>NC_064634.1:411747442-412055775 GCF_023864275.1 Schistocerca cancellata
TCCCTAATCCACACTGAAGGTTGTCATTGCCCATCGTGGCGAATCAGTTATAAGAATGCGTGGTGTCCGTTCTTTTGGACATGCCCAAAAACGCGCACCACCCAATCATATAATCCATTATTTTATGTGAATTTGCGCACAGATCAATGTAAGTACAATGGCCATATAAAATTAATTATGACTGTGGCAGATTGCAGACCGAAAACCACAGGAAAAATTCTCAGGAACTGTAGTCCACCCATGAAAGTGGTAGCTCACAATACTCTCGTTTCACCGATATGTCAAATTTACTTGTCAGTATGGGACCCACATCAATTAGGGTTGATGGAGGAAATACAGAAGATTCAAAGAACAGCAGTGGGTTTTGTTACACGTTCATTTAGTAAGTGCAAAAGCGTCATGCAACCGCTCATCAAACTCCAGTAGCACACCCCACAAGAGAGGCATTGTGGATAGCGGAACGTTTCCTGTTAAAATTCCGAGAGCATACATTCATACTAGAGTCAAATATTGCATCTCGAGAAAATGCCGCGAAGGCAAAATTAGGGAGAAGGCAAAATTAGGCAGATTTTGACCTCATCTGAAGGCTTCCCAAGAATCGTTCTTCCCACAAACAATTCGCGACTATAGTCGAGACGGCATAAGAAGACCCCTGACAGTTCATAGCACTGTTGCCAGCTTCCAACTGTGAAACGCTAACGGTTCCAGACGGAAACAGTAGCCGTCTACTGAGCTATGGCAACACTGAGGCGTTCCTTTAGAGATGTTTACAAAATCGCTTTACATTATTGGTGAGGTGGCCCGCGAAGCTGCAGTCCACTGCAACTGTCAGGGATCAGCTTATGCCGACTGATCCACAGAACAGGAAAGGGAAAGTGACAGTCGCACACAGAAATACTGTACCCCATACACCATAATGTGTCCTGTGGAGTACAAATGTAGATGCGGAAGCAACACGTTTAAATCCTGGTTTTGGAAGTAATTTTTTTTCGGCTGGTAATTGGAGAAAACTTGTGCCTGTGGTTTCTGATCATCAGTGTCCTCTGAAATTTTCTGAGAAATTTTCGGAAATCTCTCCGAGGTGTTCCATGGAGTCCAAATTTGTTTCAACATTCGTGATTGTATGGAGAATTCTGATCTTGGCGGTTTCTCTGTGCTATGCTGTGTATTAGCACTGGGTTTCGCATTGTTTCTTGTCTCTCTCACTGTTACCAACAGCAGCAACACACACACCACATCACCCCCTCAAGGCACTTCGCTACCACCTACACGAAATACAGGGTGGTGCACGAAATGTATTACAATTTACGACGCACATTAGATATCCCGCTGGGATCTCTACAGCAGTACCAGCAGAGCTTGGAAAAACAAATGAGTTACGAAATGACGTGTAATACACGATACTGCCGCTAGGAGACTAGTAAGCAGCAATGGCTGACAACGAAAGACTGACGACACAGCAACGATCGGCAACTGTGTTACTTTTTCATGAACAAGGCCTTGTTGTGACTCAGGGGCGTTTTCGACAACAGTTTAACACACGATGGGTCTCTTGCAAGAAGACCATCCACAGATTGTACGATAAATTTTTACAGGAAGGATCAGTATTGGGAGCGAAGCGACATCGGCCTAAGCCTGTTTGTTCGCTGGAGAATATTGAAGCGGTACGAGTTGCTGTATAGAGAAGTCCCGGGAAATCGTGTAGAAAGGCAGCAGTGCAACTGGGAATATCTAGACACTCCGTTCAACGCATTCTTAAAAGTGAGCTCCATATGTACCCATACAAGATGACCTGTGCACAGCAGCTCACTGAAGAACACAAGCAGCAGAGACTACTGTTTGCTCAGAGGGCGGGGAATAGGGAAGAAACTCTCAATAACGTTTGGTTTTCAGACGAGGCGCATTTTCATTTAGACGGTGTGGTTAACAAACAAAATGTACGCTTTTGGGCCACTGAAAACCCACTAGTGCTTCATGAACGACAACATTATGCTCCGAGGATTACAGCGTGGGCAGCAATTTCCAGTCACGGACTTATTGGACCGTTTTTCTTCGAAGAAACTGTGAACAGCGAGCGTTATTTGAGCATGCTTCGCAATAGCTTCATTCCACAGCTTCTTGCTACTGACTTGCCCTACAGCACGCACTGGTTCATGCAAGATGGAGCAAGGCCACTTACTGCAAACAATGTGTTGGAGTTTTTAAACGAGCATTTCGACATGCGGATCATTTCACTCAGGTTTCCAGGTCGCTTCAATGACGGATAAAATTGGCTCCCCAATAGTCCAGACCTCAATCCATGTGACTTTTTTCTTTGGAGGTACCTTAACGAAAAAATTTTCTCGAAACGTCCACGTGATTTAATGGAGTTCAGAAGACCTACTCTTCAAGCTTGCAGTGAAATTACGGAGACATGTGCCGTAGGGTAATCCCTAACTTCAGTGTTCGTTTGAAGGAAGTTAGGAAACGAAATGGTGGACATATTGAGCATGTGCTGAGTTACAACAAATCTCCATGGATGGCTCTTCATTGTAGTATATGTTCCTTTCAGATTGTATTGACAATAAAGTTTACCGGGTAAGTGGCCGTGCGGTTCAAGGCGCTGCAGTCTGGAGCCGAGCGACCGCTACGGTCGCAGGTTCGAATCCTGCCTCGGACATGGATGTGTGTGATGTCCTTAGATTAGTTAGGTTTAATTAGTTCTAAGTTCTAGGCGACTGATGACCTCAGAAGTTAAGTCACATAGTGCTCAGAGCCATTTGAACCATTACCGGGTGATCAAAAAGTCAGTATAAATTTGAAAACTCAATAAACCACGGAATAATGTAGATAGAGGTAAAAATTGACACACATGCTTGGAATGACATGGGGTTTTATTAGAACAAAAAAAAAACAAAGTTAACAAAATGTCCGACAGATGGCGCTGGACAGTAAAATGTCAGGGACTGCGCATGACAATCGTGTATAAAAGGAGCTGTAATGAGAGAGACAATCAGATGAGCCAGCAGCCGCAGCATGTTGACGTTATCTGAAAAGTCGCTTTTAGTGAAGCTGTATTATCAGAATGGGGAATGTGCTAGTTCAGCGTTACGATCCTATCGCCACAGGAAGGGGATTCGAACGGGTAAAAGTCCGTTCACAAATGCAGCCGGGCGAGAATGATTTCGAAGTTCGAAGCCACGGGTTGGTTAGACGATAGACCCCGTAGTGGCTTACCGAGCACAAGGCGTAATGCTGGTGAGACAGTTCAGGAAGAAATGGTGACTGTAGCGGGTTCGTCTATGCAGGGGGAAGTCAGCGCTCGTGCAGTCGCACGTCGCACCGGCATTCCATACACTACTGTTTGGTTGGCATTGAGGCGTACCCTCCGATGCTATCCGTACAAAATCCATCGGCATCATGAACTGTTACCTGGCGATTTAGTGAAGCGGAAGGCATTTGCGGTGTGGGCGTTTCAGAAGATGGCGGAAGATGACGATTGGTTGAGTAACGTGTTGTGGACCGACGAAGCTCATTTCACGCTCCGAGCGTCTGTCAACGCCCACAACTGCAGATTTTGGGCCACCGAAAATCCTAGAGGTGTCGTTTAAACTCCATTGCACGGCGAGAAAATCACAGTATGGGTTGGATTTACCACATCTTCGAGGAAATGCGTGATTCTGGTTTTGTAACTGCTACCGTGACGGGTGAGAGGTACGCCGATATGTTACAGAATCGCATTATCGCCAGCTTGGCTGATAAATACCTGCTGGAACGTACGATGTTTATGCAGGATGGCGCTCCACCCCATATTGCTAGGCGCGTGAAAGATCTCTTGCGCGCGTCGTTTGGTGATGATCGTGTGCTCAGCCGCCACTTTCGTCATGCTTGGCCTCCCAGGTTCCCAGACCTCAGCCCGTGCGATTATTGGCTTTGGGGTTACATGAAGTCGCAAGTGTATCGTGATCGACCGACATCTCTAGGGATGCTGAAAGACAACATCCGACGCCAATGCCTCACCATAACTCCGGACATGCTTTACAGTGCTGTTCACAATATTATTCCTCGACTACAGCTATTGTTGAGGAATGATGGTGGACATATTGAGCATTTCCTGTAAAGAACATCATCTTTGCCTTGTCTTACTTTGTTATGCTAATAATTGCTATTCTGATCAGATGAAGCGCCACTGTCGGGCATTTTTTGAACTTTTGTATGTTTTTGGTTCTAATAAAACCCCATGTCATTTCAAGCATGTGTGTCAATCTGTACCTCTCTATCTACATTATTCCCTGATTTATTCAGTTTTCAAATTTATACTGACTTTCTGATCCCCCGCTATATACAGAAACAAAATGGTAACACATTTCGTGCGCCACTCTGTACTTACTCTTGAGGCGCAACACTCACAGTTAATGAAGGATATGCACCAAGTGGATGTGGTTACAGAAAGCTATTAACCTGTCGAGGCTCTTGGGGACATCCAAACCAGTATCGTGGACCAAATTAACATTTCATTTTAATATGAAGCATAAGAAACCAAACTCTGCATCGCAGCCTACAAACACGTGTGATAACTGTCTGTGCTTGACAGACTGGCACTTGAGACGGCAATATAAGGAGCCTTACCACGTTATTTCCATTATTTGCTCCGGGCACCAATCAAAATGGATCCCAGCGACTTGGACTGCAGCAATACTGCTACAGCCGGCCGTGTGGCCGTGCGGTTCTAGGCGCTGCAGTCTGGAACCGAGCGAACGCTACGGTCGCAGGTTCGAATCCTGCCTCGGGCATGGATGTGTGTGATGTCCTTAGGTTAGTTAGGTTTAATTAGTTCTAAGTTCTAGGCGACTGATGACCTCAGAAGTTAAGTCGCATAGTGCTCAGAGCCAATATTGCTACATGTTCGACAATAGCGGCCGATAGTGACAGCCTGCGTCCGAAACTCCTTATTTGGTAGGCGGTATTTCCGTAAAGGGGGCCAATGTGTTATGCAGCAGGAAGCTGGGAATCCCGTCGACTCCGACGCATTAATGGCTTGGAACGGCCTCTGTCAAAACAACGCAACTAGAACCTTCCTCGTTCGTCTCAATGCGTAATGGAACAGCTAGTTTACCAGACTTTCCTCAGCCGTTTCTTAGTGAACTAATTTTACGAAATGTTATCATTGGACGAATGCAATAAACCATGTATATCTTTGCTCTCCTCTTAGATTTGCAGGTACAGGTTTTCGCCTAACCCGACTACGATACATGGCATCATGAAGACAAAAGCGATGTAGCGGTATATCGCTGGCATTTTCGATAGCAGTGTTGTCTATAGAAAGTAGCTCTCTTCGACCTCGCCACGTAAGTGCGACTCATCAAGTAATTTCAACCATTATGTAGTAAAGTTCTGCTATGGAGAATGAACTTCTTTATTTAACAACGATGGCAGTTGATGTGAGTATGTAGACAAATTCTCGTGAAAAAAGAGTTGCATTTATCAAAGTTGTTTTATAATAACTGAAGAAAACTGCAAAACTATCATACATTACAGATTGCCTCCAGACTGACAATGTCAGGGATATATAAACTTGTTTTAAAATGAGTTTTGTTGACACTAAGCGCTATCCACAAAGGAAATGCTCACACTTAAATTATCAACTACTTACACAAAAAAACGTAATAAAAGTGTCTGCAATTTTGAGGTCTATCTACATCAGTTCATTGTTAACCATCAATGAAATTTTCTTTTTTTCTTGATACCTTTTTCTGTCTAATTTTTCATTGCCCTCCAAATAGTTCTTGTCTCTTTGCTGGAGGAATTAATATTTACTGAAAATTCATATGTACTGATGGTCTGATAATTTTGCTTAGAATTTTACAATGCAATTTTATATATGACTTAACCTCGTAATTTTCCATGGCCTTAAATGCTAAGTAAAGTCTTCATCTGCTGTTAACGATAGTGTGATTATATTTGTAACCCGTGGTTTTGGAACATTCAGTCTAGTAGTTCATTTTTTTTAAAGACAACAGTACAAAGTAGACTGTGATTATGTTGCACAATACAACATATTTTTCATTAACGCCAAATATGATTTACACCTATTTCCATTTTGTATTTCACAACTAAACCTTGAAGTTCGCAATTTCTTTTTAATTTATTGTCTTGTAGTTTAGCTACACGTATTTAAACAGTGGATTTACAGTCTCGATGTGTCCGTAAAACGCTGTGAATAGTTGTGTTGCTAGTTCCCACAACGCATGTTGTTAATTTATGAGGGAGAGTTAAATTATACGAAACAGCAAGGTCTTAATTATATATTGTGATTTTTATATGGTTTTTTCCTTAGTATAAATGGCAACGCCTCCTTCTATTCCACTGTCGTGAGTGATTCTTGCGCGCTGAAGAAATATAAATTCTATCGTGTAGTCCATACTCCATGTAGCCGTAATAAAACGACATAAAGCCACACACCCACGCTTAATAGCCATTCAAGTGGACTCATACCAGATATTCGTCACCTGTAATTCGTGGAATTATATGGGAACTATGAGCGATCAGCGATCTATCATTGCAATCAGCGCGGGCAAATGGTGCGACCTAGCCACATATTGCTGCGATCCGGCGCTGTTCTGTGTCAATGGATATCAACCGAGAACGTACCCATTAACGAGTGTAGATTATAGCCGATACCAACTCTAGCACCTAACTAAATTTTAGATTAAGAATATAAGCATTAATATTGATTAAATGACGAATGACAAATTGCATTTACTTAATATTCAAACGAACAAAAACTGTTTATTTTCGTAGGAGTTTTATTAAATCTAGAAGTAACGAGTCAATGAGACGATTGATACTTCTTATTTCAAACACTCATTTTTGTATTTTCTTTGCTCTCAGGCTCTGCACGTCACTTAAAATCTATTTTCACAACTCTCTTAAATAGATTCTACATCTACATCCATACTCCGCAAGCCACCTGACGGTGTGTGGCGGAGGGTACCTTGAGTACCTCTATCGGTTCTCCCTTCTATTCCAGTCTCGTATTGTTCGTGGAAAGAAGGATTGTCGGTATGCTTCTGTGTGGGCTCTAATCTCTCTGATTTTATCCTCATGGTCTCTTCGCGAGATATACGTAGGAGGGAGCAATATACTGCTTGACTCTTCGGTGAAGGTATGTTCTCGAAACTTTGACAAAAGCCCGTACCGAGCTACTGAGCGTCTCTCCTGCAGAGTCTTCCACTGGAGTTTATCTATCATCTCCGTAACGCTTTCGCGATTACTAAATGATCCTGTAACGAAGCGCGCTGCTCTCCGTTGGATCTTCTCTATCTCTTCTATCAACCCTATCTGGTACGGATCCCACACTGCTGAGCAGTATTCAAGCAGTGGGCGAACAAGCGTACGTAACATACTTGATCAGATTTCTGGTAATAATGGAATCTCGCCATCAACTTTTCGTCGAAATGTTGCCAGTTCTGCTTCAACAGATTCTATTTTCAGTTGGCATCGTGGGGTTCAAAAATTTGTACTCTGGCTGTAATTTCAGTATCTGAAACTATTCCTTCAATCACTGAAAATCACCTTAGAATCCAGGCATTTCTTTTTTCTTATTTTCCAAATTAGTTGCAAGCAGAATTTTTTACTACTGGAAAGTGCTTTCGTAATATATCTGTGAGAAATGTTACACACTTCTTGTGTCGAGCATCATTGCCAGATCTGTCAACACTGAAACGTTTCAGTTTCAACTAGATGTTGATAAATCCTCAGTCTGGAAAGACAGCTGCCAACCTAAACATGTGCTGGTAATACCAAAGAAATTAATATCGTGTAGGGCTCCCGCGAGCACGTAGAAGTGCCGCAACACGACGTAGCATGGACTCGACTAATATCTGAAGCAGTGCTGGACGGAATTGACACCATGAATACTGCAGGGCTGTCCAAAAATCCGTAAGAGTACGAGGGGGTGGAGATCTCTTCTAAACAGCACGTTTCAAGGCATCTCATATATGCTCAATAATGTTCATGTCTGGCGAGTTTCGTGAGCAGCGGAAGTGTTTAAACTCAGAGGAGCGTTCCTCGAGCCACCTCTGCAGCAACTGAGGACGTGTAGGGTGTCGCATTGTCCTTCTCGAATTACCCAAGTCCGTCGGAACGCACAATTGACAAGAATGGATGCAGATGATCAGACAGGATGCTTACGTACGTGTCACGTGTCAGAGTCGTATCTAGACGTATCAGGGGTCCCATATCACTCCAGCTGCACACACCCAACACCATTACGGAGCAACCACCAGCTTGAACAGACCCCTATTGACATGCAGGATGCATGGATTCATGAGGTTCTCTCTAGAGCCGTGCACGTCCATCCTTTCGATACAATTTCAAACGATACTCGTCCGACCAGGCTACATGTTTCCAGTCATCAACTGTCCAACGTTGATGTTGACGGACCCAAACGAGTCGTAAAGCTTTGTGTCGTGCAGTCATCACACGAGAGGGCCTTCGGTACCGAAAGCCCATATCGACGATGTTTCGTTGAATGGTTCGCACGCTGACAGTCGTTGATGGCCCAGCAATGAAATCTGCAGCAATTTACGGATGGGTTGCACTTCTGTGACTTTCAACAATTCTCTTCAGTCGTCGTTGCTCCCGTTCTTGCAGAAATTTTTTCCGGCCGCAGCGATGCCGGAGATTTGATGTTTTACCGGCTTCCTTATATTCACGGTACACTCGTGAAATGGTCGTACGGGAAAATCCCCACTTCATTACTACCCCGGGATTGCTGTGTCCCATTGCTGGTCCGCCGACTATAACGCCACTTCCAGACTCACTTAAATCTTGATAACCTGCCATTTTGGCAGCAGTAACCGATCTAACAACTGCGCCAGACACTTTTTGTCTTGTATAGGCGTTGCCAACCGCAGCGCCGTATTCTGACTTTTAACATATCTCTCTATTTGAATACGCATGCCTATTCCAGTTTCTTTGGCGCTTTAGTGTATATTCGCCTAGCATTAGCATATTTATAACAGGTACGACTCTTTAAAGTATTTCTTTTTGCTTTGCTGGTTACTCGGAGCTGAACGTCTGTGGGTTCTAATAACAAAACTGTTGTTATAATTTTTCGTTCTCTTTCTTTGGTGTTTTCAACGCTAGTTTCCTATTTAGCTCAGTGTTTTAGACGCGTAGAAACTTGTTGATTTAACGATGAGATATAACACTAACGTGTGATACGGATGCACACAATTATTATTCTACATATTCCAAGCAATTCAGTACGCTGTTTCCGTACGCTGTTTCAAGAAAGCACATTATGTTTCTTTGTATCCCGTTTTCCTCTATCGTTTCACCAAGAGACTTAAACAGTGCAACTTGCACGGTTTTTCCATATTTTGTTTCTAGATCTTTATTTTTTTCAATAATATATCAATGAGAATAATCTGGAAGACAGTCTGTCTCTCATTTCCTTGTATCTCTGCTCATTGTGACTTACTGGTTAATCGTAAGAATGAATTATTACGTACGCCAATCTCTTATTACAAAGGAGCAATGTACAGGGAAGAACAGGTTTTCTTACGTTTCTCAAGGTTTGCTTGTGATTGGTTTTGAAGGATATTCTATAAAATTAACCGTAAATTTTTCTTTGGTTTGTTTTCTATAACATTATTATGGGTTCAATTCTACGACATTACTATCAACATTTATGAGTTTATGATGTTAAGGGAGACAGAAAACATAAGGTGATAAAGTTTGAGAAGACACTACATTGCATCTTTCATCAATGAAATAGCTCCCTCGATTTATGGGGCGCTGTTTATAGAGGAAGTTGTCATGGTTCTGTTGGGAGGAACCCCGAGCTTCCCAAGACAAAGTACCTTCTTGAGGACCATCCTAGAAGCTGACCCTAGAACTGTCGTTGCCCTATATGTTGCGGTAATCAACAACAGCCTGAGAACTGGAAGATTTACATCCTAACAGAACACTGAGTTTTTCAAATATTGACAAACTAAACGTTTTTCAACGCAAGTATGCTTTTAGGGAGGAATGTTGTTGTTGTTGTGGTCTTCAGTCCTGAGACTGGTTTAATGCAGCTCTCCATGCTACTCTATCCTGTGCAAGCTTCTTCATCTCCCAGTACCTACTGCACCCTACATCCTTCTGAATCTGCTTGGTGTATTCATCTCTTGGTCTCCCTCTACGATTTTTACCCTGCACGCTGCCCTCCAATACTAAATTGGTGATCCCTTGATGCCTCAGAACATGTCCTACCAACCGATCCCATCTTCTGGTCAAGTTGTGCCACAAACTTCTCTTCTCCCCAATCCTATTCAATACTTCCTCATTAGTTATGTGATCTACTCACCTAATCTTCAGCATTCTTCTGTAGCACCACATTTCGAAAGATTCTATTCTCTTCTTGTCCTAACTATTTATCGTCCATGTTTCACTTCCATACATGGCTACACTCCATACAAATACTTTCAGAAACGACTTCCTGACACTTAAATCTATACTCGATGTTAACAAATTTCTCTTCTTCAGAAACGCTTTCCTTGCCATTACCAGTCTACATTTTACATCCTCTCTACTTCGACCATCATCAGTTATTTTGCTCCCCAAATAGCAAAACTCCTTTACTACTTTAAGTGTCTCATTTCCTGATGAATTCCCTCAGCATCACCCGACTTAATTCGACTACATTTCATTATCCTCGTTTTGCTTTTGTTGATGTTCATCTTATATCCTCCTTTCAAGACACTGTCCATTCCGTTCAACTGCTAGAAACGTAGGTTTGCCTTTCCTTAATCTTTCTTCTAAGATAAGTCGTAAGGTCGGTATTGACTCACGTGTTCCAGTGTTTCTACGGAATCCAAACTGATCTTCCCCGAGGTCGGCTTCTACTAGTTTTTCCATTCGTCTGTAAAGAATTTGTGTTAGTATTTTGCAGCTGTGGCTTATTAAACTGATTGTTCGGTAATTTTCACATCTGTCAACACCTGCTTTCTTTGGGATTGGAATTATTATATTCTTGGAATAGGAATATCCTTGGCGAATAGGAATAGGAATATCTTTGGCGAAAGTGTGTTTCCTTTAGAATGGTGCCGCATAAAAGAAACTGCCAACATGTAATTTGACTGCTGAGTCGAAGAAGTTGAGCTGACCTGTCAACTGTACAGACACGCCCAAAGAAAATTTTTCAAGCGGTCCGAGGAGAGATACTCCTGTTGCAAGGCGCTGAACTGGAAGGAATGATGTAGGGCACCTCAGTCTCTGCTTGTAAATCGGCCATGACTTTGGTTCTGACAAATATAGCTGTCAGCTGAAGCCATTGGCGGTAGATGCAGAATGGAAGCACATCGCGAGCTCTCCGTGCAGATCGGTTGATAATGAAGGCACCATGTCATTCCTGAAAAAGCCCCGATGGCATGACTATATGTCCCGAAGTAGTAACTAGAATATCTGAATAATTAATAAGTAATACAATGGGCACAATATTGTATTTTATTTGTGGTGTGTGACTGAAAGACTCGCTATATGATCAGAAGTATCTGGAGACCAGGATGCTGCGTGGAATCGACCACTGAACGAGGTGGCCCCGCAAGTATGAATACGGGTAACGTGGAGCATTGCGGAGGGTGGGTGTATTAAATCACATGAAATCAGCACGATTACTGCGCTTGGGGAGTTAAAGAGAATGGGATACAGTGGTGGAGCAGCTCCCCATAAGCCGATCATTCTTTAGTCAATGGTAAGCGACGCTCGATGTGATGTAAAGAGCAACGTCACTGGAAGGTGGATGATCGTCAATCCGAAGGAAGGTTTGGGTTCGGCGAATGACTAGAAACCTTACCTGCCGTCACGTGTAGCGCCAACATTGAAGTACGGAGGAGGTGACGTTATGGTAGGGGAGTGTTTTTCGTGGTTAGGGTCTCGTCCTCTTATCGCACTTGAGAAGACGTTAAATATATAAGACGACAGTGCGCCCTGTCATAAAGCAGCATCTGTGAGGCAGTGATTTGTTCAAAATGGTTCAAATGGCTCTGAGTACTATGGGACTTAACTTCTAAGGTCATCAGTCCCCTAGAACTTAGAACTACTTAAACCTAACTAACCTAAGGACATCACACACATCCATGCCCGAGGCAGGATTCGAACCTGCGACCGCAGCGGTCGCGCGGTTCCAGACTGTAGCGCCTAGAACCGCTCGGCCACCCCGACCGGCCAGTGATTTGTGGACAATTACTTTCCTGAAAGAGAGTGGGCCAACCTGAACTCAACGAGACACCTTTCCGATGAACTGGAACGTAGATTTCGCTCCAGACTCCAGCGTTCAACATCACAACCTTCTTTGGTTTCTGATCTTGAGCAAGAATGGACTGGCGTTCCTTCACAGACATTGAGGCATCTCAGTGAAGGTGTCCCCAGAAGAGCCGCATTAAGGCGTAGGGTGGACATACGCAATATCACTGTACACCAATAGGTCTCTGGATACTTTTGATCAGACAGAGTATTAATTGTGCCATAATAAGGTTCGCAAAGGATGACAGAAATCTATTTAACTGCAGGCCAAAACATGATATTTTCTAGAAATAACAGCAATTGTAATAGGTAAATGTAGGAACTGTTTGAACCAATGTAGGCTCTCGGTTTTATTCCTTTAATGCAACATGCATATAAATTGCATTACTGGTCATTTCCGGCCTTTGGTCATTTTGAAATGTAGAATGTGTGTGTCACATTTCAAAAAATGGTTTCGTGTTGTAAAATTCACATATGTGTGTGTGGTAACGTTCCTTTCCCTACATAACACGAAACACGTTTTTCGAATGTGACATACACATCACCAATATCACACATTTGAAAATGGCCTAAGGCCAGAAGTTGCCAGTAACGTAATTTACATGTATGGTGCATTAAAGGAATAAAACTGCCGGACGCGGTAGACCGAGCAGTTCTAGGTGCTTCAGTCCGGAACCGCGCTGCTGCTATGGTCGCAGGTTCGAATTCTGCCTCGGGCATGGATGTCTGTGAAGTCCTTAAGTTAGTTAGGTTGAAGTAGTTCTAAGTTCTAGGGGACTAATGACCTCAGGTGTTAAGTCTCATAGTGCTCAGAGCCATTTGAACCATTTGAATAAAACTGGCAGCCTATAGTGGTTGAAATGTTCCACCATTCAGACGATATATTGAGATTGTGGACCCGTAGATAAGAAAGCATTGTAATGTACTTTATTTGCATTTCTGCAACTTAGCCACTAACTCGCCCGAGCAAGCCCCTCGGTCCAAATTCTCATTACCGCCCCAATGTACTTTAATTTCCCCTTAGACATGAAGAGAATTGCTCAAATGGCTTTGAGCACTATGGGACTTAACATCTATGGTCATCAGTCCCCTAGAACTTAGAACTACTTAAACCTAAGTAACCTAAGGACATCACACAACACCCTGTCATCACGAGACAGAGAAAATCCCTGACCCCGCCGGGAATCGAACCCGGGAACCCGGGCGCGGGAAGCGAGAACGCTACCGCACGACCACGAGCTGCGGACGAGAGAATTGCCAAAGTTCTCCATGTTCTGCAATAGCACCTCAGCATCGAAAGTAAACGGGGGATCCAGCCTTAAACCCAGGTGAGGTACTTATACAAATGAAAGGACACAATTTCAGAGACCTTTCTCATCTCATACAGATATGATTTCATGTGGATAGACTGAACCGGCGAGTGAAAATTTGTACCGATTTTGATCAAGGGGAAAGGGTTGTCAGAATAATCCATGCAGTTGTGTGAACCACTGTGCAAGGTATTAGTAGCTAACGTACCTGCCTAGCAAGCACGAAACCCGGGTTGTACTCCAGGCCTTGGTACAGTTTTTCACTCTGCGCTTCAGCCTATACGTGCATGAAAACATAGTTGGGAAGTGAGAAGGCTGAAGAGTTGTTGACTGATAGCAACAGAGGAAGAGACATATGACTGACGAAGATGCACAGATACTCTTTGTACGTGATGCTCCAATGATAACGTAAAACATATTACAGTAGAACTGGAAGCGAACTGGAGCCTGCAAAAGCTACGGGTCATAGGTGCGCTATTTTAAATCTCTGCAAGAGCCCTCAGCCTCTTAATTATATCCATTGGCATTGGCGCAGCTCGTGGCTACCAACAAAGCAAAACGGTGGATGGAAAAATAAGTGGACGTCGTTAGCGGCAATTGGCAACCCTTGAGACTGCTTTATTTCCACGTACTCGGGTCGCGTTCTCCGTGTGGTGCCCAGAGGAACGTCCAATTGACCTCCAATTCTCTGTAATGTACCTCCAGGAACTCAGGAGTAAGTGACAAAAATCAGTGTGCGTCAGCGTCTTTGTGTGTGCGAGCCTGAGTGGGTGAAAAGTGTGTGTGTGTGTGTGTGTGTGTGTGTGTGTGTGTGTGTGCGTGAACCGAAGTCACTAAGCCACGCTCCATGTACATCTATATTCAGTAAAATTATAAGCTTCTTTATGAGGTCAAGTTACGTCATCATCATTACGCAGAAATTGTGCTACCTGACACATCTTGAAGCGTACGATGCCTGGCGTTGCTTTATGTCGTAGTTTTTCAACTCTCATCTGTGGTTCGATGTCATCTACTATACACTAAAATTC
Source organism: Schistocerca cancellata (assembly GCF_023864275.1). Classification (NCBI taxonomy): domain Eukaryota; kingdom Metazoa; phylum Arthropoda; class Insecta; order Orthoptera; family Acrididae; genus Schistocerca; species Schistocerca cancellata. The sequence continues at coordinate 411,762,054 of NC_064634.1, forward strand.
GTTTACTAATTATGCTATTTTTCCTTTCGTTTGTGGGATCGGCTTTCTCATTGTGAGAGGGGAAACTTAATAGGATACGTAGAGCAGAGCTGTGATAAATTTCGAATCTGTCTGCCGTTAGTAGCACTCATTTAATTGTCACTGAGCCTTCAAAAATAATAAATGCGAATCTTGTCACCTAAAATATACTTAACCTCTTCCAAAAGTCATCACTTTCTATTTCAAATATTCTGTCAGTACTTTGTCTGTCTTCTGGGCTGGTAAAAATAAAATATAGCACATGACAGAAATAAGCTTTGTCAGATAATGAATCAGTAGCTTACTTTCCATTAACATAAAACGTGATGCGAATAAACATCAGCTCTCGCTAACTTTAACATTTCTTCTCCTGGAAGTTAGGCTGACAAAGCCTCCCGGTAATAACTACACTAAAGCTATCCGATTACGGTAACATAAAGTTGCGTATTCATGATATAAGTTTCACGGGAAAAACGGAGACAATACGTGATCGTTAACCTAGGGACGATGGCCTTCACTGCTTATTGACTTGTGACCAGGTATCCGACAGCACGGCCCGTCTTCAAAGGCGTACACATTCTCCCTTTGATCAGTCGCTGCATGAAAAAAACAAATGTAGTCGGTAGTCACGCAAGAGACTTACATGTAATTCGAAACATGAATGAAATGTGTCTAATTCACATTTGATCGGTTTTGCGTAAAATGAGTGGTAAGAATACGTTTGCAACTACCGCTGTTGATGGACAGCCACTGTCTCGTAATGTCTGCCACTGGAGTTCGGAGATTACCCCCGAGACGCTTCTTGGCTTACTAAATGAAGAAGTAACGAAACACGCCGCTCTTCTTTGGCTCATTTGTATCTGCACTACAATTCCTATCGGGTAAAGGTGCAAGGCTGACTAGCATTACTCGTAAATCGATGGAACGAGGGTTTTATAAGCTACCTCTTTCGTGGTTATTCGGAGGAATACAACTCTGCGAATGGGCTTTCCAATTACAAGTTATGAAATATTGGCCTGTCCTATCCTAGCAGCATGGAGGTGGTGTCCCACGTGCCATTGAATAGCATGTCGTAAATTGTGTGCCCGTTTCTATTCATCCGATTACAGCAGCATTTGTGACGAAACGAAGAAAATGCTTCAGACAAAACGTACGCAGATTCTGCCGTAGAGAAATAATCTGTAATCTGCAATAAAAAATGGTGGTTCCCATTGAAGATTTCAAACTTGCCCCACGCCACCTATGCACGGCGTGGGGGACGAGTGTGGTATCATTGGATGTTCCGCTCCGAGACAAACAAATTGGAATTATAACGTTTTTTGATCCAATGCGTAGTTTTCGGGATATTGCAATGTCTTCAGTTAAAATGAACACCCTGTATATTCTTAGGGCTCCATAACTCAAACGGTAGAAACGGAACCCTTGTAATATCATTTCACGGTCCGTATGTGTGTCCGATTGTTAAGAACCTTTCCTCTCAGCAACGGGCATACGTATCAGGTTGAAATATGTGTCACATACTAAAGTCTATGGTCTCTTGGCGATGCAAAATTTTTAAGCTTCCATGTCAGTTTAATCAAAAGATACGGCCATTTGTGTCACATATTTTGATATGTTGCCAGTATCAATAACGACAACAGGCAAAAACCGTTGAAAATCTCGATTACCAGGATGGATGAACTATCTACATACAAAGTTAAGTTTACGTCTCTGTGCGCGAGTCCTATTTGCACGCACCTGGATCTTTTCTTATTTTTTCTGTCTCCAATTTAGATCAATGTGGACACATACTACTAGACATTTCGGCGTTGTTATCATATGCAATGATTGAACGCGAGTCGTGTAACAGGTAACTAGTGGGCCTTCTTGTAAATTATTGTGCTGTAGCTCTTGACACAGTGTTGTCTGTTCAAAACCTGACAGTCAAAGAAAATTTCGTCACCAGTATTTTGTGTGCAATGCGAGTAAAGATTTACTGATCACCATATCCCAGATTAAATCCGAGACATCTGTTAAGAAGCCAGAAACTGTGGCATTTGGTGCATATTACATAATATGTTCTTCTGTATCAAATTGAGCTAACACATTGAATTTGTCTTTAGGCTTGGGTAGAGGTATCTGTCTGTCACCAATCTCGAGCAAATTGATCTGATGTAGAACACTCATTTGCGATGGCACCGAGCCAGCGACAAAGCCAGAATGAAATATCCACAATATTTCTCATATTTCATAAGCGATTTCAGATGCTTAAATGAGATTTTGGCAAATGATAGCAGGCAAAGAGCAGAGTATTTCACCATATCGTTACTATGTAAAACTTCATTATCTACCGTGTTCAATCCAATAACTACAGACTTTTTCAGCGAAAGAATGTAAGTTTTAAGAGCCGTCGATTGCTGGTGAAACGAGATATGCTATGGGTTTTGGTACAACAAATGTGAAGACATTACACGTTTATTTTGTATCAATGATGTGTTTCTTCATAAGACACTGACATTAACTATCCTCAATTCCCCGCTTAATATACTTAATAAACCACTGATTCAGAATTCTCTCGTAACTATGTCTGCATAACACGTTAGTGAGGTAAGACAGTGTAAACTCCGCTGTGTTTTGGCAAAAGCAACAAATTTTGACATGGCAACCAGAGAAACGTGAAGGTTTTACTCAAAATTCGCCACTCGTGACGCTTCTCTGAAAGTTGCAATTGGTTAACAAGTCAGGCGAAAATAATAAATTGCTGCCGGGCGCTGTGGCCGAGCGGTTCTAGGCGCTTCAGTCCGGAACCGCGCTGCTGCTACGGTCGCAGGTTCGAATCCTGCCTCGGGCATGGCTGTGTGTGATGTCCTTACGTTAGTTAGGTTTAAGTAGTTCTAAGTCACGGGGACTGACGACCTCAGATGTTAAGTCCCATAGTGCTCAGAGCCACTTGAACCATTTTGTTAAGAATGCTCGCTGACGCAGTCGTTTGTGATATCGGGTTCAAAAATTGTGGGGATCACTAGTATGCGAGTGTCCTTCGGGCTGAAGCTCTGGGGCCATTCCGCACGGCGTGTATCTCAGATGTGCCTGTGAGCTACGGTGAGGGTAATGGGCAGCATACATTTGTGGCGGAGGTAACGAGTAAGTGTCTGTGGAGCTGCCCGTTAAGTATGGAGAGAGAAATCGCGTCACCATATTAAAACGAGACTGCAGGTAAATACTGACACAGTCGTTTGATGTGTATCGACTAGTATCAGACGCTACCTCTGTACCTTGATCCAAGGCGGTTTAGCCGTACAACACATGCGGCACATGCTAATGGCCGCCCTGCTCTGTCTTTCGGGTGAAAATTAATGGTTAGTGGCATAGAATTGAAATTAATATCGTGTACCCACGAACGTACAATATTTTTTAGCACTGTAAATAAAACAAGACAATATTGCTTGTATTTTCAAACTTTTCAAGGAAAAATTCATCGCAATTACACTTCAATAAACCACATTTCACTTATTACAAAGTGGCACAAGAGTTTTAATAACATATTTTCTTACACTCTGGTCTGCTGTTCACTATTGCAAATTTGTATCACAATTACTTTCAATAGAGACAATAAAGATCGCCTTAAAATCATTTGCTGTTGTACCTCCACAGCAAACTACACAGGCTGCTAAGCAAGAACAGAAGAACTGTCCATCACAGAAAATGAGGGAAACCGTGATTTGGATCCATCAATCGGTTGCTGTCACATGTCTGTGTTCTGTGTATGTACGTCTCGCACATGCTCTGTCCTGAACACGTTGCTTTGTCGTTACGTTTGAGTGGGTGAGGGAAGCAGAAGTGTTCAGAGACCAGTTGAATACAACAAAAATATTGTTAACGATAATACAGCATCTTCATCTACATTGACACTCTGCAAATCACATTCAAGTGCCTGGCAGAGGGTTCATCGAACCACCTTCACAATTCTCTATTATTCCAATCTCGTATAACTCGGGGGAAGAATGAACACCCATATCTTTCTGTACGAGCTCTTATTTCCCTTATTTTATCGTGGTGATCGTTCCTCCCTATGTAGGTCGGTGTCAACAGAATATTTTCGCATTCGGAGGAGAAAGTTGGTGATTGGAATTTCGTGAGAAGATTCCGTCGGAACGAAAAACCTGTATCATTTCTGTGACACTCTCTCCCATATTTCGTGATAATACATACGTGCTGCCTTTTTTTGAACTTTTTCGATGTACTCCGTCAGTCCTATCTGGTAAGGATCCCACACCGCGCAGCAGTATTCTAAAAGAGGACGGACAAGCGTAGTGTAGGCAGTCTCCTCAGTAGGTCTGTTACATTTTCTAAGTGTCCCGCCAATAAAACGCAGTCTTTGGTTAGCCTTTCCCACAACATTTCCTATGTGTTCCTTCCAGTTTAAGTTGTTCGTAATTGTCATACCTAGGTAATTAAATGAATTTACGGCTTTTAGATTAGACTGATTTATCGTGTAACCGAAGTTTAACGAATACCTTTTAGCACTCATGTGGATGATCTCACACTTTTCGTTATTTAGGGTCAATTGGCACTTTTCGCACCATTCAGATATCTTTTCTAAATCGTTTTGCAGTTTGTTTTGATCTTCTAATGATTTTATTAGTCGATGAACGACAGCGTCATCTGCAAACAACCGAAAGCTGCTCAGATTGTCTCCAAAATCGTTTATATAGATAAGGAACAGCAAAGAGCCTATAACACTACCTTGGGGAACGCCAGAAATCACTTCTGTTTTACTTTATGACTTTCCGTCTATTACTACGAACTGTGACCTCTCTGACAGGAAATCACAAATCCAGTCACATAACTGAGACGATATTCCATAAGCACGTACTCATTGTCGAGAGTTTTACGAAGCACAATTCGTGGAAAACGGTCATGTAGAGTCTCGTTGATATTCACCTTCAAAAACCTTCTTTAGCTAATTAACAGGTTCATTCAAGGTAAATAATGACTTAATATCACAGGACAGGTATGTTCACTTGCTTAGTTCATTCCTTGTACTGCTTTGCATCATCTATGATCAGATTGTATTTCGCGATTAATACGTCACAGGTCAACACTTCACATAACATGAGACTAGTTTACATAGATTTTCAAGAGGCTAGTCAGATAACGAACACTGTATGAGGTGCATTCAAGTTCTAAGGCCTCCGATTTTTTTTCTCTGGACTGGAAAGAGATAGAAACATGCGCATTTTTTTTAAAATGAGGCCGCGTTCATTGTCAATACGTCCCAGAGAAGGCAGCACCGTACGGCAGATGGAATTTTACCGCCAGCGGCGAGAATGAGAACTGTTTTAAATACTTAAAATGGCGACGTTTTCCTTACTTGAACAGCGTGAAATCATTCGTTTTCTGAATTTGCGTGGTGTGAAACCAATTGAAATTCATCAACAGTTGAAGGAGACATGTGGTGATGGAGTTATGGATGTGTCGAAAGTGCGTTCGTGGGTGCGACAGTTTAATGAAGGCAGAACATCGTGTGACAACAAACCGAAACAACCTCGGGCTCGCACAAGCCGGTCTGACGACCTGATCGAGAAAGTGGAGAGAATTGTTTTGGGGGATCACCGAATTACTGTTGAATAGATCGCCTCCTGAGTTGGCATTTCTGTGGGTTCTGTGCACACAATCCTGCATGACGACCTGAAAATGCGAAAAGTGTCATCCAGGTGGGTGCCACGAATGCTGACGGACGACCACATGACTGCCCGTGTGGCATGTTGCCAAGCAATGTTGATGCGCAACGACAGCATGAATGGGACTTTCTTTTCGTCGGTTGTGACAATGGATGAGATGTGGATGCCATTTTTCAATACAGAAACAAAGCGCCAGTCAGCTCAATGGAAGCACACAGATTCACCGCCACCAAAAAAATTTCGGGTAACCGCCAGTGCTGAAAAAATGATGGTGCCCATGTTCTGGGACAGCGAGGGCGTAATCCTTACCCATTGCGTTCCAAAGGGCACTATGGTAACAGGTGCATCCTACGAAAATGTTTTGAAGAACAAATTACTTCCTGCACTGCAACAAAAAAGTCCGGGAAGGGCTGCGCGTGTGGTGTTTCACCAAGATAACGTACCCGCACATCGAGCTAACGTTATGCAACAGTTTCTTCGTGATAACAACTTTGAAGTGATTCCTCATGCTCCCTACTCATCTGACCTGGCTCCTAGTGACTTTTGGCTTTTTCCAACAATGAAAAACACTCTCCGTGGCCACACATTCACCAGCCGTGCTGCTATTGCCTCAGCGATTTTCCAGTGGTCAAAACAGACTCCTAAAGAAGCCTTCGCCACTGCCATGAAATCATGGCGTCAGCGTTGTGAAAAATGTGTACGTCTGCAGGGTGATTACGTCGAGAAGTAACGCCAGTTTTATCGATTTCGGGTGAGTAGTTAATTATAAAAAAAATCGGAGGCCTTAGAACTTGAACGCACTTCGTAACTTTTCACTATAGTTACCGAACGTTGATTACTGATAGCATACTATCACATACTCTCTATGACTAAAAAATGCGACGCACCACGAAAGGATTAACCAAGTGGGATGGAAATCCGCAGATTTGATGTACATGCACAGACAAACAAATGATTATCATTTCAGAACAATCGGATGATTCATTCAAGAGAAAGAGCTATGCAAACTGAGGAAGTCAATAACGCGTCGGTCAACCTCTGGCTCTTATGCAAAGAGTTATTCGGCTTGACATTGATTGATAGAGTTGTTGGATGTTATCTTAAGGGACATTGTGCGAAATTCTGTCCAATTGGCGCGTTAGATCGTCAACAACCCGAGCTGGTTGAGGGCCCTGCCTGTAGTGCTCCAAACTTTCTCAATCGGGAAGAGATGCAGTGACCTCGCTGGCCAAGGTCGAGTTTAGCAAGCACGAAGGCAAGCGTGTGAAACTGTCGATTTGCGGACGAGCATTACCTCGCTGAAATGTAAAGTCCAGGATGGCTTGCTATCAAGGCCAATGAAGCGAGAGGTAGAATATCGTCGAAGAACCGCTGTGCTATAAGGGTACTTGCTATAAAAAGAAATGGTATCCCACACCATCACTCCTGGTAGCTGTCCATATACCTGGCGGCAGTCAGGTTTAATATCCCACCGCTGTCTGGGACGCCTCCAGACACGTCTTCGATGATCATCAGTACTCAGTTCGAAGCTGGTCTCATCACTGAAGACAATTATACTCAAATCAATGTGATTCTAGGCCGAACCCTACCTTGGCCAGCAAGATCTCTTGATCTCTTCCCACTTGAGAACGTTTTGAGCAATATGAGAGGCGCCCTCCGACCATCTCCGGATTTTGACGTCTAACGCTCCAGTTGGGCAAAGTCAACTCTATCAGTTAATTGCAAGTCGAATAACTGCTTGCAAAAGGACCAGAGGTGGACCATCGTGTTACTGACCTGCTCAATTTGCGAATCTCTTTCTCTTGAATAAATCACCCAGTTTTACTTTCGGATAAGTCCTTCATGGTGCGTCGCTTTTGTACGCATTTTCTTTTCGTTAGACTTTAAATTGTTTACGAGATCACTACTAGGCCGTGACTGACTTGATACCGACTACTTGATGTTTTCGTAATGTTTAGTCGCCTCGGACTGACTGGCTTTGTGCGTTGTGCGCCACGCCTATTTACAGACGCGCATATTACAGATAATTACAAATTGGCAGCATACTCAGCTATTCCATTTCAGATATTAACACAAAAGACGGAAAAATTAAAAGGTTCGAGGATACATGAGGCAGTGAAGTCAATTTGTTCTACAATTAACTGTATAACTAGAAAGTGGTGAAATTTTCGGTGCCATTTTATGGAAAAACCACTGTAATGTGAGTGGCGTTTACCGGACATCGCCAAAAAGTTTCCAGATAATTAGATCATGTGAATTATTAGCAAGTTAAAAAGTTATTTTAGTAAAAGTATACATTTTTGCAAACAGAAACATCGAGACGTAAATCTATGGCACTGCATTTTGAACATTTTAAGGTTCGAACATTCTGGAACGCGGAAATTTTGAATACGAATATCACTTGAAATATTGTTTTCAGAAAAAGAAAGACTGTCTTGAAAAGAGGTGAATAAGGACTTTTAAATGAGCCACAGCAGTCTACACCGTCCAGTCACATTAATGTGACCATCTGCCAAAACCCTGAGCTACCACCTTATTGCAGTGCGGTCCACTGCGGGACATACAGGAAGAGGCTCTGTGGGGTTCTGGAAGGTACCGACAGGGGTGTGGAGCCATGACGGCTCCAGTGCTGCGGCCGGCTGGGCTAAGTTTCTCGCTTGAGAATCCATGGTGCGAACATCCCGATCGAGGTGATTCTACAGATTTTCGATCGAATGTGTCTCAGTGGATACTGACCAATCAGGGGTGTTATAAATGGCGACCGTAACAGGGTCTGTGATCGCTGAGGAGAAGAAGAAGAACAGGACACACTCGAATGACGCTATATTAATCACACCACCTCACCAATATCTTCATATGTTTTTTCCGACAACACAGTCATTTTTTATTCAGCGAAATTTTTCCGATAGTGGCCGCATTACGGCATTTTTAAATTTTTTTTATTTTTTTTATTTTATTTTTTTCGTGTCACTAGGGCCTCCCGTCGGGTAGACCGTTCGCCGGGTGCAAGTCTTTCGATTTGACGCCACTTCGGCGACTTGCTAGTCGATGGGAATGAAATGATGATGATTAGGACAACAGAACACCCAGTCCCTGAGCGGAGAAAATCTCCGACCCCAGCCGGATATCGAGCCCGGGCCCTTAGGATTGACATTCTGTCGCGCTGACCACTCAGCTACGGGGGGCGGACATTACGGCAATGAAATTAATGGGTGATGCCACTTGAAAATTGGTGCCGGACCGGAGCTCGAACCCGGATGCTTCGCTTCTCTATAACGGCTGCCTTAATCACCTAAGCCACCCGGTCACGACTCTCGGCCGACTTGTCATAAGCCAATATTGCGCCTTTTACAGGCACCTCTCGCTCACAGCGCGACCGGTATTCCCGTTAGAGGAATGTCCGACAGAATAGACACCACACTCATATACAGGGCTATTACAAATGATTGAAGCGATTTCATAAATTCACTGTAGCTCCATTCATTGACATATGGTCACGACACACTACAGATACGTAGAAAAACTCATAAAGTTTTGTTCGGCTGAAGCCGCACTTCAGGTTTCTGCTGCCAGAGCGCTCGAGAGCGCAGTGAGACAAAATGGCGACAGGAGCCTAGAAAGCGTATGTCGTGCTTGAAATGCACTCACATCAGTCAGTCATAACAGTGCAACGACACTTCAGGACGAAGTTCAACAAAGATCCACCAACTGCTAACTCCATTCGGCGATGGTATGCGCAGTTTAAAGCTTCTGAATGCCTCTGTAAGGGGAAATCAACGGGTCGGCCTGTAGTGAGCGAACAAACGGTTGAGCGCGTGCTGGCAAGTTTCACGCGTAGCCCGCGGAAGTCGACGAATAAAGCAAGCAGGGAGCTAAACGTACCACAGCCGACGGTTTGGAAAATCTTACGGAAAAGGCTAAAGCAGAATGCCAGTTCGGCATTTCTTAAACAGGAGATTGGAAAACCGATGGATCGGTCGTGGTGGAGATCATGATCAGTAATTCATGTCATGGCCTCCACGCTCTCCCGACTTAACCCCATGCGATTTCTTTCTGTGGGGTTATGTGAAAGATTCAGTGTTTAAACCTCCTCTACCAAGAAACGTGCCAGAACTGCGAGCTCGCATCAACGATGCTTTCGAACTCATTGAGGGGGACATGCTGCGCCGAGTGTGGGAGGAACTTGATTATCGGCTTGATGTCTGCCGAATCACTAAAGGGGCACATATCGAACATTTGTGAATGCCTAAAAAAACGTTTTGAGTTTTTGTATGTGTGTGCAAAGCATTGTGAAAATACCTCAAATAATGAAGTTATTGTAGAGCTGTGAAATCGCTTCAATCATTTGTAATAAGCAGGTATATCCAATAAATATTTTTGCAGATGACGGCTTTCGACTGTTGTAAACGGCCTTTTTTCACATCTATGAATAAACATTAAACTTCTATATAATTTTATATGTCAAATACATCTTTCATTTAGTGCCTATAAAATACTGAAATAATGAAATTCTCGTACCGAGCTGCTGCACAGGAGAACTATGGGTTGTCATTAATATAAAATGTGTTCTGTTATAATTACTTCACAGAGTGGACTCAAAAATCAGAATAAAATACGTGTACACTGAAGCACCAAAGTAACTGGTACAGACATGCGTATTCAAATACAGAAATATGTAAACAATCAGAATACGGCGTTGCGATCGGCAACGCCTTATATAAGACAGAAAGCGTCTGGCGTAGTTGTTAGATCAGTTACTGCTGCTACAGGTTATCAAGATTTAAGTGAGTTTGAACGTGGTGTTATAGTCGGCGCACGAGCGATGGGACAGAGCATGTCCGAGGTAGCGATGAAGTGGGAATTTTCCCATACGACAGTTTCACGTGTGTACCGTGAATATCAGGAATCCGGTGAAACATCAAACCTCCGACATCGCTGCGACCGAATAAGAACCTGCAAGAACGGGACCAACGACGATTGAAGAGAATCGTTCAGTGTGACAGAAGTGCAACCCTTCCGCAAATTGCTGCAGATTTCAGTGCTGGGCCGTCAACAATGTCAGCTTGCAAACCATTCAACGAAACATCATCGTTATGGGCTTTCGGAGCCGAAGGCCCACTCATGTACCCTTGATGATTTCACGACACAAAGTTTTACGACTCGCCTGGGCCCTTCAACACCTAGATTGGACTGTTGATGACCGGAAACATGTTGTCTGGTAGAACGAGTCTCGTTTCAAATTTTATTGAGCGGATGGGCGTGTAGGGGTATGGGGACAGGCTCGTCAATTCATTGACCCTGCATGTCAGCAGGGGACTGTTCAAGCTGGTGGAGAATCTGTAATGATTTGGGGCGTATGCAGTTGGAGTAATCGGCGACCCGTGATACGTCTACATACCAGTCTAACAGTTGACATCTATTTGAGCGTCCTGTCTAATCACCTGCATCCATTCATGTCCATTGTGCATCCCGACGGACTTGGGCAGTTCCAGCAGACCAATGCAACACCCCACACATCCAGAATGTCTACAGAGTGGCTCCAGGAGCTCTCTTCTGAGTTTAAACAGTTCCGCTGGCCACGAAACTCCCCAAAAAATGGTTCAAATGGCTCTGAGCACTATGGGACTCAACTGCTGAGGTCATTAGTCCCCTAGAACTTAGAACTAGTTAAACCTAACCAACCTAAGGACATCACAAACATCCATGCCCGAGGCAGGATTCGAACCTGCGACCGTAGCGGTCTTGCGGTTCCAGACTGCAGCGCCTTTAACCGCACGGCCACTTCGGCCGGCGAAACTCCCCAGACATGAACATTAATGGGTATATGTGAGATGCCTTGCGTCCGCAGCCCGTGGTCGTGCGGTAGCGTTCTCGCTTCCCACACCCGGGTTCCCGGGTTCGATTCCCGGCGGGGTCAGGGACTTGCTCTGCCTCGTGATGACTGGGTGTTGTGTGATGTCATTAGGTTAGTTAGGTTTAAGTAGTTCTAAGTTCTACGGGACTGATGACCATAGATGTTAAGTCCCATAGTGCTCAGAGCCATTTGAACCATTTTTTTTTTAGATGCCTTGCAACGTGCTGTTCAGAAGAGATCTCCACCCCCTCGTACTCTTAGGGATTTACGGACAGACCTGCAGGATTCATGGTGTCGTTTCCCTCCGCACTTCTTCAAACATTAGTCAAGTTCATGCCACGTTGTGTTGCGACAGTTCTCTCTTCCCACGCCCGGGTTCCTGGGTTCGATTCCTGACGATATTAGGCATGTGTACCAGTTTCTTCGGCTCTTCAGTATAAAAATACGTTCGCTATCGACATCTGCTAGCTGTTACAAAAGCAATAAAAGTACGTTAAGTTTGTTAAACAGTTTCAGTAAAGTAAAGAATGCAAACATAAGATTTAATATTTCATTATTACTAAGCATCTTTTCTCCTTTTTATAGTATAAATTTTATAAAGATCAGTGAAATATTGACACAGAGTTGTCCAAGGTCCATTAGAGGGCGTTTCTTCTTCGACAGCTGGTTTGTTTACGCCGTACTCAGTCCAGTCTCCCAGGCGTCAAGAGCAGGATGGATGCTGCGGAGCAACAGATAGACAAACCGGAAAATATAAACATTAAAAATATTTCGACTATTTTCACAATCACAGTCGTCTCCAGACGACGAGAGTAATGTCGTGGTTTGCATATTAAGTCATAATCTTTATTCACGACGGAGCTCGTGTTCTTTTGATGGGCCGTGATCTTGACAGAAGAAGCGTCGAGACACTGGCCTCAAACGCAGATCGGAGAGAAGCGTTGGGAAATCTGTAACGCTGTTCCCGTGTTGTTTCCACACAGTCGTGACGAGGCGGGAAGGTCGCACGGGCTCAAGGTCGCCGTCCCGCATAAAACTTCCTGCCGTACCGGTCTGTGGCCGCCAGTTTTGCGCTCTGCAGGCAAAGAGCGTGTGTACACAATAACGCTGCACACGCACCCCACGCAATACACTCCTTTTTACAACGCTGAATACGTTGCTGATAAAATCTTAAAACTTTTATCCATTATGGATATGGAACACTGCGAATGTGATTTATAAAGGTTTCCAGAAATAACTGCAACCACTCGGCGTTTATCACTGCTCAGTTCATTTTTTTTTTTACCATGACCTCTATTTTCTACACATCTTGAACAAGAGAATAAGGAGGAACCTCCTGGAACAATTAGAGCCTTTTACTTATAACAATAAATCACCTCACATCGTCGTAAGCGAACAAATTGAATGAGCAAATCCCATTTTTCACTGCTTGTTCTGTTCATTTTGCTTTGTGGTCTCATATTTGAAATGTTTGAAAAAAGTGGAGAAATTACTCATGTAATCTCTAGTTTTCTCAAAATACCTGTATGACCTATGTAAAAATTTTCGCAGTTCTTACATTCGATTTTATGTGTGCCTAGTCCGCAGCTCGTGGTCGTGCGGTAGCGTTCTCGCTTCCCGCGCCCGGGTTCCCGGGTTCGATTCCCGGCGAGATCAGTCCTCGTGATTACTGGATGTTGTGTGATGTCCTTAGGTTAGTAAGGTTTAAGTAGTTCTAAGTTCTAGGGGACTGATGACCATAGATGTTAAGTCCCATAGTGCTCAGAGCCATTTGAACCATGTGTGCCTAGGTTGGTATGAACTAGTAATTTCGTTTTGCCTGGGTGGATTCGTGATTTTAAATTGTTGCTGGTTTGGTAAGCGAATTTCACTGTTGTATTTTTTAAAAACGCATTCAATTTATTAGAAATGATTCCTAGATATCTCATTCATATGTACGAGGTTTTATGTTTCGTTCGTGAATCTTTTATTCATTTTATGCCCTTACGGATTTCGTTGTGTGTAGTTTTCGTGTGTGTTTCGTAGAGTTGAACTACTAAATATGGATTGAAATCTGGGCTACACATTGGAGTATGGCAATTTGTTCATATGTAGCTGATTGTTCTAGTTCTGAAGTGATCATCCTATTAATCATTCTTTGGATGTATGTGCACTTACGTGCTTTAGGAGGCAGGAGTTTGTGTTGTTATTATTATCTATCGTTGTGGGTTTCCAGGAAATTGCAAATTTGTGTGTCTTGTTGATGTTGCTAATAGATCTACAAAATTTATTGATATGTTGGTTTCAGATTCCATTGTAAATGTCATTTTTGGATATAGCTGATTTAGTACTTTTTTATTTGTTGAACGTCAGTGTCATCACTATCTGTTAGTAAAAAAGTGTCATCTACATATCTGTGGAAATATATAACTTTCTTGACTATTGGATTGGTGGAATTAAAAAATATTCCTTCTAAGTTATTTAAGAAGATGTCTGCTATTGTACTGGCAATACTTTATCTCATAGCCACTCTGTCAGTTTGTGTATAAGTTTTTTTTTGAGTTCGAAGCAGCTTTGTGTTATAAAATATGTTGTTGAAATTGAAACAGCTTTGTTTTGGAACCAATTTTAGCTGTTCTATGATTTCATGTATGCTTGCAACAAACAAATCATACTAAAGTGGGTATATAAGGTACTGAAAATATAGCTCCCCCCCCCCCCCCCCCCCCATGAACCATGGATCTTGCCGCTGGTGGGGAGGCTTGTGTGCCTCAGCGATACAGATGGCCGTACCGTAGGTGCAACCACAACGGAGGGGTATCTGTTGAGAGGCCAGACAAACGTGTGGTTCCTGAAGAGCGGCAGCAGCCTTTTCAGTAGTTGCAGGGGCAACAGTCTGGGTAATTGACTGATCTGGCCTTGTAACAATAACCAAAACGGCCTTGCTGTGCTGGTACTGCGAACGGCTGAAAGCAAGGGGAAACTACAGCCGTAATTTTTCCCGAGGGCATGCAGCTTTACTCTATGGTTAAATGATGATGACGTCCTCTTGGGTAAAATATTCCGGAGGTAAAATAGTCCCCCATTCGGATCTCCGGGCGGAGACTACTCAAGAGGACGTTGTTATCAGGAGAAAGAAAACGCATTCTACGGATCGGAGCGTGGAATGTCAGATCCCTTAATCGAGCAGGTAGGTTAGAAAATTTAAAAAGGGAAATGGATAGGTTAAAGTTAGATATAGTGGGAATTAGTGAAGTTCGGTGGCAGGAGGAACAAGACTTTTGGTCAGGTGAATACAGGGCTATAAATACAAAATCAAATAGGGGTAATGCAGGAGTAAGTTTAATAATGAATAAAAAAATAGGAGTGCAGGTAAGCTACTACAAACAGCATAGTGAAGGCATTATTGTGACCAAGATAGACACGAAGCCCACACCTACAACAGTAGTACATGTTTATATGCCAACTAGCTCTGCAGATGATGAAGAAATTGATGAAATGTATCATGACATAAAATAAATTATTCAGATAGTGAAGGGAGACGAAAATTTAATAGTCATGGGTGACTGGAATTCGAGTGTAGGAAAAGGGAGAGAAGGAAACATAGTAGGTGAATATGGATTGGGGGTAAGAAATGAAAGAGGAAGCCGTCTGTTAGAATTTTGCACAGAGCATAACTTAATCATAGCTAACACATGGTTCAAGAATCATAAAAGAAGGTTGTATACATGGAAGAATCCTGGAGATACTAAAAGGTATCAGATAGATTATATAATGGTAAGACAGAGATTTAGGAACCAGGTTTTAAATTGTAAGTCATTTCCAGGGGCGGATGTGGACTCTGACCACGATCTATTAGTTATGACCTGTATATTAAAACTGTAGAAATTGCAAAAAGGTGAGAATTTAAGGAGATGGGACCTGGATAAACTGAAGAAACCAGAGGTTGTACAGAGTTTCAGGGAGAGCATAAGGTAACAATTGACAGCAGTGGGGGAAAGAAGTACAGTAGAAGAAGAATGGGTAGCTCTGAGGGATGAAGTAGTGAAGGCAGCAGAGGATCAAGTAAAAAGACGAGGGCTAGTAGAAATCCTTGGTTAACAGAAGAAATATTGAATTTAATTGATGAAAGGAGGAAACATAAAAACGCAGTAAATGAAGTAGGCAAAAAGGAATACAAACGTCTCAAAAATGAGATCGACAGGAAGTGCAAATTGGCTAAGCAGGGATGGCTAGAGGACAAATGTAAGGAAAATGGTTCAAATGGCTCTGAGCACTATGGGACTTATCATCTATGGTCATCAGTCCCCTAGAACTTAGAACTACTTAAACGTAACTAACCTAAGGAGATCACACAACACCCAGTCATCACGAAGCAGAGAAAATCCCAGACCCCGCCGGGAATCGAACCCGGGACCCCGGGCGTGGGAAGCGAGAACGCTACCGCACGACCACGAGCTGCGGACAAATGTAAGGATGTAGAGGCTTATCTCACTAGGGGTAAGATAGATACTGCCTACAGGAAAATTAAAGATACCTTTGGAGAAAAGAGAACCACTTGTATGAATATCAAGAGCTCAGATGGAAACCCAGTCCTAACCAAAGAAGGGAAAGAAGAAAGGTGGAAGGAGCATATAGAGGGTCTGTACAAGGGCGATGTACTTTAGGACAATGTTATAGAAATGGAAGAGAATGCAGATGAAGATGAAATGGGAGATACGATACTGCGTGAAGAGTTTGACAGAGCACTGAAAGACCTGAGCCGAAACAAGGCCCCGGGAGTAGACAACATTCCATTAGAACTACTGACGGCCTTGGGAGAGCCAGTCCTGACAAAACTCTACCATCTGGTGAGCAAGATTGTCGAGACAGGCGAAAGACCCTCAGACTTCAAGAAGAATATAATAATTCTAATCCCAAAGAAAGCAGGTGTTGACAGATGTGAAAATTACCGAACTATCAGTTTAATAAGTCACAGCTGCAAAATACTAAAGCGAATTCTTTACAGACGAATGGAAAAACTGGTAGAAGCCGACCTCGGGGAAGATCAGTTTGGATTCCGTAGAAATATTGGAACACGTGAGGCAATACTGACCTTACGACGTATCTTAGAAGAAAGATTAAGGAAAGGCAAACCTACGTTTCTAGCATATGTAGACTTAGAGAAAGCTTTTGACAATATTGACTGGATACTCTCTTTCAAATTCAAAAGGTGACAGGGGTAAAATACAGGGAGCGGAAGGCTATTTAGAATTTGTACAGAAAGCAGATTGCAGTTATAAGAGTCGAGGGGCATGAAAGGGAAGCAATGGTTGCGAAGGGAGTGAGACAGGGTTGTAGCCTCTCCCCAATGTTATTCAATCTGTATATTGAGCAAGCAGTAAAGGAAACAAAAGAAAAATTCGGAGTAGGTATTAAAATCCATGGAGAAGAAATAAAAACTTTGAGGTTTGCCGATGACATTGTAATTCTGTCAGAGACAGCAAAGGACTTGGAAGAGCAGTTGAACGGAATGTACAGTATCTTGAATGGAGGATATAAGATGAACATCAACAAAAGCAAAACGAGGATAATGGAATGTAGTCGAATTAAGTCGGGTGATGCTGAGGTAATTAGATTAGGGAATGAGACACTTAAAGTAGTAAAGGAGTTTTGCTATTTGGGGAGCAAAATAACTGATGATGGTCGAAGTAGAGAGGATATAAAATGTAGACTGGGAATGGGAAGGAAAGCGTTTCTGAAGAAGAGAAATTTGTTAACATCGAGTATAGATTTAAGTGTCAGGAAGTCGTTTCTGAAAGTATTTGTATGGAGTGTAGCCATGTATGGAAGTGAAATATGGACGATAAATAGTTTGGACAGGAAGAGAATAGAAGCTTTCGAAATGTGGTGCTACAGAAGAATGCTGAAGATTAGATGGGTAGATCACATAACTAATGAGGAGGTACTGAATAGAATTGGGGAGAAGAGGAGTTTGTGGCACAACTTGACGAGAAGAAGGGACCGGTTGGTAGGACATGTTCTGAGGCATCAAGGAATCACAAATTTAGCATTGGAGGGCAGCGTGGAAGGTAAAAATCGTAGAGGGAGACCAAGAGATGAATACACTAAGCAGATTCAGAAGGATGTAGGTTTGCAGTAATTACTGGGAGATGAAGAAACTTGCACAGGATAGGGTAGCATGGAGAGTTGCATCAAACCAGTCTCAGGACTGAAGACCACAACAACAACACATGTGAAGTCAGGTGTCAAACTGACCATACATCTACGAACGTTGTGGCAAGGAAAACAATTGCCGTCAACAGTTGCTGTTAACAATCATACAGACAGTAGCTGGCTATCAAAGAAGATAACCATTAGGAAGGCACACGTTGAGTGTATATCGAATATGGCATAATACTTTAAAACGGGGAATTGTGTAATGTACAGATTGAAAATAACTAAATATAACAGAACATACAGACTAGATGCAAGCTGTTGGCTGTTAAAATTATGAAACATAGAGGAGTGATTAAATGAAAGGTACATGAAAACAAAATGCAAGATATATCTGCAGAAAAAATATGACTTAGATTTACACACAATTATAGTACATCATAATGTATCCGCATTTATATCTTGCACTTCGTCTTGATTTACGTTTCATTTAACAATTTCTCTATGTTTTACAATCTTAACAGCTAACAGCCCGCATGGAATCTGTGTGTTATGTTATATTTGTTTACTTTTCAATCTGTACATTACATATATCGCTTTCTTAAAGTATTATGCCTACATACTTCCTCAGTGTTTTCAAGTTTATGTAATGTGTAGCCGATGTACTCAATACATGCTTTTCTAGTTGTTACGTTCCTTGATAACCAACTGCTGTCTGTATGGTTGCTAACGCCATGTGCTGACGGCAATTGTTTTCCTTGTCACCAGTTTGTCGATGTGTGTCGGTCCGATGCCTGGCACTATATGTATGAGAGCTATATTTTCGATACCCTATGCGCCTACTTTTGTGTGGTTTGTGTTTGTACTTCATTGTAGGTATCCATGGAAATTGTTGTCCACAGCGCATATATTTTTCCTGAGGCATTTTTTTTTTTGTATTCTGTTTCTTTGTTTTCTCTCAGCTGTGTCTGCTGATGGTATACCGAAACGCACCAGTAAATTAATTTTCGACCACAACCTTTAACAATTCATTGCATGCGAAACACGCTGTGTTTCTTACAACGGAAGTGCTTTACCTCGAACGCTTAACACCACACGAAAACATGCTTTTCTGTATTACTCACTCATTCTAAAAAACAGTGGTATGAGCCAAACGTATACAAAAATGAGCGTGTTACTAAGAGAGCCATTTTAATAATCATGTGTTCCAGGTCTAAGGAAGGAATTTTGGTAACGTGAACAAAATATCAATACAATAGGACACTTCAGGATCACGGCTTACGCTTATTTCCGTCCGATTTAAATAATTATGCTGTTTGATCAACAAACTTTTTCTACTGATCTGATAGTGTGCACAGATATTTAGTCTTCAAAGTGCAGGTATGGGATTTCAAGTGGTCACAGCAAACCGCAATAGAAAGCAATATCTTTAAGAACTTATTTTATTTCGCCCACCCCCAAATTACTTTTCTACATAGTTTCCGTCATTGCTGAGGTTGTCATCATTGCGGGTTAGTTGAGGCATGAGTGTCGATTACTAGTTTTAGTGGGTCAGAGAGAATCCCAAGTGGGAACGTTTGGGATGGGATTTACAGTTCCGGCATTTGTCTTAAAAACCAACGGAAACCTCCCGATATACTGGCGTGAACTAGTTTTAGCTGAACTCCTCCCAAATGCTCCGAATTGACATTCTCTCTACCCCAGTTGGTATTCGATAATGCCATATATCAAATGGTTCTCCGCAGTGATGATAGCCTCAACAGTGACGGAAGATACGCAGAAAAGTAGTTTAGTATGTGAACGAAAAAAAATAAATTCTTATAAACATTGTGTCCCTTTAGGAAAACATTCTCTGCTTGCTTTTCGGATGCGTATTTCGTGTTTCCCTCAGTCGTCTGAAGGTTCACCGCATATCTCCAAATACCATTGGTCACATCGACACTTCCTTCCTTCCGTTCAGTAACACGGACACAGACATATAACTTACATACACAATTCACATTCACTATAATTCAATTTTTGAGTGGAATAACGTTGTTAACGAAGGAAAATGTGTCTGAAATGAGTTAATAAGGTACCAATAACCCTGTTGCGACCAAGATTTTTGGGAGGTTTTTCTTTGTTGTGAGGGGTACGCCAAAACCGGTAAGCCCTTCCCATATGCTACGAATGGGGATGCTCCAGCTGCCCCGCTATCAGCTTTCTTTTTTCTATGGTTTTAGGGCGGAAAACTGCTACGGTCATTAGCGCCCGGTCTGGGACTTAGGAAAAGCTAAAGAAAACGAAACGGGAAACCAGCAGCAATGGGAGCAAAACTCAAAGAAGTGGGGAAACCAAAAACAAAAGGAAAGTTTAAAAACCACTATAGAAGGGGGGTTGTTTTTCCGTAAAAAAAAGCTTCAAATGACTGACGTCATCTCACTGGCACTAATGAACTCGAGAACACGACAGGCTGATCGCGTGTTATCTGCTAAAATGGAAGATATATCAGGCGACAGCTGTAGACGGGCGCGTAATGGAGTAAAATATGGGCACTCAAGTAAAAGGTGTCTCACCGTCCACAGTTGACAGCAGTGGGGACGCTTAAAAGATGTCTATGGCTAAAAAGACAGTGCCCTATCCAGAGTCTAGTTAAAATTACCTCCTCCCGACGACGAGTTCGGGAGGATGAGGTCCAAGCACAGGGAAGAGCTTTCACGTCCCGCAATTTATTATTGGGAAGTGTCGACCAATGTGCGTGCCATAAAAGAGCAACACCCCGACATAAAACATTCCGTAGATCGGCGAAGGGAATCATGCGAATAGCTGGTTGAAGAAGAAAGACTGCAACCTTGGCCGCTATATCGGCCGCCTCATTTCCACAGATACCAACATGTCTTGGGATCCAGAGGAACGCCACAGAGACGCCCCCTAGGTGGAGCAAGTGGAGGCAGTCCTGAATCCAGTGGACCAGAGGGTGGACAGGGTACAGAGCTTGGAGACTGAGGAGAGAGCTGAGAGAATCTGAACAGATAACATACTGTATCCGCTGATGGCGACGGATGTATTGGACAGCCTGGAGAACAGCGTAAAGCTCAAAATGGTTCAAATGGCTCTGAGCACTATGGGACTTAACTTCAGAGGTCATCAGTCCGCTAGAACTTAGAACTACTTAAATCTAACTAACCTAAGGATATCACACACATCCATGCCCGAGGCAGGATTCGAACCTGCGACCGTAGCGGTCACGCGGTTCCAAAATGAAGCGCTTAGAACCGCACGGCCACACCGGCCGGCACTGCGTAAAGCTCCGCAGTATAAACTGAACACTGGTCGTGAAGCCGAGATCGATTTGGGGTGTCGCCAACATATAGGTACTCCAACACCAAACGATGTTTTTGAGCCATCAGTGTAAATAAATGTGGCATCCTCCATTTGTGCGCAGAGAGCAGCAAATGCCCGACGATAAACAAGAGAAGGGGTACCATCCTTGGGAAACTGAGACAGGTCACGGAGCAGGCAGGCCCGGGGCCGGAGCCAAGGCGGTACTGTACCCCAAGTTGTCAAGAAAGTATTAGGAAAGTGGAAGGAAAGAGAATGGAGGAGTTGACGGAAGCGGACTCCCGGTGGTAGTAGGGAGGAAGGGCGGCCAGCATACCCTAAATCCAAGGAGGCGTCGAAAAAAATGTCATGGGCCGGATTTGCAGGCATGGAAGATAGATGGCTAGCATAATGACTCAGAAGGACAGCTCGCCGATTGGACAGCGGAGGTTCAGCAGTCTCAGCATGAAGGCTTTCCACAGGGATGGTGTAAAAAGCTCCAGACACTAAACGTAATCCACGGTGGTGGACAGAGTCGAGACGCCGAAGAATAGACGGTCGAGCAGAAGAGTAAACTATGCTCCATAGTCCAATTTCGAGCGCACTAAGGCGCGATAGAGGCGGAGAAGGACCACTCGGTCCGCTCCCCAGGAGGTGCCATTCAGGACACGGAGGGTGTTGAGGGATCGCAGACAGCCGTTATCAGCTTGACTTTTAATAGAATTGCGACTCTTTAATGGATCAGATCTCGAAGCCATCGTCTTTACTAGTAACCGACTCTTACTGTACATATCCATGAAGACATTTTGCTACTGACCATGTGTCGAGGTAATAAGTTGGGTGCATTTCTCGGTGTGTACTGTATGTTGGTATCCGCCTTCGTCAATTCAGTTTCAATTTACCCTGTATACTTACAACACCAGTTACGTTCTCTTCAGAATGCTACTTTATAACTAAATACACTCCTGGAAATTGAAATAAGAACACCGTGAATTCATTGTCCCAGGAAGGGGAAACTTTATTGACACATTCCTGGGGTCAGATACATCACATGATCACACTGACAGAACCACAGGCACATAGACACAGGCAACAGAGCATGCACAATGTCGGCACTAGTACAGTGTATATCCACCTTTCGCAGCAATGCAGGCTGCTATTCTCCCATGGAGACGATCGTAGAGATGCTGGATGTAGTCCTGTGGAACGGCTTGCCATGCCATTTCCACCTGGCGCCTCAGTTGGACCAGCGTTCGTGCTGGACGTGCAGACCGCGTGAGACGACGCTTCATCCACTCCCAAACGTGCTCAATGGGGGTCAGATCCGGAGATCTTGCTGGCCAGGGTAGTTGACTTACACCTTCTAGAGCACGTTGGGTGGCACGGGATACATGCGGACGTGCATTGTCCTGTTGGAACAGCAAGTTCCCTTGCCGGTCTAGGAATGGTAGAACGATGGGTTCGATGACGGTTTGGATGTACCGTGCACTATTCAGTGTCCCCTCAACGATCACCAGTGGTGTACGGCCAGTGTAGGAGATCGCTCCCCACACCATGATGCCGGGTGTTGGCCCTGTGTGCCTCGGTCGTATGCAGTCCTGATTGTGGCGCTCACCTGCACGGCGCCAAACACGCATACGACCATCATTGGCACCAAGGCAGAAGCGACTCTCATCGCTGAAGACGACACGTCTCCATTCGTCCCTCCATTCACGCCTGTCGCGACACCACTGGAGGCGGGCTGCACGATGTTGGGGCGTGAGCGGAAGACGGCCTAACGGTGTGCGGGACCGTAGCCCAGCTTCACGGAGACGGTTGCGAATGGTCCTCGCCGATACCCCAGGAGCAACAGTGTCCCTAATTTGCTGGGAAGTGGCGGTGCGGTCCCCTACGGCACTGCGTAGGATCCTACGGTCTTGGCGTGCATCCGTGCGTCGCTGCGGTCCGGTCCCAGGTCGACGGGCACGTGCACCTTCCGCCGACCACTGGCGACAACATCGATGTACTGTGGAGACCTCACGCCCCACGTGTTGAGCAATTCGGCGGTACGTCCACCCGGCCTCCCGCATGCCCACTATACGCCCTCGCTCAAAGTCCGTCAACTGCACATACGGTTCACGTCCACGCTGTCGCGGCATGCTACCAGTGTTAAAGACTGCGATGGAGCTCCGTATGCCACGGCAAACTGGCTGACACTGACGGCGGCGGTGCACAAATGCTGCGCAGCTAGCGCCATTCGACGGCCAACACCGCGGTTCCTGGTGTGTCCGCTGTGCCGTGCGTGTGATCATTGCTTGTACAGCCCTCTCGCAGTGTCCGGAACAAGTATGGTGGGTCTGACACACCAGTGTCAATGTGTTCTTTTTTCCATTTCCAGGAGTGAATTTTTAGACTGTAGCACCATACACGTAACATTTTCATTCATGAGATGCATGTTATAAACTTTGACGAACTGCAGGAGCTCTCGAAAACGTTTCTTTTTTTTTTCAATTGTGTTTTTAAGACCCAAATCGTTGACGTATCATATAGGGAAGTGGGCTACTTAATCATTTGGATCTGTAGGAGCGAGTTATAACCAAATTCTCTTTATCTTCTTATTGTTTGAAAATCGTTTATCGTACTCCTGTAGCCAACGAACTTCCTGGTCTTACAGTAAATCGAGAATCTGTGGAACCAGTACAAACGGGCTGTTCGCGCTATTGATCCTGAGTCGAGAAATCTAGCGAAGCTGGCCTCCGCGCTGGAGTCGGCATGGTTCCACGTCCGTGTCGGTACCTTCTGGAACATCATTTACTCTCTCCCTGCACGTCTCGAGCTGCAGAAGATGGTTAGTCAGGATCTTGACAGGTGGTCACAGCAATTTGCATGTACATTGTCAAAAGAAAGTGAATTGCTTCGTTTTGATTGTAGAAAAATAAGCATAATTAATTTTTTTTAAAATACTTCTAAACGGGAAGGAGTTATCTTTTCAGTCTTGAAAAAATTTGTTATACAATAACTTTCGAGTATCTTTGATATGTGGCTTTGTACTTTCTAAATTATCTAATTCTTTGTCAGCCTGTTCTTAGAAAATTAATAAAAATCTCCAGTTCCTTTTCAGTTTCACTTATAACGTAGTGGACAAAGTTTCTCATCAGCCCTAGTACAGTAATTTGTTTTGTGACGGATACCGTCTCTTCACTGTTTTTAAAGCTTCCGTTAACTTTATATGACTTGGATCTTGTAAGGGGTTCATTGTGTAAGAGGTTTACTGTTCACTACCCAATTGGAGCAAATGTAATTTAGATGTATTGCTCACGCGCTGCCTGCGATATGAAACATCTCTGCTGCAATAGAATCGCAGGTCAGAGCAGTGTCGGCAGCAGTAATAAACGCTCGCTCCTACAGAGCACTCGCAATAGCTCGTTGTTATGGAGCAGTCGCAATAGCTCGCCGTTACGGAGAAGTCGTAGTAGCTCACCGCTACAGCATAGTTGCTAAGTTGCTAGCCATGTAAGAGCAATAGCAGTCGCCGGTGGCGCAGCGAAAAAAAAAAAAAAAGTCCTAAGGTCAGTGTTCAAATGGCTCTGAGCACTATGGGACTTAACATATATGGTCATCAGTTCCCTAGAACTTAGAACTACTTAAACCTAACTAACCTAAGGACATCACACGCATCCATGCCCGAGGCAGGATTCGAACCTGCGACCGTAGTAGCCGCGCGGTTCCAGACTGAAGCGCCTAGAACCGCTCGGTCACCGTGGCCGGTGATGCAGCGCAGTTCATTGCCATGTAGTGTAAGGTAAACTTTATTATTCTTCATCGCCATGCGCGTACTTAAATTTGTTGTCTGAGATGTTAATATGAATTTGTTTCATTCCTTTAGTGATTTGTCAGCACTAATTAAGTCAGACTTGTAATGTCCAATTTTTTATGTAATGGTTTGCAGAAATGTTTTCAATAGTAAGGTTTTTCAGAACATAATTTTTTACTTGAATTTAAATATTTTACAAATTTTCACAGACCATAGTCATATATCGTTTAATAATCAGAGGACCAGCTATGCAGCTGTGTCAACAAGCAGAGTCAGTTTCTTTTCTAATAATGCAAATCTCAGACAAATGTTGTTCAGTAGTAGTAGATAGGCCAGCATTGCACTAAGCTGCGCCATTTAGGAGCAGATATATAGACAGTGTTATTCGGCGACACCATTATGAGGTAAGACTTTTTCAGTTTATTCAGGATGGTTTCACAGGGCCATGTGGTAGCGCTGCTTACGTCGAAAATTTATTAGTTTCAAATCTCAGTCAATTTTGTACAGGAAATTTTTAGATACGGGAAGGTTACAATCTGTTATACTCATTAAAGAAAGTTTAATTTATGGCCACTGGCGCATGTGCTTCAGATCATCTTTTTCTTCGCAGAATGAGTAGTTGCTAATATAGTTTGAGTTAAGCTTTTCTTTTTTTCTTTCTTTGTCTTTGCTACTGATTCCTCCGGCCAACGCCTTTACCGCAGTGGTAACACCGGTTCCCGTCAGAACACAGTTAAGCGCTGTCCAGCTTGCTTAGCATTTGGATAAGTGACAATACGGTCCATCGAGCGCTGTTCGCAAGTGGGGTACAGTCAGGCCTTGGAGGTCAGTTGAGGAGATACTTGACTAAGAAATTGTGGCACCGGTCACGAAAACTGACAACGGCAAGGAGAGCGGTGTGCTCACCACCCATCCAGTGACGTCTATCGTCTAAGGATGACACGGCGGTCGGTCGGTATCGTTGGGACGGAATTTTTTTTTTTTGTTTCATCCATCACTTGGTAACAAGTTGACTGTATCTCAAGAATTTAGTGTTTATTGGATGTATCTGCCCATATTGCTGTCCAGTTTCTGTCGGTATATGTCCATTCCACTCTCTTCACTTCGGATTTGTGGCGTATCTCTTCATACATTTCTACAGCTTTTATGAAAATCTTGTCTTACATTGTCCACTGCGTACATTTATCAGCCAGAAAATTATGACCACCGACCTGCTATCGATACAAACCCTTTCAGGGGGAGAAATGACTGCTAGTAAGACAAACGTATGTATGTAGTATCAGTGAGCGTGCTGCCCATGTGTAGAATGGGGAACGCGATCGTTCTACCTGAGTTTGACCGAGGACAGATTTTGATGGTCTGGAGGCTGGACACGAGCTTGTCGGATGTTCGTGGAGTGCTATGGTGTCTTCACCACGTGGCAGAACCAAGCTGAACCCACGTCCAGGCGTCGTGCATGTTGGGCAGCCACCGCTCATAAGGATGTCGGACGTTATAGGATGGGAAGACTGGTAAAACAAGACTGGCGGCGAACTGTGGCCGAACTATCAGATTTTAATGGTGGGCAGAGTACAAGTGTGTGTGAACACTCAGTGTGCCGAACTCTTCCAACGATGGGCCTCCGCAGCTGAAGATCCATGCATGTGTCAATGTTACCACCACGATATCAGAGACTAAGGGTGAAATGGACACGTGACCATGAGCACTGGACGTTGGCGTAGTGGTAGAGCGTTTCATGGTCTGATGAATCCCGATATCTTCTTCATCGTGCTGATGGGAGAGCGCAAATCCGTTGTCTTCCAGGGGAACACCTCCTTGACATCTGTATGGCGAAACGGAGAGAAGCTAGTGGCCGTTATATTACGCTCTGGGAAACATTCACGTGGGCATCCATGTGTCCAGTGGAGCTCGTGCAAGGTACCTTGACGGCCAAGGATTATCGTACACTGGTTGCAGACCAAGTAAATCTCGTTATGACGATCATGTTTTTCCGACGGCAGTTGCATTTTTCAAGAAGTTTGTGCACCATGTCCCAAAGTCAGAAGTGTGATGGAGTGGTTCGAAGAACACAGTGGCGAGTTCCAATTGATGTGCTGGCACCCCAATTCGCCAGATCTAAACCCGATTGACGACATCTTGGATGTTTCTGACATCAATTATCTTCTCCCAAAATTTCATGTAAGACTCGGCATGTATTCCTTCTGAGTCCGATGACTTTCCTTTCGCTGACTGAGCTATCCAGGAGGTTTCAACACCCGCCCTCGCTGCTTCGATTATGTCAACTTTCTACTATCCAAACTCCACAGAAGTGCTTCTGCAGATTTTGCTGGAGTCTCAAGTTTATAGATTCGAGTCCTGGTCCTGTACAAAGTTTCAGTCTTCCAAAAAGCTTCAAAACAGCACACACATCGCTATTCTCACCTCGGTTAATATTCTGAAAATATGCAGAGAAATAATACTCATAGTTTTTTTAAAACTGTTGTGGATGGTTACTGTTAACTTTCCGTTGATGACGAAGTCGTTAGAGAAGAGCACTCATTTGACAGTAAACAAATCTGAACACTGATGGCCGACCGTTGTAGCCGAACGGTTTAGGCGCTTCAGTCTGGAACCGCGCGACCGCTACGGTCGCAGGTTCGAATCCTGCCTCAGGCATCGATGTGTGTGATGTCCTTAGGTTATTTAGGTTTAAGTAGTTCTAAGTTCTAGGGGACTGATGACCACAGCTGTTAAGTCCCATAGTGCTCAGAGCCATTTGAACCGTTTTGAACACTGGTGATCTTCGAAGCACACTTCTTGCGAAAAGGACTCCAGTGCATGATGTCCAAATTTCATCTGTTACACTAGACTCTAGGTGCGCGCGCTCTCTCACATTAACACACACACACACACACACACACACACACACATACACATGCGAACACGCAGTCAGAGACATTGCGCCCAAAAGAATCTTTCTAACACACCAAAGTTGTACGTGAACGAGATTTTAGAGTGTTGATCACGATTGACAAAGATTGCCGGCCGAAGTGGCCGTGCGGTTAAAGGCGCTGCAGTCTGGAACCGCAAGACCGCTACGGTCGCAGGTTCGAATCCTGCCTCGGGCATGTCCTTAGGTTAGTTAGGTTTAACTAGTTCTAAGTTCTAGGGGACTAATGACCTCAGCAGTTGAGTCCCATAGTGCTCAGAGCCATTTGAACCATTTTTTGACAAAGATTCGGAATTAAGCCTCATATGGTCGGTCTCATTACATATTCTGCGGCATACGGCAGTTTTCCTCCTGGAAATGTTTTCAGTATTTTACTCCATCTAGAAGGTTCAAATCTTTGAAATAATTCAAACTGAATAATTCAGTCCACTTCGCTAAAAAGTTGTGAAGACTCATCTTGCGTAGTTGTTAGTAAAGCGTCGCTTCTTTTCCGGACCTCAGACACGAAATATCCACGTGTACGTGCAGACAAGTGTGTTGGAACTTTCCCAGCCTTCAAGGTCGGAGCTCCGCTTTATTTTCACAAGCGTTTTGTTCCATACTCTCGAGTTTTTATCCACTAACTTACGTATTTTCTGTCCTTGTAGAAACTAGTAATGAGAAAGGAGAGGTATTTATCGACATCTTATTTTTGCGTGAGTACATTCGAAAGTGTTTTTCTTCTATTTTGGTGTCTCTAAACTGGAGAGCAATCTGTTTGCCGACACGATACACAAAATGTTTCCTGTGGAGTAAATTTGTAAGCAAGCTTGGGGGAGTTTCTCTGCAACGATTTCTGACCTCGAGTCATTGATTTATTTCAGTGTCTCCAGCAAATATCTGTCTTAAGATTGCTAGTTTGGTGTTCCTTTTTTGTAGAATTTCGACATGTAACAGGATTAGCCCCCCCCCCCCCCATGAACCATGCACCTTGCCGTTGGTGGGGAGGCTTACGCACCTCACCGATACAGATGGCCGTACCGTAGGTGCAACCACAACGGAGGGGGATCTGTTGAGAGGCCAGACAAACGTGTGGTTCCTGAAGAGGGGCAGCAGCCTTTTCAGTAGTTGCAGAGGCAACAGTCTGGATGATTGACTGATCTGGCCTTGTAACACTAACCAAAACCGCCATGCTGTGCTGGTACTGCGAACGGCTGAAAGCAAGGGGAAACTAAAGCCGTAATTTTTCCCGGGGGCATGCAGCTTTACTGTATGGTTATATGATGATGGCGCCCTCTTGGGTAAAATATTCCGGAGGTAAAATAGTCCCCCATTCGGATCTCCGGGCGGGGACTACTCAAGAGGATGTCATTATCAGGAGAAAGAAAACTGGCGTTCTACGGATCGTAGCGTGGAATGTCAAATCCCTTAATCGAGCAGGTAGGTTAGAAAATTTAAAAAGGGAGATGGATAGGTTAAAGTGAGATATAGTGGGAATTAGTGATGTTCGGTGGCAGGAGGAACAAGACTTTTGGTCAGGTGAATACAGGGTTATAAATACAAAATCATATAGGGGTAATGCAGGAGTAGGTTTAATAATGAATAAAAAATAGGAGTGTGGGTAAGCTACTACAAACAGCATAGTGAACGCATTATTGTGGCCAAGATAGACACGAAGCCCACGCCTACTACAGTAGTACAAGTTTATATGCCAACTAGCTCTGCAGATGATGAAGAAATTGATAAAATGTATCATGACATAAAATAAATTATTCATGTAGTGAAGGGAGACGAAAATTTAATAGTCATGGGTGACTTGAATTCGAGAGTAGGAAAAGGGACAGAAGGAAACATAGTAAGTGAATATGGATTGGGGGTAAGAAATGAAAGAAGAAGCTGTATGGTAGAATTTTGCACAGAGCATAACTTAATCATAGCTAATACTTGGTTCAAGAATCATAAAAGAAGGTTGTATACATGGAAGAATCCTGGAGATACTAAAAGGTATCAGATAGATTATATAATGGTAAGACAGAGATTTAGGAACCAGGTTTTAAATTGTAAGACATTTCCAGGGGCAGATGTGGACTCTGACCACAATCTATTGGTTATTAACTGTAGATTAAAACTGAAGAAACTGCAAAAAGGTGGGAATTTAAGGAGATGGGACCTGGATAAACTGACTAAACCAGAGGTTGTGCAGAGTTTCAGGGAGAGCATAAGGGAACAATTGACAGCAGTGGGGGAAAGAAGTACAGTAGAAGAAGAATGGGTAGCTCTGAGGGATGAAGTAGTGAAGGCAGCAGAGGATCAAGTAAAAAGACGAGGGCTAGTAGAAATCCTTCGGTAACAGAAGAAATATCGAATTTAATTGATGAAAGGAGGAAACATAAAAACGCAGTGAATGAAGCAGGCAAAAAGGAATACAAACGTCTCAAAAATGAGATCGACAGGAAGTGCAAAATGGCTAAGCAGGAATGGCTAGAGGACAAATGTAAGGATGTAGAAGCTTATCACACTAGGGGTAAGATAGATACTGCCTACAGGAAAATTAAAGAGACCTTTGGAGAAAAGAGAGCCACTTGTATGAATATCAAGAGCTCAAATGGAAACCCAGTTCTAAGCAATGAAAGGAAAGCAGAAAGGTGGAAGGAGTATATAGAGGGTCTGCGATGTTCTTGATGACAATATTATGAAAATGGAAGAGGATGTAGATGAAGATGAAATGGGAGATACCATACTGCGTGAAGAGTTTGACAGAGCACTGAAAGACCTGAGTCGAAACAAGGCCCCGGGAGTAGACAACATTCCATTAGAACTACTGACGGCCTTGGAAGAGCCAGTCCTGACAAAACTCTACCATATGCGAAATACCCTCAGACTTCAAGAAGAATATAATAATTCCAATCCCAAAGAAAGCAGGAGTTGACAGATGTGAAAATTACCAAACTATCAGTATAATAAGTCACAGCTGCAAAATACTGACGCGAATTTTTACAGACGAATGGAAAAACTGGTAGAAGCCGACCTCGGGGAGGATCAGTTTGGACTCCGTAGAAATGTTGGAACACGTGAGGCAATACTGACCTTAGGACTTATTTTAGAAGAAAGATTAAGGAAAGGCAAGCCTACGTTTCTAGCATTTGTAGACTTAGATAAAGCTTTTGACAATGTTGACTGGAATGCTCCCTTTCAAATTCTGAAAGTGGCAGGGGTAAAATACAGGAAGCGAAAGGCTATTTACAATTTGTACAGAAAGCAGATTGCAGTTATAAGAGTCGAGTCGAGGTAAATGAAAGGGAAGCAGTGGTTGGGAAGGGAGTGAGACAGGGTTGTAGCCTCTCCCCGATGCTATTCAATCTGTATACTGAGCAAGCAGTAAAGGAAACAAAAGTAAAATTCGGAGTAGGTATTAAAATCCACGGAGAAGAAATAAAAACTTTGAGGTTTGCCGATGACATTGTAATTCTTTCAGAGACAGCAAACGACTTGGAAGAGTAGTCGAACGAAATGGACAGTGTCTTGAAAGGAGGATATAAGATGAACATAAACAAAAGCAAAACGAGGATAATGGAATGTAGTCGAATTAAGTCGATGGATGCTGAGGGAATTATATTGGGAAATGAGACACTTAAAGTAGTAAAGGAGTTTTGCTATTTTGGGAGCAAAATAACTGATGATGGTCGAAGTAGAGAGGATATAAAATGTAGACTGGCAATGGCAAGGAAAGTGTTTTTGAAGAAGAGAAATTTGTTAACATCGAGTATAGATTTAAGTGTCAGGAAGTCATTTCTGAAATTATTTGTATGGAGTGTAGCCATGTATGGAAGTGAAACATGGACGGTAAATAGTTTGAACAAGAATGTTATGTGACTAGGGCCTTCCATGGGATATACCGTTCACCGGGTGAAAGTCTTTCGATTTGAGGCCACTTTGGCGAATTGCGCGTCGATGGGGATGAAATGATGATGATTAGGACAACACAACACCCAGTCCCTGAGCGGAGAAAATCTCCGACCCAGCCGGGAATCGAACCCGGGCTCTTAGGATTGACATTCTGTCGCGCTGACCACTCAGCTACCTGGAGCGGACATATTGTAAGATGACACGCGCAAGTAATTTGCAATCTGCATTTTATACACTGACAGCATTTTGACACGATCCTGTTAATGAGTCGACGTCTGGCACCTACTTCAGTCACAACTGAACCAATGTGGTCTTACCATTTCATATGCCTAGAAAATGTTACATCCAGGTATTGCCGTGGGTTGACTGATTTGTAGTGTAGTCACAGGACACTAAATTTTGTTTTAAAGAAATTGTTCAAATGGCTCTGAACACTATGAGACTTAACATCGGAGGTCATCAGTCCCCTAGAGCTTAGAACTACTTAAGGACTTCACTAACCTAAGGACATCACAAACATCCATGCTCGAGGCAGGATTCGAACCTGCGACGGTAGCGATCGTGCGGTTCCAGACTGAAGCGCCTAGAAACGCTCGGCCACTCCGGCCGGCTTTGTTTTAAATTCGTGAAGTGTGCAATGTTACGTTTCTCAGTATTTAAAGCTATGTGCTAACCTTTGTAGCACTTTGAAATGTTATCAAGATTTGAGTGAAAACTTGTGCCTCTCTTTTCAGACAGCACTTCATTATTGCTAGCACCATCGACTCCAGAAATTCCGAAGTAACTATTAATATATTCTGCCAGGTCATTGATACACAGCACGAAAACAAGGGTCCTAACACATTACAGTGGGGCATACCTGAAATTATTTCCGTTAATGACTTTCCATCCAATTACGAGAAACTGCGTCCTCCCTACCGAGAATTCCTCAATTATTCGTCTCTTTTAAGAATGACGCAGTGCATTCTGCTGGATAGGAACTTATAAATACCGCACACTCACAAAACGGGTGTGGTATTCTGTGTGCTAGTATTTTGTTGATTAGGAGACACATGCGGAACTGCAGCGAACGTCTTCTGGAAGCCAAGGAACACTGGATCAACCTCAGCGACAGCATCTGCTGCATTCTGGAACAGACCAAACACGATAATTGTTTGCGGAATCAATGTTGACTTCTACAGCGGAGAGTTTCGGTCTCCAGAAGTATCATGATATACGAGTATAAAATGTGTTCCAAAATTCTGTAGCGTACCGAGGTCAGCGAAATAGGCCTATGGTTTTGTTCGTCTGTTCGACGACCCTTCTTCAAAACAGGAAAGACCTACACGTTTCTCCAATCAGTGGAAACGCTTCACTCCTCCAGCTACCTAAGGGACAGTACTGCTAGAAGAGGAGCAGATTCTTTCGTATGCTCTCTCTAAAATCGAATAGATATCATCCCATCATATCCAGTCGCCTCTCTTCTACTGAGCGATTTCAGTATCTCACAGTGTTGTCGTCTCCACGTACGTATAACGATTTACAGGGGGAATCCACTCCCAAAGATTCCCAACTGGGATTCTATCTGCATCACTACCAGCTTGCAGAGATGTCTGGCTCAAGAGAAGGAAGTAAGCCTTGCATCAGCCCGTGCTGATCTCACAAGTTGATAATTAAAGATGAAACGAAACGTTACCGCATCTTCATCAGTAAAACTATTTTGCGACAAAAAATAAATAAACAAAAAAATAAAAAACAAACCGGTCAAATGGTTCGTGAAATGATTTGTCTAATGTGACACTTGACTTACATAGCTAACAGCAACCTTCGTGAAGTATTTCATTTTCCCTCAAATCACCATTTAAGTTTTCCTTGACGGCATTGATTATTATTATTATTATTATTATTATTGCCGGCTGGAGTGGCCGAGCGGTTAAAGGCGCTACAGTCTGGAACCGCACGACCGCTACGGTCGCAGGTTCGAATCCTGCCTCGGGCATGGATGTGTGTGATGTCCTTAGGTATGTGTGTGATGTCCTTAGGTTAGTTAGGTTTAAGTAGTTCTAAGTTCTAGGGGACTTATGACCACAGCAGTTGAGTCCCATAGTGCTCAGAGCCATTTGAACCATTTGAACCATTATTATTATTATTTTGCGAAACAAGATCTCTCGCTGGTGAATTTGATACCTCATTTGTCCATTTCCCATTCTTAGTTTAGCTACGAAAATTTGGACAGTTCTGCATTCTGTAATTTTCTCTCCAATCGCTAATTAAGTTTCTCTTATTACTCTTATTGCTTTGCAGTTAGTAAATATTGTTTTGCGAAACCAGACCCCATGTCGATTAATTTGATACCCATTTGCACATTTCCCACAATTCGTTTGTCTATGAAAACCGGGACAAAAATTCATTTTGTAATTTCTAGGGAGTCTGAACAAAATGTTCTCGGGGTTGCAGTCCTCGTCAAGTAGTTAAAATGCGAAGAGCTTTCGAGCAAGCGCTGCTTGGCCATTGTCAAGCGATATGACTCCCAGCTGGCCGCTGCTACGCCCTCATACAGACTAGCTCCAGGCCGTGACGTCACTGGTGCTCAGGACATCGCAGTGTTCAGGCATACGTTGACTCGGCTTTGGATGCGCCCGTTTCAGCTCCGCGATCGGTGGATCCCACGGCGCGCCGAGCTACAGGCCGCCGTCCGTCTTGTTGTCGGCGATTTTTATTTGTATCGCTCCTTCATTTACACAGTCTCAGAAGCTGTTAGCGCGAGCCACGACAGAGGTTAAGTCAAATTGATCCGATGACCGTTCTCTAGAGCATCCTCAGCTAAAGTGGAACTGTTGGGGTATCGTAGGCGATAAAGCTTGCGTTGTTATGCAGAGCGCAGTGTTCGTTCGACGTGTGATTGGTCCACTCGCAAGGAATCTTGTAGACTCGAGGTGTTCTGAGACATGTTACATCTTCAGTTGGTGTCACTAATTGCCAGATTTTTATCGGAGGACTGAAGATGGATTTGATTTTGTGACTTTGAGTCTTTTCTTCGCTCCGCTAAAGCGTGAGACCGAAAAACGAATTTAGTATTTAGGCCTCCTCTCTGTCGTACTCTGTTTCGAAGCCATTATGTTCAGACAGCATTTCGAGAGATGGTTTTGATCCTGTAACCAATTTAACATAACACCAGTAGTTTCAAGGATTTTTTACGATGTAGGTAGATAGAATTTTACTTCCGAATTCGTTGAACGCTACGCGCATTGTGGTTTCGTCCGAAGAACGGATTGCGAAAGCAAGGTTGGCACCTCGCACCGAAACCACAGAAAAGAAAAGTCGATGCACGCCGCACTGACGAATGAGGAACGCCTACGTAGTCACGCTTGCCAGAGCTTCTCCACGCCGCCGCAACAGATCGTCTACTTATTGTCTAAGCAGAGAAACATTCACACCCACCCCCCTGCAAAAATGCGGGAGGCCGAGCTGGTGCCGGTGGACGTCGCGACACCTGCACACGCTCTCGAAAGGGTGGCTGATCAGCAGAAGCAAGGCAAACAGACGCCAACGGCAAGAACCCCACAAGACGAGGCCATGTCGGAGGAAGAACGTACGAATACCTGCCGCTCCCAAACGAGCGCAGCGTGCAGACTGTGCTATAGTAGATCGCCACGTCACTTCGAGATGGAACTTGTATTGTATTGTATGTTAACCAGGGACCTAGAAACGACGGAGAGGCTTCGTCCCCGCCGCAGCCGCAGTGGTCCACAACCCCACGACGACTACCGCAGTCCACTTCGCCCCTCCGCCGCCCCACACCGAACCCAGGGTTATTGTGCGGTTCGGCCCCCGGTTGATCCCCAGGGAACGTCTCACACCGGACGAGTGTAACCCCTATGTTTGCGTGGTAGAGTAATGGTGGCGTACGCGTACGTGGAGAACTTGTTTGCGCAGCAATCGCCGACATAGTGTAACTGAAGCGGAATAAGGGGAACCAGCCCGCATTCGCCGAGGCAGATGGAAAACCGCCTAAAAGCCATCCACAGACTGGCCGGTTTACCGGACCACGACACAAATCCGTCGGGCGGATTCGTGCCGGGGCCAGCCGCTCCTTCCCGCCCGGAAAGCCGTGCTTAGACCGTACGGCCAACCGGGTGGGCGAGATGGAACTTACCCACACTTGAACAATCCCTATCGTTTTTACCCCTGTCCGTAGCTCGTGATCTAGTGCCTAGCGTTGCTGCTGCTGAATCACGAGGTACTGGGTTCGATTCCCGGCCAGGATGGGAATTTTCTCTGCCTTGGTATTGGGTGTTTGTGTTGTTCTCATCATTTCATCATCATCATCATTCGTGACTGTGGCTGGATTGGACAGTGAAGAGGAATGGACTGTGTAAAAATTGGAACTTTGTACGGGGACACCCACTCCCAGGGCAGACAAAATTCCCATCCTGTCCGGGAATCGAACCCAGTACCCCGTGATCCAACGGCAGCAACACTAGGCACTAGACCACGAGCTACGGACAGGGGTAAAAGAATAGGGACTGTGCAAGTGTGGGTAAGTTCCATCTCGAAGTCACGTGGCGATCTTCTATAGCACAGTTGAGCGCCCAACAAACCAAACATCATCATCCTTTTACCCCTATAGACACTCCTAAACCTCCCGATCCCCCCAAACCATATAACCTCAGCGATATTTGCGGGATCGTCGTTGGTGTAATCTCCAAGAGGGAACTCAGGATCATAAATGTCAATACTGTATTCACTCCCAACTGCTGTCTCAGAAAAGTGTGTGTAGGAGGAATGGTGGTTGGGGAGGAAGAAGCCTCCCCTGAGTATATACCAGCCACCGATTACCTCGAAAACCTCCAGCATCTCGACCAAGGACAGGTCCGTCTGCATGCAGAACTGCGAACGCTAAGTCCATTTCGTAGTCAACGATAAAGAAGGCGACATTCTCTTAGACAGGCCAGCAGTGTATTAGACGTCTTAGGCACAGCTTCATGTGAACATTATGTCCGCTATTCTTCAAGTGAGAGTCTTGTATATTTGTATGTATCGAGTAATACTTTAAAATTCAGAGATAGTTATAAATACTCAGAATATTCCTGTAGAAATGGATTGTACGAAGTTACGTAAACCTTCATATCTACACTGACGGAAAAAATCGGAAGAGCAACAAGGAGTTGTGCGATATGAACGAAAATTCGTAGGCGTGTTTCTACAACTGAAAGACGATGTCTGTTCAAATTTCGCGCCAGTCGTGTAAGAGTGGCGCTAGTAGCAACACGACGAGGATGCAAATCATGTTTGCTTTAAATTCACGCTGTGATGGTCGTGAGCGTTATTCACCTTTGAGATTTGACGTGGTTTATTGATGTTAACCAAGAATGGCTCGAAGGCAATAAAGACGCCACTATTAACACCTCACTGAGTTTGAACGAGGTCGTGTAATAGGGCTACGAGAAGCTTCTGCGATAATGCGGAAAGACTTGGCACGAGTGTAGACACTGTACATGACTGCTGGCAGCCGTGATCACGAGAATGTACGGTCGCAAGAACTGTGGGCTTCACAGGGCCACGTGGCAGTACCGAGAAGGAAAACCATCGTGTTCCGCGTATGCTTGTGCAGCATCGTACTGCATCTGCAACAGCAATTTGAGAAGCAGTTGGCAACACAATGACACAACGAACTATTGCAAATAGGCTACTTCAGGGACAGCTCCGTGCCAGATGTCCTGTGGCTTGCATTCCACTGACCCCCAACAACTGCCATTTGCGACTTCAGCGGTGTCAAGCGGGAGCTTACTGGAGGGCAGGGTGGAGGTCTGTTGTGTTTTCCGATGAAAGCTGGTACTGCCTGGGTGCCAGTGATGGCCGTGTGTTGGTTAGAAGGAGGCCAGTTGAGGGCGTGCAACCAACCTGTCTGCATATTAGACAAGTTAGACCTACACCTGGATTTATGGTCTGAGGTGCGATGATAGCAAGAGCATTCTCGTGGTTACCTCACGCACCCTGACTGGAAACTTGTACATCAGTCTGGTGATTCGACCTGTTGTACTGGCATTCATAAGCAACAGTCCAAGGGGTGTCTTCCAACAAGATAACGCTGGTCCATATACCGCTGTTGTAACCCAACATGCTCTGAAGACTGTTGGCCTGCTCGATCACCAGATCTGTCTCCAATCGGTTACGTGCGGGACATTGTCAGACGACAACTACAGCGTCATCCACAACGAGGATTAACCGTCCCTGTATTGACCAACCAAGTGCAACAGGCACGGAACTCGATCCCACAAACTGACATCCCGCACCTGTACGACACAATGCATGGACGTTTGCCTGCTTGCATTCAACATTCTGGCGGTAATACCGGTTATTAATGTATCAGTATTTCATATTTGCAATGTCTTATCTGACGCTTAATTTACCTACCGTCTTACAATCTTAATCACTTACATTCGTTACCTAGAGAAATATATTACTGAAATTTCATTACTCTATACTATTTTTTCCGTGAGTGTCTATTGTAATGAACTGCACTAATATATTGCGTGTTATAGGTGAAGAGTTTGACAGAGCACTGAAAGACCTAAGTTGAAACAAGGCCTCGGGAGTAGACAACATTCCATTACAACTACTGTCAGCCTTGGGAGAGCCAGGCCTACCAAAACTCTAACATCTAGTGAGCAAGATGTATGAGACAGGCGAAATACCCTCAGACTTCAAGAAGAATATAATAATTCCAATCCCAAAAAAAACAGGTGTTGACAGATGTGAAAAGTACTGAACTATCAGTTTCACAAGACACCGCTGCAAAATACTAACACGAATTCTTTACAGACGAATGGAAAAACTGGTAGAAGCCGACCTCGGGGAAGATCAGTTTGGATTGCGTAGAAGTGTCGGAACACATGAGGCAATACTGACCCTACGTCTTATCTTAGAAAATAGATTAAGGGCAGGCAAACCTACGTTTCTAGCATTTGTAGACTTAGAGAAAGCTTTTCACAATGTTGACTGGAATACTCTCTTTCAAATTCTGAAGGTGGAAGAGAAAAAATACAGGGAGCGAAAGGCAGAAACCAGATGACAATTATAAGAGTCGAGAGGTATGAAAGGGAAGCAGAGGTTGGGAAGGGAGTGAGACCGGGTTGTAGCCTATCCCCGATGTTATTCAATCAGTATATTGAGCAAGCAGTAAAGGAAACAAAAACAAAAAATTCGAAGTAGGAATTAAAATCCATGGAAAAGAAATAAAAACTTCGAGATTCGCCGATGACATAGTAATTCTGTCACAGCAAAGGACCTGGAAGAGCAGTTGAATGGAATGGATAGTGTCTTGAAAGGAGGACATAAGATGAACATCAACAAAAGCAAAATGAGGATAATGGAATTTAATCGAATTAAATCGGGTGATGCTGCGGGAATTAGATTAGGAAATGAGACGCTTAAAGTAGTAAATGTGTTTTGCTATTTGGGGAGCAAAATAACAGATGACGGTCGAAGTAGAGAGGATATAAAATGTAGATTGGCAATGGCAAAGAAAACGTTTCTGAGGAAGAGAAATTTGTTAACATCGAGTATAGATTTAAATGTCAGGAAGTCGTTTCTGAAAGTATTTGTTCAAAATGGCTCTGAGCACTATGGGACTTAACTACTGTGGTCATCAGTCCCCTAGAACTGGGAACTACTTAAACCTAACTAACCTAAGGACATCACACACATCCATGCCCGAGGCAGGATTCGAACCTGCGACCGTAGCAGTCGCGCGGTTCCGGACTGCGCGCCTAGAACCGCTAGACCACCGCGGCCGGCAAAAGTATTTGTATGGAGTGTAGCCATGTATGGAAGTGAAACATGGACGATAAATAGTTTACACAAGAAGAGAATAGAAGCTTTCGAAAAGTGGTGCTACAGAAGAATGCTGAAGATTAGATGGGTAGATCACATAACTAATGAGGAGGTACTGAATAGAATTGGAGAGAAGGTAAATTTGTGGCACAATTTGACTAGAAGAAGGGATCGGATGGTAGGGCATATTCGGAGGCATCAAGGGATCAACAACTTAGAATTGGAGGGCAGCGTGCAGGGTAAAAATCGTAGAGGGAGACCAAGAGATGAATACACTAAACAGATTCAGAAGGATGTCGGTTGCAGTAGGTACTGGGAGATTAAGAAGCTTGCACAGGATAGACTAGCATGGAGAGGTGCATCAAACCAGTCTCTGGACTGAAAACCACAACAACAACAACAGGTCATCACATTGCCTCCGGGAACAAACAA
The DNA here is from genome assembly GCF_023864275.1 of Schistocerca cancellata. Classification (NCBI taxonomy): domain Eukaryota; kingdom Metazoa; phylum Arthropoda; class Insecta; order Orthoptera; family Acrididae; genus Schistocerca; species Schistocerca cancellata. The sequence continues at coordinate 411,801,878 of NC_064634.1, forward strand.
AAGGACCCATCGACGTGCCGACAAGTGTATTTTCGTACGGCACAACCCCCATTTTCGTACAGCACAACACGCATAGCTCTCCTTTCGTTAATTTTGACTTGACTCAGTTTTCGTTAGCAATTGTTGTCCCGCACGAACACTCAGTGCCGTCGGAGATCCTAGTGTGTAGCACGGTCGCTGGGTCAGAGCAACGAGGCGGAAATCTTGCCACGAGCCGTGTGTGTCAGTGCGTCTGCTTCCCTTCTTTGCCGGCGTGAGTCACGCGCGCTTCGCGCAGCTGTCCAGCCGTCCCACTCTGGCGAATTACTCGCGACACTTCGCTCAAAATGCGCGTCATCTACACACAAGCGGCTGCGTTCCGACTGCGGCCTTGAGACACTCAGCTGCCGGCCAGTCTGACCCCTGAACACGTAGGACAGGCCATTAGCCACGGAATCACCGGAATACAGCTATTTCGGGCTCCCGTACCGCTTGTTCGCGTCGCGGTTGCTCAGCGAACAGTAAACAAATCGGAATGTCAGCTGCTCGAGTAGGCCACGAGATCGCGTCGAGTGGTGGTGGGGAGTCGTTGTGCAATGGTCGTTAGAAGTGGATGACTGAAAACTTTGCTGTACACGGATTCTGTAATCAGCATCCTAATATTGCTTTGATGCAGCTCTGCGCGCTAGTCTTTCTTCCGCAAACCTCTTTATCTCTGTATAACTTCTCCCACCTACACTAGTGTGACCAGACTTCCAAAATGAAAATATGGGACAAAAATTAGTTCAGGTGCTCTGACATTTTATGGAAACTTCCCTTAATACCCACTGCTGTGTCTGTATAACAGACGTGCTTTAAAATACTTGGCTAATACAATAAGTACTTAGATCTTCATACCCCTTTGTTAAAACTCGCTCCAAGGAAATATCAAAACACCTTACGTCACTATTTTTGCTACAAGGTGGCCCCAGAACACTCTTCAGAGTTTGAACAGTCCCCTTTGCCACCAAACTCCCCAGACATGAACATTATTGAGCATATCTGGGATGTACAAATCTTTAACATAATGCAGCGCTTCAGCAACCGTGAATTGTTCAGACAATAAGAAATTCAGCCTTCAGTTGCCAGGTAAATTTTTTTTAGTTTACATAGGTTTATTACATTATTTTGAAGGCCAAACTTTGGCCATTTCACAGAATAAAACTAATACGGAATAAAGACGCATAATTATAAGATTATGTGTGTCAATACTCACAGACATAACCTGTATTCTTTATTCAGTATTGACAGACATAATCTAATGATTATGCGCCTTTATTCTGTATTTGGTTCAAATGGTTCAAATGGCTCTGAGCACTATGGGACTTAACATCTGCGGTCATCAGCCCCCTAGAACTTAGAGCTACTTAAACCTAACTAACCTAAGGACGTCACACACATCCATGCCCGAGGCAGGATTCGAACCTGCGACCGTAGCAGTCGCGCGGTTCCGGACTGAGCGCCTAGAACCGCGAGACCACCGCGGCCGGCTATTCTGTATTTGTTTTATTCTGTGACATGGCCAACGTTTGGCCCTCAAATTAATGTAATTTTTTTCTGAAGGAGATAGCATTATTGGCATCGAAACCTAGGTAAACTAAAAAAAAATTGCCTTGCAACCGATGGCTGAATTTCTTATCGTCTGATATCTGGGATGCCTTGCAACGTGCTGTTCAGAAGAGATGACCACCTCCTCGTACTCTTACGGATTTGTGGACAGCCCTGCAGGATTCATGGTGTCATTTCCCTCCAGCACTACTTCAGACATTAGTCGAGTCCATGCGACGTCCTCTTGCGGCACTATATTTCATTGTTTCACTTTTGTCATATGCAAACACGATATATCACTTTACTATCACGAAGTCTTTAACTAAGGTGGACAATGATTATTGTTTGCATAATTTACTTACACTGAAGAGCCAAAGAAACTGGTACACCTGCCTAATATCGTGGAGGTCCCTCGCAAGCACGCGGAAGTGCCGCAACACGACGTGGCATGGGCTCGACTAATGTCTGAAGTAGTGCTGGAGGGAACTGACGCCGTTAACCCTGCAGGGCTGTCCATAAATCCGTAAGAGTACCAAGGGGTGGTGATCTCTTCTGAACAGCACGTTGCAAGGCATCCCAGATACGCTCAATCATGTTCACGTCTAGGGAATTTGGTGGCTAAGGGGACTGTTTAAACTCCAAAGAGTGTTCCTGGATCCACTCTGTAGCAATTCTGGACGTGTGGGGTGTCGCATTGTCCTGCTGGAACTACCCAAGCCCTCGGAATGCACAATAGACTTGAATGGATGTGGGTGACCAAACAGGATGCTTATGTACGTGTCACCTGTCAGAGTCGTATCTAGATGTATCAGGGGTCCCATATCACTCCAACTGCTCACGCCCAACACCATTAAAGAGTTTTCAACAGCTTGAACAGTCCTCTGCTGACATGGAGGCTCCATGGATTCATGAGGTTGTGTCCATACCCGTATACGTTTCGAAACAATTTAAAACGAGATTCGTCTGACCAGGCAACACGTTTCCAGTCATCAACAGTCAGTGTCGGTGTTGGCGAGCCCAGTCGAGGCGTAAAACTTTGTGTCGTGCAGTCATCAAGGGTACACGAGTGAGCCTTCGGCTCCGAAAGCCACTCTCGATGCTGTTCCGTTGAATGGAAAGCACCCTGGACACTTGCTGATAGCCCAGCATTGAAATCTACAGCAATTTGCGGAAGGGTTGTACTTCTGTCACGTTGGACGATTCTCTTCATTCCTCGTTGGTCCCGTTCTTGGAGGATCTTTTTCTGGCCGCAGCGATGTCGGAGGTTTGATGTTTTACCGGATTCCTGATATTCACAGTACACTCTTGAAATGGTCGTATGGTAAAATCCCCACTTCATCGCTACCTCGGAGATGGTGTGTCCCACCGCTCGTTGCGTCGACTATAACATCACGTTCAAACTCACTTAAATCTTGATAATTTGCTATTATAGCAGCATTAACCGATCGAACAACTTCGCCAGACACTTGTTGTCTTGTATAGGCGTAGCCGACCGCAGCGCCATATTCTGCCTGTTTACATACCTCTGTATTTTAATACGCATGTCTATCCCAGTTTCTTTGGCAGTTTAGTGTATTTATAATCGTCAATTACATTTTGCAGAAGAATGGTTGTCATTTAAGAGTCTGATACTTTCAATTATAATTTTATAAAAATCGACACATGAACCGTCCTGAAAATGAGGCTTAATTCTAATTATTTTCTTAACGGTCTCCACATTAGACCTATTCTATCCATTTTTCCATAAAATATTTTTGATATGGTACATTCTCTGTGCAGTAGCGTCAGTGCGAGACTGAGCTAGTACAAACGTAGCGTTGAGCTGCGAAGTTTTGGAGAAGGCTTCTTTTGATGTAAATAAATTAAAAATTATGTACAGTCTTTAACCAGCATATTTAACCGTTCTTAATCCATGATTGCATCCCGTATATATTTTTAACATGGTTCACTTCCTCAGTGCAGTCCATTTACAGGAAGGTTCAAAAATGGTTCAAATGGTTCTGAGCACTATGCGACTTAACTTCTGAGGTCATCAGTCGCCTAGAACTTAGAACTAATTAAACCTAACTAACCTAAGGACATCACACACATCCATGCCCGAGGCAGGATTCGAACCTGCGACCGTAGCGGTCGCTCGGCTCCAGACTACAGCGCCCAGAACCGCACGGCCACTCCGGCCGGCTTGACAGGAAGGAATGGTTATGTTTGATTGCTTGGAATCGTAGCAAACCTTCCCTAGCAGCAAGACGCTATTCTTCATCATTCGTGACGCCACTGTTCTCACTTTTTGTAACTAAAGACATCATACTTTGCGACGAAGTTTTGGTGGAAACAGTTAGCTTGTGTTTCTTCACATTAATGTGTTGCACAACACCAGATCAACCTCCGTGGACGATTGAACAAGTACTTTTACACAATGTGCCAAATAATTTTCCGCTTTCCTCTACTAATATGAGATATGGAAAGTCAGCTTCAATTATTTCAGTAAGTACACGGTTTCTTTTTGGCGTTTCTGTGAAAAGTTTGCAGTTTATCACATAAGGTAACGTAATCTGTGACTCTAATGGCCCAAAACCACACTTCTAAACGTGACGACATGAAGCAAGGGGTACAGCTCAAAGAAAGCGGATCCGACAAACTACTCGCCTTGTGGAACATTATGTAGTGATAATCAAAGAACTTCACAAATCCTGCCTCCTTCAGGGCAATTTAGTGAAAGAGTGTACCTGTCATCTTTATTCTTTGTGTTTGATAACAACTGTTTATTCTACATGCTACATATCACTTAAAACAGGCTGTTTGAAAATATACGAGAAGGTTAATGAAACACGGGAATATATGAGTACCGTATGTATTTTCCGGGACAACGGGGCACTTAAACTAAACAAGGGTCGATCCCGTAAAATACAGGAGTTTTGGCCACCCTAACCTACACACATTTGAACCTGCTTACTGTATTCAAGCTTTGGTCTCGCTCTATTGATTTGTACTCCACACTTCCCTCCATTACCAGATTAACAGTTCCTTCGTGTCTAGGATATTTTATTTATTTATTTTGAACTGATCTGGGTCAACGCTCCCTCTCTTACATCGGACCAGGGTTTCACACATACAATTCTTTTTTGTACACTGTTACGTGAGAAATAACAATTTTAATTTTCTAACTAACACACACCCACACACATCAAAATGAATTTGAAATTCCCACCTAGAACATACAAAACAAGATGGCGTAACAAGAGAATATCTGATAAACAGTGTCCGTCCATGTTAGAAAGAATAGTTTACATACCCTGTAGAGGCATGAAAAAGTGAAATCTATAAAAAGTAAGCACATTAATTTACATACACAGGCTCCCCCTCCCGCTCACCACCTTATAAAGCTCATTCATGATCAACATACCCCACACAACATTTTCGAAAATAATACACCAGTGTTGACTGCAGAATGATAGACGTACCATAATCTAACATCAGAGAACCGGGAAAAAGCAACAGTTTCATTTTAGGACTAACGTTTTGTTAAAGGTATGCATAATATTGAAAAAATTGTAGTTAATTGCAGACTACAAATGGAAACAAATCAGCTGTATTGCAAATATCAGAAAGCCTCACAAATATCTGTATGTGACATTAAGATATATATTTTTCTGTTCATAATTTTATAAAAGTAAATACCATAATCTCTGTTATGAAGCATTGCGCAATATTTATTTACATGTTGATTGACAGAAAATAATGTAATTTAATCGAAATATGTTTGGGTGTTGAAGAAGAAGAGTGTTTGCTCAAGGCAGAGCCGCATTTGCAAAATTATTTAATAGCAGTTTCGTACTATTAAAAATCTAAAACTATCAGCCTACAAATCCAAAGGTCAAAGATTAGATCTGTACTCGGCCTTAGGATTTTTTCCTGTCATTCATCACTTCTTTCATCTACGTATGTGAAAAATGCAAGTTGCTCCGTGGCACTAATCCAAGTTAGACATCAGGTCGTCCGGTAATTAACTGGGCATATCAGCTCAAAGGCCGCAGAAGGGCAAAGGCATAGCACCTCCTCTACCGTTATATCTAGTAGTACAAACTAAATTTCGGTCTGAGGACAAATTTACTCTACTGTTGCTTGTCCCGACGTTCTCTTACTTTCTACACATCACTGTTTCTATTTTCCTTGATACACAATACGTTTCAAACGAGTTTTCTCATTCTTTGTAGATGCTCTTTGCTTAACGATCTTATATTAGCATATATTTGGTTTCCGAAATGCTACCTCGTTACTGTCCTTAGAGCCGTAGAATACACCACGTCATTATCGAAACTTACTTGGTAGCTGGTTTGAATCTAATGTGACTTCTAAAATGACTCTTAGGTCTCTTCCTTTTAAGTTCATTTCAAGCCAGGAGTGTGTGTGTGTGTGTGTGTGTGTGTGTGTGTGTGTGTGTGTTTCACCACGTTTTATGAAGTTAGAGAACATTCGACCATTCACGCATGTTTTATGTCACGACATGCCACAGTTTGGTCCGTTGCCTGAATTCCTCTTCAGTGTTTTGCGTAACACAACAGTAGTAATAATAAAGACGACGTCTTCCTTGTTGTTCCACTAGCATTATTTATTTACCCACAAACTGGCCTTCGGATTATTAAGCCATCATTGCATGCAACTGAATGTCAGAGCCACAGGCAAATTTCTTGGACCTTAATATACAGAGTAGCGGAAAAAGAAAGCACATTTAGTATTTACATAAAAACAACAGCTACCAACACTCCAATCCTCTTGGTTGACAAGCATGCAGTTTTCCATCAGCACCCGCCTTTCAAAATATTTACGGACAACCCAACAGATCGCTTTCAGTAATATATATATATATATATATCGCTTTCAGTAATATATATATATATATATATATATATATATATATATTTATTTATTTATTTATTTATTTATTTATTGGCATCTCAACTGTAACGTTTTTCTTGAAAGACGTTCTTTTCTCTCGGAACTCTATGGTGTTAGTTCAAACGGTACATAAAATTAATCTTTACGACCTATATAATACGTATGATTTCTCCGTAATAATTACAGTTACAAAGTAGACTGAAAAGCTTCTTGTTCCATATTCTAGAAATTAATATCTAGAAAATATCTAGAAATTAATACTTAGAAATTAATATTAATGTTTTGTATCATTGATTGCAGGCTTGAGCGTAATGTGGGGCAGAAATATCTGGAGGTACTACAGTGTCTATAAAGGCATCGTGACTGTCACATTTAGGACACGGTAATCAATGAAGACACACGCTCCCCCGGATAACTGTGCTCGCCTACATGTGTTTGCGGTAGCAGCCGGTGGTATCTGCTGTGTCATTAGCGTAGACGATAAGGTGTAGCGGTTTCTATACTCGCCCTACCACGTACTAGACGAGTATCGGGGAAGCAATATTGTGTCGTGTAACACTGAAGGCTGGTATTTCATCAGAGCCCGCATCGTTTATCAGATGACTTGATAAAGATGATCCGCAGCCCTAAGGGGCGTCGAGTTGGCTGTAAAAGATAGAAACTATCGGTGCGCTCTGGTAAATACAGGGTGTCTCAAAACGAATATCCGGGTTTTCGGGATTTGTAGCATTTATTACAGTGAACTTACAATTGTAAAAATACATCCGATGAAGGCGCAAATGAAATGGTTTCCCTTACACGTGTTTAGTGTGAGCACCAATCATCACATGGCATACATCGAGTCGATAGGCGAGATCTTCTCAAACCTTGATCAGTGTGTCTGGAGTAATTGTTGCAACAACTGCTTCAGTCCGGTTTCTTAAGTCGGGTAGATCAGCAGGTAGCGGAGGTACATACACATCATGCTTTGTGAACCGCCAAGGGTAAAATCACAAGCCGTCAGATCGGCTGAACGTGGAGGCCACGCAAAACAAGCTCCGTTATCCGACCCTTGCGGACAATCCAGCGGTCGGGTACAACGTCAGCTAACCAATCGCATACTGGGTTATGCTGGTCCATCGGCACACCATCTTGCTGCCAAATAAAGATCTGTGGATCAGGTTTTTCCAATTGAGGAAAGAGCCGTAGTTCTAACACATAAAGATAACAAGCACCAGATACACTTGCTTCACTAATAAAGAAATGCCTCAAGACTTAACGCGGCTATAAGGCACAAAAACACACGTGATTTAGGGGAATCTCGTTCTAGCTGTACCATACCGTAGGGACTTGCTGATCCACAGAAGAGTACATTATGTGTGTTCACATTTCCATATAGGTGACGTATCGATTCATCACTGAAGAGAGCACGATCCAGAAAATCTTCATCATCATGCAGTAATATTTCGTTTTGGTACTTGTAGACTCGATATCTGAACACTCATAATAAAAAGTGTTTGTGTTGCTCTTTTATTTGGCGTATTGTTTACAATTGTAAGTTGAATGTAATAAATACTACAAAGCCTTAAAATCCGGATACTCATTTTGAAATACCCTGTACGAGAGATCCTCGAATAAATCTTTCGTCCTGCAACGGAGATCGCTTTGTTTTGAAACATCTTGCCAGACTGAAGCTGTGCGCCGGACCGGATTTCGAACCGGATGATTTATCAATGGACGAGTCACGACCCAGCCTCACAACTGTACTTTTGCTGGCACCTCTCTTTCATCTGCCAAACGTCGAAGAAGCTCTGATGTACGCCCCGGTGGAACTAGCAATCGTATAAGAACGGACAACGCGGGGTTATGTCTTAGGCATGGCCTAATTTTGGGTCTAGAATGGATCTTTTACTCTGCGTCGTAGGTTAGGGGAGTCCTCTTACTGGCGAAAGTGTTGAGTTGTGCATGGATAGCTCGTTGGCCAGGTTTTGCAGGCCGATTGTAACTTTTCCTCTGACACTAAACAAAATGTCTATTTCTAGATTATCGGCTATTTCACATTTTTTCTCACCAAAGTCAGGGCACACGTGTACATGAATAAATTGAGTTTCTGTTCAAAATTAGTTCTCCGCCAGCGCAGAATTATCTGCGTGCTATTATCGAGACTATTTTCATGAAGTGGTACCCCTGAGCTCGTGCAAATGTCGTGAATACCGCCTCGAGCTGCTGATAAAATCCTTTATTTAACAACCACTTTCGGTCGACAGATCTTCTTCTGGTTCTTAGAAGCATTTATACACTACGTGATTAAAAGTATCCGGACACCTGACTTAAAATGACTTACAAGTTCGTGGCGTCCTCCATCGGTAATGCTGGAATTCAACATGGTGTTGGCCCACCCATAGCCTTGATGACAGCTTCCACTCTTGTAGTCATATGCTCAATCAGGCGCTGGAAGGTTTCTTGGGAAATGGCAGCCCATTCTTCACGGAGTGCTGCACTGAGGAGAGATATCGATGTCGGTCGGTGAGGCCTGGCACGAAGTCGGCGTTCCAAAACATCGCAAAGGTGTTCTATAGGATTCAGGTCAGGACTCTGTGCAAGCCAGCCCATTACAGAGATGTTATTATCGTGCAGCCACTCCGCCACAGGCCGTGCATTATGAACAGGTGCTCGATCGTGTTGAAAGATACAATCCCCATACCCACATTGCTCTTCAACAGAGGCAAGCAAGAAGGTGCTTAAACATCAATGTAGGCCTGTGCTGTGATAGTGGCAAGCAAAAAAACAAGAGGTGCAAGACCCTTCCGTAAAAAACACGACCACGCCATAACACCACCGCCTCCGAATTTTACTGTTGGCACTACACATGCTGGCAGATAACGTTCACCGGGCATTCGCCATACCCACACTCTGTCATCGGATCGCCACATTGCGTACGGTGATTCGTCACTCCACCCAACGTTTTTCCACTGTTCAATCATGCAATGTTTACACTCCTTGCACCAAGCGATGTGTCGTTTGGCATTTACCGGTGTGATGTGCGGTTTATGAGCAACCGCTCGACCATGAGATCCAAGTTTTCTCACCTCTCGCCTAACTGTCATAGTACTTGCAGTAGATCCTGATGCAGTTTGGAATTCCTGTGTGATGATCTGGATAGATGTCTACCTATTACACGTTACGGCCCTCTTCAACTGTCGGCGGTCTCTGTCAGTGAACAGTCGAGGTCGGCCTGTACGGTTTAGTGTTGTACGAGTCCTTTCACGTCTCCACTTCACTACCACATCGGAAACAGTGGACCTAGGGATGTTTAGGAGTATAGAAATCTCGCGTACAGACACAAGTGACAGCCAATCACCTCTCCACTTTGGAAGTCCGCGAGTTCCACGGAGCGCCCCATTCTGCTCTGTCAGGATGTTTAGTGACTGCTGAGGTCGCAGATATGGAGTACCTGGCAGTAGGTGGCAGCACAATGCACTAATACGAAAAACGTATGTTTTTGGGGGTGTCGGGATACTTTTGATCACATAGTGTACCATCATACACTCCTGGAAATGGAAAAAAGAACACATTGACACCGGTGTGTCAGACCCACCATACTTGCTCCGGACACTGCGAGAGGGCTGTACAAGCAATGATAACACGCACGGCACAGCGGACACACCAGGAACCGCGGTGTTGGCCATCGAATGGCGCTAGCTGCGCAGCATTTGTGCACCGCCGCCGTCAGTGTCAGCCAGTTTGCCGTGGCATACGGAGCTCCATCGCAGTCTTTAACACTGGTAGCATGCCGCGACAGCGTGGACGTGAACCGTATGTGCAGTTGACGGACTTTGAGCGAGGGCGTATAGTGGGCATGCGGGAGGCCGGGTGGACGTACCGCCGAATTGCTCAACACGTGGGGCGTGAGGTCTCCACAGTACATCGATGTTGTCGCCAGTGGTCGGCGGAAGGTGCACGTGCCCGTCGACCTGGGACCGGACCGCAGCGACGCACGGATGCACACCAAGACCGTAGGATCCTACGCAGTGCCGTAGGGGACCGCACCGCCACTTCCCAGTAAATTGGGGACACTGTTGCTCCTGGGGTATCGGCGAGGACCATTCGCAACCGTCTCCATGAAGCTGGGCTACGGTCCCGCACACCGTTAGGCCGTCTTCCGCTCACGCCCCAACATCGTGCAGCCCGCCTCCAGTGGTGTCGCGACAGGCGTGAATGGAGGGACGAATGGAGACGTGTCGTCTTCAGCGATGAGAGTCGCTTCTGCCTTGGTGCCAATGATGGTCGTATGCGTGTTTGGCGCCGTGCAGGTGAGCGCCACAATCAGGACTGCATACGACCGAGGCACACAGGGCCAACACCCGGCATCATGGTGTGGGGAGCGATCTCCTACATTGGCCGTACACCACTGGTGATCGTCGAGGGGACACTGAAAAGTGCACGGTACATCCAAACCGTCATCGAACCTATCGTTCTACCATTCCTAGACCGGCAAGGGAACTTGCTGTTCCAACAGGACAATGGACGTCCGCATGTATCCCGTGCCACCCAACGTGCTCTAGAAGGTGTAAGTCAACTACCCTGGCCAGCAAGATCTTCGGATCTGTCCCCCATTGAGCATGTTTGGGACTGGATGAAGCGTCGTCTCACGCGGTCTGCACGTCCAGCACGAACGCTGCTCTAACTGAGGCGCCAGGTGGAAATGGCATGGCAAGCCGTTCCACAGGACTACATCCAGCATCTCTACGATCGTCTCCATGGGAGAATAGCAGCCCGCATTGCTGCGAAAGGTGGATATACACTGTACTAGTGCCGACATTGTGCACGCTCTGTTGCCTGTGTCTATGTGCCTGTGGTTCTGTCAGTGTGATCATGTGATGTATCTGACCCCAGGAATGTGTAAATGAAGTTTCCCCTTCCTGGGACAATTAATTCACGGTGTTCTTATTTCATTTTCCAGGAGTGTATTAGGCGAATACAAACTGATTGACGTGAGATAATAAAACCATGAAATTGTCAATTAAAATAATACTGTTATCACATCGTAAAATACACTGTCCACTCACATTAATGTGACCGCCTGCCAGAAGCCTGAATAATCACGTTCTGCAGTGCGGACCGCTGGTAGATGAACAAGAAGAGAATCAGTGAGTTTCTGGAAGGTAACAACGAGTGGGTGTGGAGACATGCCGACTCCAGTGCGGAGCCAGCTGCTCTAGGTTTTTCGGTTGAGGACCCATGTTGCGAACTGTCCGATCGAGGTGTTTCTACAGATTTTCGATTGAGTTTACATCCGAGGACTATAGTAGCCAGAGGGGTACGATAAAGTCATCCTGGTGCTCTTGAAATCACGCACGTACATTGCAAGCTGTAAGACACGTTGCATTGTCCTGCTGGTAGATGCTATCGTGTTGAGGAAAAACAAACTGCATTTAGGCGTGGACATGGTCTCCAAGAATAAATGCATACTTGTGTTGATCCAGTGTATCTTCCAGAATAACGAGATCACCCAGAGAATGCTACAAACACATTTGCAAGATCATAACACTCCCTCTTATGGTGTGGATCCTTCCGACGATCGTTGCAGGATTTTTGCTTCCAGTCCGATGGAGCATAAAATGTGATTCATCTGTCACTATTGAATGGACCTCCAGTTGCGATATTGGAGTGAAAATCCAGCCTTCGTCGCCGATGAACAACAGGGAACATTCGTGCATGAATGCTTTGGAGCCCCATACACAGCGACGTTGAGGAGACATTGTTGGTAGCCCCTTTGTTTATCTGGACGGCCAGTTTCTCAACAGTTGCACGTCTGTTCGCACATGCACATTCAGCAGCCGTCGTTCACTTCCGTCATTATGGCCTGTGGTGCACCTCAGTTGCCTTCGCGCTGATTTTGGACAGCGTCATTTTGCCATGCGCGATATACTTTGACCATGGCAACAGGCGAAAAGCTTTAAACTTAACAGTTTCGGAAATGCATCCACTCTTGCTTCGACAGCGAATGGTCAGGCCCTTTTGGGAATCAGATAAATCGCTCCGTACCCGCATTACAGCGACTGCACTTTCCGCGTGCCTCCCTCCCCTGACAGGCTTTATGTGCCCTTCACTGCTAGTGCTGCCACAGGTCATATGAAAGTGTTTATCGCGTATTGACGCCGAACATAGACGGTGATCAAATTACTGTGAGTGGGCAGTGTAAATTACGTCGTTATTATACAGGGTGATTCAAAAAGAATACCACAACTTTAAAAATGTGTATTTAATGAAAGAAACATAATATAACCTTTTGTTATACATCATTACAAAGAGTATTTAAAAAAGTTTTTTTTCACTCAAAAACCAGAGATGTTCAATATGGCCCCCTCCAGACACTCGAGCAATATCAACCCGATACTTCAACTCGTTCCACACTCTCTGTAGCATATCAGGCGTAACAGTTTGGATAGCTGCTGTTATTTCTCGTTTCAAATCATCAATGGTGGCTGGGAGAGGTGGCCGAAACACCATATCCTTAACATACCCCCATAAGAAAAAATCGCAGGGGGTAAGATCAGGGCTTCTTGGAGGCCAGTGATGAAGTGCTCTGTCACGGGCTGCCTGGCGGCCGATCCATCGCCTCGGGTAGTTGACGTTCAGGTTTCATAACTAACCTTTTTCGTAGGACTCTCCATACAGTTGATTGTGGAATTTGCAGCTCTCTGCTAGCTCTGCGAGTCGATTTTCCTGGGCTGCGAACAAATGCTTGCTGGATGCGTGCTACATTTTCATCACTCGTTCTCGGCCGTCCGGAACTTTTCCCTTTGCACGAACACCCATTCTCTGTAAACTGTTTATACCAACGTTTAATACACCACCTACCAGGAGGTTTAACACCATACTTCGTTCGAAATGCACGCTGAACAACTGTCGTCGATTCACTTCTGCCGTACTCAATAACACAAAAAGCTTTCTGTTGAGCAAGCGCCATCTTAGCATCAACCGACGCTGACGCCTAGTCAACAGCGCCTCAAGCGAACAAATGTACAACTAAATGAAACTTTATAGCTCCCTTAATTCGGCGACAGATAGTGCTTAGCTCTGCCTTTTGTCGTTGCAGAGTTTTAAATTCCTAAAGTTGTGGTATTCTTTTTGAATCACCCTGTATAATCTGTGCTAGGCAGTGCACTCTTATACATCAGCAATCGGCATTAATACTGTGCGCGGATGTCGTTTATATTACGATACGACGACTGTATTTATTTTCAGTCACAGATTCATGGTGTCATTATGATGTCAATGAATTTATGTTCGCCCAACATGATATTGTACACGCTTTTAAAAGCATGATCGTGGTCTGTAGACCGAAACTGATTGTTAAACAAAGAATTTTATCAGCATCTCGAGGCGGTAGTCATGACATTTTTCAAACTCTCGAGACAAGTTAAGAATTGTAAATTATGATGAAGTGTTCTCATTCAAACTAGTAACACAATCGCCTGACGGAGTAAGCAAAATCTTATAAGAGTTACAAAGAAAATTGACTTATAATGCAGACTTGTTTTGACAATATTACGAGGATGCGACCGACACAGAAATATCGCTTTGCTAAAATTACTCATATAATTTAAATATCACGTGTTCGTTTTCTTGTAACACACCTGAAATATTTATTTAAAATAAGATATATTCAGTGAGAGTTGTCGCAATCCTGCTGTTTCATTTCTCTAGTTTACTTCGAAGATCAAGTTAAACAATACATCACCATAGCATAGAGAAAAAATGTTCTGTAAGAAGAAGTAAAATCAGTTTTTTGTTTAAAACATTATATTCCTGCGGACACAAAACCTGCACTGGTATTGTCATGTTTTCTTTTTTATTATTTGCTTAATGTAAATAACGTTAAGGGTGCATTTGTAATGATTAACCTTAATAAGCATTTCATCAACATTTGTACAACTTTGTAGTTTATTGTAATTCAAAACAATGACAGATTCTAGAAAAAAAACAAAAAATTATAGTTCAGTGGGTAAGAGTTTTGTCCACGGAAGGCAATGTTGACTATCGGTCCATCTGCCAGGAAGTTTATCGCCGGCCGAAGCGAAACGGATGGTAAATTAGTTAACACATCGTCTTCCAAGCAGCTGTTGGATAAGAAATTACTTAGATGGTATGCTTTCAGGTTATAGTGCAGGTGACCATTTCATTTTGTTCCTCAGTGCTTTGGTCGTACAGATACTGCGAGCGGTGATCTAAGAAATCCCACGTAAAGGTCATCGGCCGGAGTATACACTGGAAAGAATCAGTCATTATGGGGAAACCTCAAAAACAACTTGATAGAGGGGAATCTGAGGGGAGCCTCGTCAACGTCAATATCATTGATAGTTGAGCTGCACCTCTGGATTACGAGATTAAGGTACTGAATAGACCGTAGCTTGGTTGAAAGATAGATCTAAGCCATGGAATGACGTGATTTAGCAGTACCGCGGAAAAGCTAAATGTGAATTATCAGACAGGTATTTGAGTAGCGCCGTAACGAATAAGAGACTGTTTATATCTGTACGCTGCATGTCACTGCAAATTCGAGAGGATACTTTTCGTCGTGTTGTACGTTAAGCGTTCCTCGCCGCTCCTCTCACGGATGGAACTAGTGAAGAATGCTTGCGTCTCTTAAGCTTAATGGTCTCATCAGCAGAGATACGATGTGGCGGAACAGCGGGGTTTGGGAGGGGGAGGCGTGGAAGGAAGGAGGAGACAGACGTTCTTGAAATTCCCAGTCGAGCCATATTGTGTTTTTCCTCGACAACTGAATGGCTGACAGGAACAAAGTATCATCCGAACTACAGTTTGCTACTAGACAATATAAACTTTAGTAAATGTCAGGTTTTAGTAGGCACGTAGAGCTTGGAGAAATTTCTTTGTTTTTCTTTACTTTTGGTACAGAAAATCAACATGCAGCAAGACTTCTATATTCAAATATACAAGAGACTGCATGAGCTAGTATAAAAACAATTAATAGTTTATTCTGACTTTCCAAATCTCTCGTATGTAAATGGACAAATGTGACGCAATATGAGGGTTTATCGAACGATTATTCATCCTCACAATTGCATTTCTTTAATTTTATTCACAAAGAGTACACATGAAACAAAGGGGGTATGAGTAATGAAAATCAGGAAACACGTGTTGTTTTGAGCATCAGTTTCCAGGTATATGTCACAGTTTCTGCTTTGAGAGTTGTGTAGAGCATTTAAAGACAGCAGGTATAATTTTTATGAGCGTCGTAATATGGTGTTTCCACTTTTTAATTGACCTGCTATAACAGGTTGTTTCATCGGAAGGCTAACATCGCGCAGCACAGGACATTTCCCTTTCTCTGTTCCCAAACCATTTTCTTTTCCTTCTGCAGCTATGCCAGTGCAGATAAATTGCATATACATTACACGTTTATGGCTGTAAAACTGAAACTTCGAATCCTATTTAAAGCAAACTGCGTATCTAATGGCACGCTTCTTTTGATAACATTTTATTTAGAGTAGTAAAACACTTTAAATCCTCAGCTTTCATTTCAATGACTGTGCGGTTATTTTATTCTGATCTGCCCTAAAAGCATGTGGGTAATCTACTTTTATTCTCTTTCTTAACTCTGTTATACCAAAATCTACATCACATGGAAGTTGTGTAGAGTCTGACACAAGGAACTTACGTTGAATTTCCTCAAACCAGCTGCAATTGCTCGTCTGCAGACAGAGTCCCAGTACTGTCAAATTCTTATTTATCTTATTCATCATACAATATTGATTACTGTCATTGAGTTTCTTCACAGGCATCATTTTTCCAGTAGAGTAAATATATTCCTCTGAGCCATTGCTCTTCAACCAGATGAGTACCAAGTCTTGCTCGGGTATGTATTCCGATTTGTTAGTTCATCTCCTCCTTCCTCCTCTCTCTCCTCCGCCTCCCTCTCTCTATCCATCTCCTCTCCCCTCTCTCTGTCCATCTCCTCCTCTTTCCTTCCTCTGTCCATCTCATCTTCCACCCTCTCTTTGTCCATCTTTTCTTCTTCACTTTCGCTGTTCCCACTCCCCCTCTCTCTGTCCATTTCTTCAGCCACCATATCTGTGTCCATCTCCTCTTTCTCCCTTCGTACTGCAGTTTCGTTTTCGTGCAGATCATTGTTTTTGGTGTCATAGCTCCAGAACTATTTGTCGTGCAATGGTATAATTTTGCAGGTGCATTTAACGGTACATGTGGATCTTGTATGCAAAATGTGTTGCGAAGAGAGCTAGTACCAACGAAGCAATAAATTTAAACATAATGCATGATGCGGCAATTTTGCACGCTTCTCAGTGCTTATGACGTCATATCTTCTAAACTATGTGTAGTCTGATGATACAATTTTGCCGGTACACACATCAAAAAATATTTGGAATCACCTCGGTTCCAAGAGTTCAGGAACCTGTACAGAAAATTGGAATAGAGATCAACATTTCCTGGTGGAATGACTGGAATTGATCGTCTGTCGGACCCCCTCCGTCTAATAGGCGCTGTTCATTACAGTGATATCACTGAACAGTCAAAGGGACTGTGTCTGTAATACAATATCCACAGCCAATGTCTATCTTGAGGAGCTATGGGAACCGGGGAGATGCAATACTTCTATTGATGTGTGTATGAGAATACTGTCTGCAGAATGAGGCGCGAATACAGTTAGTAGTAATGAAGTAATAAAATAAAGCGCCCTGCCTGATGCGACAGTTTTACTGCATGAACAGTTAAAATGTAGTAAGAGATAAACTTTTTTTCCCCCTCATCATTTTGTGGGGTTTTCAGCGAGTAAAAGTTACCCACAGGTTTGAAATTATGTTTAAAGTTTGTTGCAAATCACTAAGTGCTCCCATTTGTTATTAATTTCCTAAGATGGCATACTGTCGTATTAAAATACACTATTAGACACATTGTCTAACAGTCGATATTTCTGGCAGAGCCTACTGCTTTGTTTCATTACTGAGTATACCGTCTTGACTGAATGACAGTTGGCTGTCAAATTGTCTTGGTCAAAGAAATTCCTGTTACAAGCAGGTGACTTTTTTTAAAAAAAATCTTTGGACTCAGTGTCCGGTAGGACACCATCTTAGGCATTTTATAACACTTGTAAGTAAGCATTATAAATATGGATTCTTATATGGTTATATCACTTGTTATGTATTTCACTGTAATCGTCTAATCTGCTTTCAGAAAACACTTGATATTGGCGCTTTGAAGCCGAAATCATGATTGTGTAAGTGTAAATGTAACACTGTAAATAAACGACAGTCTAATGGCGGTAATGACTAAATGGCTCTGAGCACTATGGGACTTAACTTCTGAGGTCATCAGTCCTCTAGAACTTAGAACTACTTAAAACTAACTAACCTAAGGACATCACACACATCCATGCCCAAGGCAGGATTCAAACCTGCGGCCGTAGCGGTCGCGCGGTTACAGACTGTAGCACCTAGAACCGCTCGGCCACCCCGGCGGGATACTAAGGAAATATATTATGACTGTGGCCCCGCATTATGCAAAAATTATTAAAAGTTAGGGTTCGCGCAACGTGAGGTACATTTCTTTTTCAGTGTCACACCCACCCTTTTGATGGGCAGGTGGTTCTTACCCTCTAGGCGATTGTTTTCGGCTGATGTGTGACATGTCTACCAAGGTTGGCTGAAACGGTCCAATAGTTTAGGAGGACATGTGGAAGATACATACATACATACATTTTTACGATATGTGTGGATTTGTTTCATTCATATACGCTACATTTTCTCTTATTCGCTTTGTTGCCACTGGCAGCTGCACTAGCTATGTTAGACTGAACACTTGGTGAAAAAAACGTACTCCACCTGCTAGCGAGAAACGTAAGCTACCTTTGGCCGCCAGAGCAATCCTGATACGTGCTCTGAGTTGGAATGGGCCATTTTTCCATCCAAGCTCGTGGGCGCACGAATCGCGCACTTCAAAACAAACTTCAGCTGCATCCTAGCGGAGAAAAATACACTCCTGGAAATTGAAATAAGAACACCGTGAATTCATTGTCCCAGGAAGGGGTAACTTTATTGACACATTCCTGGGGTCAGATACATCACATGATCACACTGGCAGAACCACAGGCACATAGACACAGGCAACAGAGCATGCACAATGTCGGCACTAGTACAGTGTATATCCACCTTTCCCAGCAATGCAGGCTGCTATTCTCCCATGGAGACGATCGTAGAGATGCTGGATGTAGTCCTGTGGAACGGCTTGCCATGCCATTTCCACCTGGCGCCTCAGTTGGACCAGCGTTCGTGCTGGACGTGCAGACCGCGTGAGACGACGCTTCATCCAGTCCCAAACATGCTCAATGGGGGACAGATCCGGAGATCTTGCTGGCCAGGGTAGTTGACTTACACCATCTAGAGCACGTTGGGTGGCACGGGATACATGCGGACGTGCATTGTCCTGTTGGAACAGCAAGTTCCCTTGCCGGTCTAGGAATGGTAGAACGATGGGTTCGATGACGGTTTGGATGTACCGTGCACTATTCAGTGTCCCCTCGACGATCACCAGTGGTGTACGGCCAGTGTAGGAGATCGCTCCCCACACCATGATGCCGGGTGTTGGCCCTGTGTGCCTCGGTCGTATGCAGTCCTGATTGTGGCGCTCTCCTGCACGGCGCCAAACACGCATACGACCATCATTGGCACCAAGGCAGAAGCGACTCTCATCGCTGAAGACGACACGTCTCCATTCGTCCCTCCATTCACGCCTGTCGCGACACCACTGGAGGCGGGCTGCACGATGTTGGGGCGTGAGCGGAAGACGGCCTAACGGTGTGCGGGACCGTAGCCCAGCTTCATGGAGACGGTTGCGAATGGTCCTCGCCGATACCCCAGGAGCAACAGTGTCCCTAATTTGCTGGGAAGTGGCGGTGCGGTCCCCTACGGCACTGCGTAGGATCCTACGGTCTTGGCGTGCATCCGTGCGTCGCTGCGGTCCGGTCCCAGGTCGACGGGCACGTGCACCTTCCGCCGACCACTGGCGACAACATCGATGTACTGTGGAGACCTCACGCCCCACGTGTTGAGCAATTCGGCGGTACGTCCACCCGGCCACCCGCATGCCCACTATACGCCCTCGCTCAAAGTCCGTCAACTGCACATACGGTTCACGTCCACGCTGTCGCGGCATGCTACCAGTGTTAAAGACTGCGATGGAGCTCCGTATGCCACGGCAAACTGGCTGACACTGACGGCGGCGGTGCACAAATGCTGCTCAGCTAGCGCCATTCGACGGCCAACACCGCGGTTCCTGGTGTGTCCGCTGTGCCGTGCGTGTGATCATTGCTTGTACAGCCCTCTCGCAGTGTCCGGAGCAAGTATGGTGGGTCTGACACACCGGTGTCAATGTGTTCTTTTCTCCATTTCCAGGAGTGTATACGCATGATCCTCTGTAAACTAACGACAGATGGAACCGCGGCAAGTGCAGTGCGCGTTAATCATTTGCGATCGTCGTTTGGGAAAACAGGGAAGATTAGCGTCTCATCGAATCAGCTTGCGATTGGGATCGGCCCCCTCTTCCACTGAGCCACTCATATTTGAGTTTGTCAGGATCAACAAGCATGTGACCAGTGTCACTACTCTTCTTTCTTTACGTTCGATGCCTACTGTTATTTGGAACAGAAGCGGATCCCGTATGTTTGAAAAGAAGTTCTGTTTGAATCGTACAAGCGTATCGTAACAATGTGTCATAGAAAAATTGCGCCTTTGGAGCAATAAATCGAAGTATACTATTTACTGCCTAACGTTTTCTCCCGACGCATTATTACTTCGAGATAGTTGCTCGCAATGAATGATACTAATAATTGTCGCACGGAAGGCAAATCTCATTGGAAAAAACTTCGGAGTGTAGCTTACAGAACATATCTTCGATCAGTATTGGAATATTGCCCGTCAGTTTGGAACCCGTATCACATAGGAATGTTAGAGGAAACAGAGATGATACAAAGAAGAGTAGTGTGCTTCGTTACAAGTTCATGTAGTCAGCGTGAAAGCGCCACAGAGATGCTCAGGAGAGTGCAGTGGCAGACACTGCACGCGAGGCCTTGAGCATACGGTGTGACCTACAGTTCCGTAAACGTTCGTTCTTACGAGATAAAACCAATACATTGCTTCCTCCCATGTATATCTCGCGAAAAGGCTATAAAGTAAAATTAGAGGGACTGGAACCGCACAGAGGTTTGCCAACAATCGTTCATGCGAATCATTCGCGATTGGAACAGTGAAAGAGGGATAGTTATAACTGTGCAAAAAGTACGCTCCACTACAAACCGTAAGTTTGCTTGTGGAGCAGAGATGTAAAATTGAGTTATACTTCTTGTGGTGCATAGTTTTACAATACTTTCACTTTGAGCAAGTTGCGAATCTTTTGACACGATCTAACGAGATATTACTAGTAATATTTATTGGGTAACAGTAGCTCATCAATAACTCTGTCAGCTACGGAGACGATATCTAAAATTACCCGTTACATGTTAATATATAACATGAGGAATAACTGCCCTAATTTACTGCGCTGGCCCACACTAGAAATTACCTCTGAGTTTGTGTATGACTCTTCATCCAGGATAATATGCTGCATTCTGCCTATTAAGAAGTTTTTAATACTATTAAACATGGATTGGTATAATATTCACCAAAAGCTCACCGGAAAATGTATTAAGCACTTCCTGAAAAGAACGGACCGGCTGTTTTAGGGCGCTACAGAAGGTGCAGAAAGGTGCAGAACCGGTGCAAGCCGGGACATCTACGGCAGCGCTGCGTATGTGCCGTCGCTGCTATGTAATCAGCGCGGTAATATGGAGCGACGTGGGAACGTGACAAAATGGTAGAAAAGGATCTGTCGGTTCGGGCTTGTTCATGACCACTGCGAAAGAAATTGCCCAATTTGTTGGTGAACTAATGCGAACCCTTCAACGTGTATACAAGGAATTGTATGCCGCTCGTGTCCATGTTAACACGGACCAACAACAATGTTTTCCTCACATGACAGATAAATGCTTCCATCCATGAGATAGACAACCATTCACAATTGCCGCTTATGCATTGTGTAAAGTATTTAATAAATTGTGGAAAGTCGTGGTCGCAACTTAATTTATTGACGCGTTTCTATATATCATCATCAGAACATATCTGTGCTAAAAAGAAGGAAATACAGTATAAAATGCCACAGATCAGTTGTAGGCACAATGGCCAGCCGTTGCATCAGTACTTACAAGATGGCGTTGGCAACTAATCATGATATATGGTTTGTGCTGCTCTCATCTGTGTGGTTATCAGTATCCGTACAAATTCCAAATCTTTTCACTGTCTAGTCTCGCTACTTTTCCCGAAAGATGATGAAATGATAAGGACAACGCAAACATGATGAAATCGTTTGTCACGACACCGAGTCACCAGGTGGCGAAAATCCCCGACCCGACTAGGAATCGAACCCAGGACCCTGTGGTCTAGAGGCAGCAACGCTGCCCACTACACCACGACCTGCGGACGTGGGCAACTAATGCAGCGCATAAATGACTATCGCAAAATGTAAGCAACAGGAGATTATACACTGAATCGATTATGCACTTCTTTCTTTCACTGGTGCCATGTCCCGCGCTGACGCAGGGTCGGCATTGTTAGGAACGTATTTGGGAAGGTTAGTGGAAAGGGGTGGCTGGATGCCCTTCCTGCCGCCACCCCGTAGCCCCAGGGACGGAATTAGTGTACCCCTGCTGTCTGCGTCGAGTGTAATTAATGGAATAGTGTGAGCGTGTTCAGATGTCTGCGAGTCGTGTAACTGAGGCGGAACGTGGGGACCAGCCCGGTATTCACCTAGCGAGATGTGGAAAACCGCCTAAAAACCACTACCAGGCTGGCCGGCACACCGACCGACGACGGTAATCCGTCGGGCGGATTCGACCCGGGGCCGGTGCGCCTACTCGAGTCCAGGAAGCAGCGCATTAGCGCTCTCGGCTAACTTGGCGGGTATGAATCGATTGTGTGCTATACAATGTTAAAACAATGGGGAAACATATAGGCACAGTATTTAAAAATTTATGTAATGTACAGATAAAAATTAATAATGTAATAAAATACACAAATTTCATGTGGATTGCTACTTACTACAGCTATTAAAAAAGGAGCAGTATCGCCAATTCGAGTCGACAATAGCCATTGCGTTATTCTGTCGTGACAGAGGATTTTACGTTTGTTAATCGTTACGAGAGCGTGGTATAATGTAATGCCTCCGATTTTTTTATGTGAAAACTTTTATAGCTTTTGAAATTAAACAAACTTTATTAACTTTTTACATTTTTATTCTTTATGTCTAGATATCTGCAGCCCCCTGCCGCTGGAGGGCACCGAATTGTAGCGTGTAACATGTTGGCTTACAACGTCACCATGTCAGTGCGTAAGAAACAGCGTGCTGTAATCGAATTCCGATTTCTATGAGTTCGTCCAGACATGGAGTACACTCTCCTTCAGCGTGACAGTCCCAGACCGCACGAGCTCTGCGACATCTGCAACAATTCGCTGTGCTCGATCACCCTCTGTACACTCTCAACTTCGTCCTATCCGATTTTTATCTGTTTTTTATTTGTTAATATAACCTCCAACAATAACCAGATTGTCCACTTCCGTATTGCTGCTGGCCATATGTTCTCTTGATTGTTATCTTTATGGGTATACTGTGAACACTTCCATCTTTTAAGAAGACAACAACCATCTTCATAGGGCTCCATGCCAGGTTTGATGAATACTCAAGCACCCTGTCACATCTCGACTGATCAGTCAAATTACTCAATCTTGATCCCACATAAAATGTCTGGGGCTGTTAGGAAGAGCAGGTGAAACTGTGAATTCTCGGTCACGTTGTGTAGCATACCTCTAAGTAGCTACAGGTCCAATACCTGGTGACCTACATCCAGGGGTACATCTCTGTAAGATCACACAACTTAAACACAAATATTTTTGTACAATGCATGGTGTCTTATTAAATGAAAATTACTATGGGTGGCTCAGTTATGGACGAAAGTATACACTACTGGCCATTAAAATTGCTACACCACGAAGATGACGCGCTACAGACGACAGAAAGAAGATGCTGTGATATGAAAATGATTAGCTTTTCAGAGCTCTCACACAAGGTTCGCGCCGGTGGCGACACCCACAACGTGATGATATGAGGAAAGTTTCCAACCGATTTCTCATACACAAACAGGAGTTGACCGGCGTTGCCTGGTGAAACGTTGTGATACCTCGTGTAAGGAGGAGAAATGCGTACCATCACGTTTCCAACTTTGATAAAGGTCGGATTGTAGCCTATCCCGATTGTTGCTTATCTTATCACAACATTGCTGCTCACGTTGGTCGAGATTCAATGACTGTTAGCAGAATATGGAATCGGTGGGTTCTGGAGGGTAATACGGAAAGCCAAGCTGGATCCCAACGGCCTCGTATCACTAGCAGTCGAGATGACAGGCATCTTAACCGCATGGCTGTAACGGATCGTGCAGCCACGTCTCGATCCCTGAGTCAACAGATGGGGACGTTTGCAAGACAACAACCATCTGCACGAACAGTTCGACGACGTTTGCAGCAGCATGGACTATCAGCTCGGAGACCATGGCTGCGGTTACCCTTGACGCTGCATCACAAACACGAGCGCCTGCGATGGTGTAGTCAACGACGAACCTGGGTGCACGAATGGCAAAACGTCATTTTTTCAGATGCATCCAGGTTCTGTTTACAGCGTCATGATGGTCGCATCCGTGTTTGGAAGCTCATTGGAAGCGTGTATTCGTCATCGCCATACTGGCGTGTCACCCGGCGTGATGATATGGGGTGCCATTGGTTACACGTCTCGGTCACCTCTTGTTCGCATTGACGGCACTTTGAATAGTGGACGTTACATTTCGGATGTGTTACGACCCGTGTCTCTACCCTTCATTCGATGCCTGAGAAACCCTACATTTCAGCAGGATAATTCACGACCGCATGTTGCAGGTCCTGTACTGGCCTTTCTGGATACAGAAAATGTTCGACTGCTGCCCTGGCTAGCACATTCTCCAGATCTCTCACCAACTGAAAACGTCTGGCCAATGGTGGCCGAGAAACTGGCTCGTCACAATACGCCAGTCACTACTCTTGATGAACTGTGGTATCGTGTTGAAGCTGCATGGGCAGCTGTACCTGTACACGCCATCTAAGCTCTGTTTGTCTCAATGCCCAGATGTATCAAGGCCGTTATTACGGCCAGAGGTAGTTGTTCTGGGTGCTGATTTCTCAGGATCTATGAACCGAAACTGCGTGAAAATGTAATCACACGTCAGTTCTAGTATAATATATTTGTCCAATGAATGGCCGTTTATCATATGCATATTTTCTTGGTGTAGCAATTTTAATGGCCGGCAGTGTAGGTACCACACCTCACATGGATACACACTGTTGGAAAAAAGTCGCAACACCGAAAAATAATTGATGTAGAATAACAAAATTTCAGGAATAAATTTATCTAGGTAATATATTCAAATGATTAACACTGCAAGATAACAAGTGAAACTAAACGTGAGATAAGTCATGGCAAATGTGAAATGCTGGTACAGTAATAACCAGTGTAACTGCGACAATGTTGAACACAATAATGCAAACGTGCATGCATTGTGTTGTACAAGTGTTGGGTGTCAGTTTGTGGGATGGAGTTCCATGCCTGCTGGACTTGGTCAGTCAGTACATGGACGGTTAATGCTGTTAGTGGATCACGCTGGAGCTGTCGTCCAATGACATCCCATACGTGCTCGACTGGAGACAATTCTCGTGATTGAGCAGGCCAAGGCAACAGGTCAATTACTCTGTGGACCGTGTTGTGTTGTAAAAGCAATAAACGGACGAGCATTATGCTGCTGGAAAACAACTACTGGAATGCTGTTCACAAACGTCAACACAACAGGTCGAATCAACAGACAGACGTACAAATTTGCAGTCAGGGTGGTGGGATAACCAACAGAGTATTCCTGCTGCCATATGAAATTGCACTCCAAACGGTAACTCCAGATGTGGGCCCACTGTGTCTAGCATGCAGACAGGTTAGTTGCAGCCCCCCAACTGCCCTCCTTCTAATCAAAGCACAGCCATCACTGGCACTGAGACGGGACCAGCTTTCATTGACTACTACGGTTGCAGGTTCGAATCCTGCCTCGGGCATGGATGTGTGTGATGTCCTTAGGTTAGTTAGGTTTAAGTGGTTCTAAGTTCTAGGGGACTGATGACCACAGATGTTAAGTCCCATAGTGCTCAGAGCCATTTGAACCAGCTTTCATTGGAAAACATAACAGACTTCCGCCCTGTCCGCCAATAAGCTCTCGCTTGACACCAATGAAGTTGCAAAGTGGAGGTGGTTTGGGGACAGTGGAAGGCACGCTACATGGCATCAGGCAGGGAGCTGTCCTTGACGTAGCCGATTTGCGACAGTTCGCTGTGCGACTGTGATGCCAACTGGTGCTCAGTTTGCTGCTGCAACTGCGGTAAGATGTGCCAGAGCCTTGTTGTTGTTGTTGCGGTCTTCAGTCCTGAGACTGGTTTGGTGCAGCTCTCCATGCTAATCTATCCTGTGTAAGCTCCTTCATCTCCCAGTACCTACTGCAACCTGCATCCTTCTGAATCTGCTTAGTGTATTCATCTCTTGGTCTCCCTCTATGACTCTTACCCTCCACACTGCCTATGGGACTTAACGTCTGAGGTCATCAGTCCCCCAGAACTTAGAACTACTTAAACCTAACTAACCTAAGGACATCACACACATCCATGCCCAAGGCAGGATTCGAACCTGCGACAGTAGCGGGCTAATGACCTCCTTCTCGCCTTAAAGGCATTCTTGACTAACATCATGTTCAATCCCAAAGCTAACTAACGCTCAAGCCCGTTACAGCGTGTGTGTGGCGCAAATGTGATTTGCATCCGCATAGCGGCGCTACCAGGGTCAGTCTTAAGTAACTGGCATGAAACGTGTAGATGTAGAAACAGACCTACGAACTTTCGTTTTGTCACACAACTCCTTCTTGATGGTGAGATTTTTTTTCTACCAGTGCATATCCTTCAGCATTCCTGAAGTAAACGTACTTTTTGATAATCCTGCATCAAGTGATGTTTTCGACTTCGATACAGCAAGTGTGTTCTTTCTTTCACTATCCAAAACCGGACTGGTTCTGCTTGCATAGGAATCTCGCTAGTCAACAGCGGCAGACCTTGTGAGTTGTGACCCACAATAAACACATTCAGCATGTTCCTACTCTCGAGATTTAGTCGTGGTTAACCAATATGGTGTTCCGTGGGAATTTAATATCCAACCCTGGCCAACCAGAAGCTTTGCACATAGGCACGCATGGGAAATCGTGCCTTCTACCAAAATAATTACTGTGAGCCAATCATAGATCTTTTTACTCAGATTTAAGCAAACACTCCTGCATGCCATGGCTGCAACCAATAGCCAGTCCCATGATCTCAAGCTCTGAGTTTTACCTGGGTTTCAGACCTATCTTAGCAACAAGGAATTCTTCTAGCATCACGTACAATGCAGTTTTATGGAATGCAGGCCACCCTATTACATGTTTCCTGTGTGGACACAGGATATTTCAACTTTCCTGTTCTATAGCTGCTTAGGGGTGGCTTTTAGTGCCGAATAATATTATGACACTCCGCTTCTTCTAACTCAACGTCCTTATCGAAAGCGAGCTACAGAAAGCCCCACAAGCTGCAGGAATTAACAGGTCTTCCTCACCATAATAAAAAGCAAAGGAGTAGAGGAAGTAATTAGTAGCACAATCATTGGCAGAAGAAAATGCTGCGTGCAGTCTTTATACACCGTTAATGGAACGACTGTGCTGACTATTGGTATGTACATATTACAGAAATTATTTCCATAACAGTTTGCGCCTAAAATGTCATGTACGAAAATGAAGTAGTCAACATCCCCACAGTTTGGTAGCTCGTTGGTCCTAGTAATCAACGAGTGGCTCCAGCTGGGTATGCCATACCTCAAGAAACTTGTTGAGTTTCTTCTTCGCTGAATTGAGGTCATTGTCATGGCTAGAGGATGTGTTACATGGTATTAGACTGATGTCTGATTGTTGTCTGGTGTGTTTACGTTTCCCTAGATGGCATCTCTGGAGTGCTAGGTTAAAATATTTTGAAAAGTCTAGAAATGCCAAATTCACTGGTTGTCTTTATCCATGACTTAGAGAATATCGGATGTGAACTGTGTTAAGGTGTGTCGATGTGTCTCAAATTGCAGGTGTCTTTGAAATTATGCTAGTTGCCACGGAGGATGCTTTTTTCATGTAGGCAGTTTTGATTAGACACAGGATATGTTGAAGAATTCTATTGCAAATAGATGTAAGAGATACAGGATAGCAGCATTACATACATGTTAACTATTGTGCTACTGGGCACGTAATAGATGTTAATGTGTTGTTGTCTTTGCTGTTGCAGCATTCATTGTGCAGTATTCCTTCCTGGCGGCGTTCTTCTGGCTCAACGTCATGTGTCTGGACATTTCCTGGGCCTTCAGGTGAGTAAAGACGATCTAAACGAACTGTACTCCTCACCTATGGCTTATTGAATTTCGTTCGAGATCCGTGGAACTTTTAGATGCTAACCAAACGCTGTTAATATAGTTGAAGGAATATTCCGCGGACACTTCAGGATATTTCGGATATACTTAGGATTTCTTTGCAGTTAAACACTACAATTACATACCCACAATTCTCTTTCGTTAAAAAATGACAACGATTAGTCTAGCAGACGTTTTGTGTAAGGAAAAAAATCCTTAGAAAGAAATAATAACATTCTAGAAGTGCTTAAGTGTTCATTTTCTCCTTATGTAAGAAGACAAACGTCACGCTAGTTCGAAGACTGACCTTGCAACTGGTCACGCATGAAATGTGGAACCCAGCATAATTGAAAAGGCGTACTACGTTTCTCAAGGGCCTGTTTGAGCAAAATTGCCTCTAATTGCTAACGCCGTTTGTCTTTCAAATTTTTACTGAACACTGCTGATAAAATGTTGAAGTCCAAGCCTCTAGGACGACAGTACCTTTTCGGGAGTTTTAATGAGTTGCTTCGCACTTCATACTGGGTACATTCCTAGATTCAACTATAATAATACGGTTGTAGATACTTCCGGTCTCGTTCTGCAGTTGAGAACTTCCAGGATATAGGTTTTTCTGGACAGAATTTGTTGTTAATTTTATTTTTGTAAAGTGCAGTTTAAACTCGTTCAGTTACCAAAAGACAAAACAGTGTTAGAACTTTCTTGATGACTTTCGTTTTATGGGAATCGGGCGTGGTCCAGGGCATTTTGCTGTGTCTTACATTTCGTCTCCTAATGCTAGTGACAGCTTGAGAGGTTATAAAGACTAAAATAGTGGTTTCATACCAAAGCTAGCTCAACAACTCTCACTGTTGATGTACATCTGTAAACCGGTAGGTTCATGGCACACACTGCGGTGTTGTATGACTCCATGATGAGTGTTAGAATAACTCATTTGCGCATGCCAGCTAGCGGGAACGTCAGGATCTAACAGCATTAAGCGTGAATAAAACTTGTAGATATACTGCTTGCAGCGCTGCGTTAAACATTTCTATAAGTTATTTACCATTTTCACTATTAACAGTGACTTTTCCAAAAGCAAATGTATTTCGAGTTAAAAACATTAAAATGCTATCATGATCCATCCACTAACCAATGTAATCTCATATTAAAGGTTTAACATAGTGAGACAGTTATTACAGTTATAAGTCGTGTGTATATCTTAACGCAGCGTCGCGCAGGGCGAACACATACCCAGACTATATTCATATAGTATTTAAAACTGAGACACTTATCAAATTGCAACAAGGCCTTAGAAACTTCTAATCGCTGACACACGCCACAATATGAGGAAAGGGAAAAAGCTATCACTTACTATGTTTTTGCCGTTCATGCAGTAAAACTGCGGCATCAGAAATGACATTTTAATTTATTGCTTCTTTAATGCTACTCTATTCGTAATCCATTGAACAGACAGTATCCACGTATACCACTTAATGTACCTGCAAAACTGTATAATTTTACGACACATAGTTCGGGAGATACGACGTCAAAAACACTTTGATGAGGGGAAAACCAGCTTGTGCTTAAAATGGAGCGCAAATAACCCACTTTATAATCATTCAGTGTTTGATAATGAAAACACTCAGAGACTTCCAACAAACTTTAAACATAGTTTCAAACTTTTTGTTAACTTTTTCTCGCTTCCATGTTTAACGTCAACTATAAGGAGAGTTCAAAGAGTTGCCATTTGAGGGCGTTGCTACAGCGTATATACACTACTGGCCATTAAAATTGCTACACCAAGAGGAAATGCAGATGATAAACGGGAATTCATTGGACAGATATATTATACTAGATATCTGATTAGATTTTCACGCAATTTGGGTGCACAGAACGTAAGAAATCAGTACCCAGAGCAACCACTTCTGGCCGTAATAACGGCCTTGATACGCCTGGGCATTGAGTTAAACAGAGCTTGGATGACGTGTACAGGTACAGCTGCCCATGCAGATTCAACACGATACCACAGTTCATCAAGAGTAGTGACTGGCGTATTGTGACGAGCCAGTTTCTCGGTCACCATTGACCAGACGATTTCAATTGGTGAGAGATCTGGAGAATATGCTGGCCAGGGCAGCAGTCGAACACTTTCTTGTCGCCAAACACGGATGCGACCATCATGATGCTGTAAACAGAACCTGGATTCATCCGAAAAAATGACGTTTTGCCATTCGTGCACCCAGGTTCGTCGTTGAGTACACCATCGCAGGCGTTCCTGTCTGTGATGCAGCGTCAAGGGTAACCGCAGCCATGGTCTCCGAGCTGATACTCCATTCTGCTGCAAAAGTCGTCGAACTGTTCGTGCAGATGGTTGTTGTCTTGCAAACGTCCCCATCTGTTGACTCAGGGATCGAGACGTGGCTGCACGATCCGTTACAGCCATGCGGATAAGATGCCTGTCATCTCGACTGCTAGTGATAGGAGGCCGTTGGGATCCAGCACGGCGTTCCGTATTACCCTCCTGAACCCACCGATTCCATATTCTGCTAACAGTCATTGGATCTCGACCAACGCGAACAGCAATGTCGCTATACGATAAACCGCAATCGCGATAGGCTACAATCCGACCTTGATCAAAGTCGGAAACGTGATGGTACGCATTTCTCCTCCTTACACGAGGCATCACAACAACGTTTCACCAGGCAATGGCGGTCAACTGCTGTTCGTATATGAAACATCGGTTGGAAACTTTCCTCATGTCAGCACGTTGTAGGTGTCGTCACTGGCGCCAACCTTGTGTGAATGCTCTGAAAAGCTAATCATTTGCATATCACAGCATCTTCTTTCTGTCGGTTAAATTTCGCGTCTGGAGCATGCCGTTGTCGTGGTGTAGCAATGTTAATGGCCAGCCCGACTCCGATGCAGATATATAAGCACCGACATGAAGTGTGGCCTTCGGACGGCAACCTTCTGATCGTCCCTCATATTTAATATTTTAAGTCATTTGTAAAGTAATCAAGTCTAAAGCTGTTTTACGCATGGGAGCTCGATTCTTAACAGAATCTGGGGTTTTCTGGCATAAGGTAAGAAAGGAGTGATGCCAATTGCACCCAAATCATCCCCTATTTTGATAGTCGCAGTATGCGGTGTTCAGAATGGATAAGACAAACATTTACACGTGGTTTCAAGGTAACACATTGTAACAGGAAGAATAGTAAGCCCCAGTCGTAGGACTCTACGTGTTCTTTCAGGTCCCCCTTCCCCCCGTCCTTAAACGCCAACCACCCCCTCCCCCCCTCCCCGTCAGTCTGTCTGTCTGTCTCTCTCTCTCTCTCTCTTTATTTCTTTCTTTTTTGTTTCAGAAGCACAAACACAACACACACACACACACACACACACACACAGGTAGGTAGCCAGCCAGGATGCGTACAGTCTCCTAAATAGGTTATAAAATTAATATCAGTAACAGTACATAGGAAATGGAGAAAAACCGAATTAAGTTAGGTGATGCTGGAGGAGTGAGATAAGGTAAGAGGACTCAAAAATCAATGTTGCTTTTTAGGCAGGAAAATACGTGATGACTCAACAACTAACGAAGATATCAAAAGCAGATTAATGTGAAGTCGTAATGGCATTGTTGGTTGGGAGACCTCGAAGGACAAATTCAGCCGACTAACAGGAAATGTTTTGCCTTACATTCATGGACAATGACACCTTTGCTTCGCAAAGTGTGAGAGTAGTGTGTTATAAGCATATGAGGTAAACGCAGCTGACTATCATGGGTGCGTGTAGTGTGGTGTTATGTTTGCGCCATATGATGATGAGAGAAGGAAGAGGGTGGTAGCTGGTGCCCGGCACATCCCTTACTTCTCTCGAGTAGCACAAACAGGGACGTCGAGCTCAGTCCACATCCGGCACCATCAGCACTGTTATATGCCCTCACGAGCGCTGTGGCCGGCACACTGCACTCGTCTTCGGGAGTACAACGGCTCAAATCCGTATTTGACCATACAGATTTAATTTTTTCCCTAGATCACTCCGGGGAAATGCTGGGATGGCTCCTTTGAAAGGACACAGTCGATTTCCTTCAAACAGTCCGAGCTTGTGCTCCGTCTCTAATGACCTCGTCGTCGACGGGACGTTAAACCCTAACCTTTCTTTGTTTTCACTTTATAAGACACTCCGGAAAAGTTTGGAGTATAATGTAAGACATTGGCGCAAAAACTGGTGATCAGGTACTTTTTGCCATCAGCTCTTCTCTCCTTTGCCGCAAAGACAAAGGGAAAACAGTCAACAGCACGTGGCATACACAGGCAGTCAACCCATCCAAGTACTGGCCACGCCCAACACTGCTAGCTTCCGTGATCTGACGTGACCCGGTGTATTCAACGAGGCAAGGCCGTTGGCTAATGCAGACAATAGCACAATAAATCGAGCTGAAGAAAGAAAAAAAGGAATTAATGCGTGAACGATAAGAAGTAAAGGCAAGAAGAGAATAGATACTTTTGAAGTATGCCATCACAAAATAATGATCAAGATGAAATGGGTTCGGGCAACTAATGAAGAAGCACCGCATCGATATGCAGACAAAAGATATTTGGGGCTTAACTTGACCAAAAGGGTTAATATATAGCATCCTGACACACCAATCTAGGCGCTCCAGTCCGGAGCCGCGCTGCTGCTGCGGTCGCAGGTTCGAATCCTGCCTTGGGCATGGGTGTGTGTGATGTCCCTAGGTTAGTTAGGTTTAAGTAGTTCTAAGTTCTAGGGGACTGATGACCACAGCAGTTGAGTCCCATAGTGCTCAGAGCCATTTTGACACACCAAGGAGCAGCAAATTTCCCAATGTAGGGAAGTGGGGAAGTAAGGTAAAGGTGAGGTGTGTGGCGCAAGACCGTCACCGGACTACCGGCATTACGTCACTAGAATGCTGTCTTACAGTTCGCCGCAGCGCCAGGACACGGCTGTGGTCTAATTTTGACAATAGGCTGGTTTGACTTGGAGCCATCATGGACAGGAACGAGCAGCAAAATCCCCCGCAACTTTTCGAGATTAAACTGAAGACCTCTAGGGCCGGAGTGTAGCGCTCTACCAGCTAGACCACCACAGCTGTCAAGTGCGGAAGGGGAGGAGGGGGCCGAACGGCGAAAACATTGTAGAGGAACATCACGGGGTGTATACAGCAAGTAGGTTCAGTTGGATGTAGTCACGAGTGGTAAAGAGTACTCGGACTACAATGACACTGTTCCTTACGTATACAGGGCGTCCCAGTAGGAATGTTCAATATTCACGGAGATGACGGGAATGACCATTTGCAGCAAAAACGTCATATTCATATATGCCCTATTCCACATGGTTTTAAAGATAAAAGACATTTAATGTACGGTACATTGTTATTTATTTTCAGAATTATTCAATACTTTTCATATTGAAACATGTGTACGTGTACAATAGCTATTGAACATTGCAACATGCCTTTTGCAGAGCATCAATCGAAGAATACGTATTTTTACCACATTCACCTCAAAAAAGTATCGATCCTGGTAGTAAGACTAGAAGACATTTAATGTACGGTACATTGTTATTTATTTTCTGCATTATTCAATACATTTCATATTGACACATGTATACATGTACAATAGCTATTAAACATTGAAAATGCGTTTTGCGGAGTATCAATCGAAGAATACGTATTTTTACCACAGTCACCTCAAAGCAGTATCGATCCTGGTAGTTGGCCTACGCTGCACCGTTTCAACAGTGTGTTGCTGTTCCTACACAAGTTGTTGAACTACACGCTCAGAAGAAAATGTGGCCTTGGAAGAATACCTGTTTCAAGTCATGTGCTGAAAACTCAGGTCAACCAGGAATTCGAGGTGTGGCAAAGCGCCACCGATATTCTTCTACGGGAGCAGGACCACTGCCAACACAGCAAAAGATAAACCATATCTGCTTGTTCTACATTACTATAGATGCGTGGCACTTTAGCTAGAGCGTGTACAAACACAGTTAACTGATGCTTCTCTGTGATACTTTCTCAATCCCTCGCACTACTCCACTCACAACACACCGCGGAAGATAGTATGTTCGACGGGCTAGTTTACAGGCAGAAATACAACCCGAACAAAGGGGCTGAAAGCAACGAGATAGGTCAGAAAAGATGGGTGGATAGGACACATACGTGTGAACCACAAACCCAAAAACAAATGTACATTAAATGTTCTCTATCTTGCAAACCATTCGGAATATGGCATATGTCCATATGAAATTTTTTCTTCAGATCATATACCTGAATACTGACAATTCCTTCTAGGACACCTTGAATAGGAAGTGAGACCATATATTCCAAATACCATAACTTGAGAAACAATGTGTATTACTAAAGGGCTGACTGGTCATCCGCTATAAGTTACAGGTTGCTTGTCTTCTAGCGGAAACAAAAAAAAAAAAAAGATTTTTCGTACTTCTTATAATTATTAAAAGTAATTAAAAGTTTAAAACCCTACCATACTGTGCACATAAGAGATATAATTTTACACAAAAAGTCATGCACTAAACACAGAAGCTGTGAACATCTTGACGCAGCGAAGCTCATGACGCGTAAATTACCCAGACTCTTTCATCTAGTATTTGAGAATGAGAGTACGTAACAACTTCGAACAATCTTTATTTCGATACGTTTTTTCGATGACACCTTACACAAAATAATGGAATAAGTTTATCACTTACTTTTTTATGATCATGCCTAAAATCAGCAGTCTGACATTATGCACAACTTAACAAAAAATGAATGAACATGTGAAGAGCTTATTGCTTTTTCGATTTAGTAAATTTGTTTTTACTTTTTCATTAATCTGTGGATGAACAATCCGGATCTAATGAAACCAACATACACTACGTAATCAAAAGCATCCGGACACCTGGCTGCAAGTGACTTACAAGTTCGTGGCACCCTCCATGAGATATGCTGGAATTCAGTATAGTGCTGGCCCACCCTTAGCCTTGATGGCAGCTTCCACTCTCGCAGGCATACGTTCAATCAGGTGCTGGAAGGTTTCTTGGGGAATGGCAGTCCATTCTTCATGGAGTGCTGCACTGAGGAGAGGTATTGATGTCGGTCGGTGAGGCCTGGCACGAAGCCGGCGTTCCAAAACATCCCAAAGCTGTTCTATAGGATTCAGGTCAGGACTCTGTGCAGACCAGTCCATTACGGGGATGTATTGTCATGTATCCACTCCGCCACAGGCCGTGCATTATGAACAGGTACTCGATCGTGTTGGAAGATGCAATCGCCATCCTCAAATTGCTCTTCTACTGTGGGAGGCAAGAAGGTGCTTAAAACAGCAATGTAGTCCTGTGCTGTGATAGTGCCACGTAAAACAACAGGGGGTGCAAGCCCCCTACATGAAAAACACGACCGTACCATAACACCATCGCCTCCGAATTTTGCTGTTGGCACTGCACACGCTGGCAGACGACGTTCACCGGCCATGGCCATACCCACACCCTGCCATAGAATCGTCACATTGTGTACCGTTATTCGTCAATCCTCACAACGTTTTTCCACTGTTCAATCGTCCAATGTTTACGCTCCTTACACCAAGTGAATCGTCGTTTGGCATTTACCGGCGTGATGTGTAATTATGAGCAGCCGCTCGACCATGAGATTCAAGTGTTCTCACCTGCCGCCTAAGTGTCATAGTACTTGCGGTGGATCCCGATGCAGCTTGGAATTCCTGTGTGATGGTCTGGGCGGTCTCTGTCAGTCAACAGACGAGGTCGGCCTGTACGCTTTTGCGTTGTTCGTGCCCTTCACGTTTCCACTTCACTATCACATCGGAAACAGTAGACCTAGGGATGTTTAGGAATGTGGAATTCTCGCGTACAGACGTGTGACACAAGTGACACCGAATCACCTGACCACGTTCTAAGTCCATGAGTTCCGCGGAGCGCCCCATTCTGCTCTCTCACGATGTCTAATGACTACTGATATGGAGTAACTGGCAGTAGGTGGCAGCACAATGCACCTGATACGAAAAAAGAATGTTTTTGGGGATTTCCGGATACTTTTGATGACATAGTGGAATTATGGTTTTGCATCTTCAGCCATTTAGGTTTTACATGTTTAACGCCAGGTATTTAACACAAAAACACGTTTATAAAATGATCAGATGTTACAACCCGTTTCGCACATGAGAGTTCGATTATTAAAAGGTACGCTCGTGGTGTTGATGGTGGGGAGCTTACGGGCAAATCATAAACGTGATGATGAAGCGACGAAGTATGGAGGAATCTGGAGAAACACTAACGGAATCTAACAGGAACTGTGATGTAAGGTTTGTATAAGGATATCTGTACCACATTAAGATCGTCGGATTTGTCCCGAGAACCGGTTTCTTTCACGTGGAGCATTACGTGAGAAACCGCCAACGTCCCGTCTGTTTGTTTGTCGTCCTTTAGTTCACGACCTTAGCAGCGCCGGGAACAAGCTTTTGCAGAAACTTTCCATGGGTCCAGTTGCGGGCTCCGCGAGAGCGAACGGAAACCTTGGAGGAACGAGTTCTGTTAAGAAGATGTGCCGTCTGAAGGCACAGACCAGTGGCAGTACCGTATACTTACAGTAAGAGCACTCTCAGCGAGGTGGCTGATGGGATTTACAAATCGGAAGCAGTCGGATTAATTGATCGGTATTGTATGATTTCTCCTGGTCACTACCAGATGTGGCTAGCAGACAATACTGTGCTGAATCTCGGAACCAGACCGCCTGGATCAGCAGAAGAGACCAGTGACCTTCGTAACGGTGCAGATTACAGAATTAGAAGTCTTTGCACGCATAGGTTTATTAAAATTTATGTACACGTGCCAACATGTCGCTGCAGTCCTCGTCGAATATGATGGTGAATGCAAAATTGAAACCAGTCATGAATTTTAATAAAGTAATGTACGACCAAGACACTGGTTCATATAATTTAGCTGTGTATCGTGGTTCTACGTCTACGAAAGTTGCAGTTAACTCGGAGTCGGCGATCGCGTGCTCATAACTAGGAATTTTGACTACGTCGCCTTGTTCCAAAGTTTGCCATTTAACTTCTCCAAGTCTTCCTGTTACACACTACACAACCTATTACGACTCTAGCGCGTCTCGCAGTACGTAGTCATAAGGACACTGTAAAGTCCGTTTCCAGTTCAGCATTAATACTGAAATACTTCATCCCAAATATCTAACACATTCGCAGATAACACTGACGTAAGCCATATACGTTGCAATGTTCATTTCATAAAGGAACATTACCCACATTCAGTTTAAATAACCCCATTCAGCTAAGCCATTAGTAAAAAGCACATCAGAAAACAAACATCCACCACAAGAGTGAGCCACCGGTAACAATAACACGACGCCTATAAGAATAATCGATTTCATATATGCATCGCCTCACGACGTCACATTTGAAGAAACACAGCAAAATATTTTTAAAAATCAAAATTAGAAACAATGTTACTGCTGGTTCCACTCACGACTATTCGAGCTATGCTCTTACATTCATGGCTAACCTCACCCTCACAAACTTGAACATTACAAAAGCAGACAAATAACTTTTTAAAAAAAAACGTGATAATTATAACCAATAAGCGTTTCACTCACAATAATTTAACTTGTGCCGCCCTTCAGTTTCGGCCTAATCTTATCGCGAAAGTCCTGTCAAATACAAAAACAAACAGCCAACTATTTATGAAAAAAAGAAGAAAAATATAACAGGTACTAGTTTCTCTATCGATAATTCAATCTATGCTTTCAGGTTCCAAGTAAGCCACACTCTCCGACATATTTGGAATAAACAGCATTGTTTACACTAGTTACTAAGACCATAGAGTATAGATAGCTATGGAATGACCATTTGGAAGCGTCGAACGAGAATTCTGTCCGCAGCATCAGATGCAGCTCAGGTCACCTCATTTTGTGACGACGCATTTTAGCCTGTATAGAGCTTAGCGCGTTTTGAGCGTTGTAATTCGCTGCTGCAGATGTACAGCGAAACTTTGTAAATGCGTTTTACAGACACCTTAAAAGTTTGATACCTGAAACTGAAGTTGGCTTAAAGATGTGAGGAGCAATGGTATTGTGCTTTTTCGCCACAGTATCATAGCTCAGCTTCCACTTCATTTACATTTTTCCGTAACGGCGTAAGAAGTGACAGCCAACAATACGTTTTCTACTGCACGTATGATTTTGTCGAATCTCTGTTTTCAATAATTACGTCACAGTGACACTGTAGACGGCGTCGAAGTGTCACGGAAAATCAACGCATTTGAAAATATGAAATTGTTACAGTAAACACGGTAAGCGATTTGGGCCACCGGCTTGTCCATTATTATTCTCAGTTTTCTTTTATTTAGGCTTGGGTTTTTTATTTGCAAGTAAAATACCGATATCATTTTTTCGCCATCTCATCAAGCAAATAATATAAGGTCAGTGCTCGAATTATGGAGTAATAAAAGAAGTAATAGTCCACAATTTTTAATTACGTTTTTATCGCACTGGTTCATATGGTCGAATCTGTTCTAATTAAATAGTTCAAAAGGCTCTGAGCACTATGGGACTTAACATCTGAGGTCATCAGTCTCCTAGAACTTAGAACTACTTAAACCTAACCAACCTAAGGACATCATAGCATCCATGCCCGAGGCACGATTCGAACCTGCGACCGTAGCGGTCGCGCGGTTCCTGACCGAATCGCCTAGAACCATCGGCCACACCGGCCAGCTGTTCTAATTAATTATGGTACAGTGACACTGTATAGGAAACTGTCTCATGCAGAAAAAGTTGTATACACACGAGAGTTTGAGAACCTGCGTAAATTGGAGGAATTAATCAGACTGTTGTGTATAAATTTATCTGCATATGAACACCGATATTTATACACTTGCAAATTGATCTAGCACTTGACTCGTAAACACGTGCCATAAAATCAGAGGCATTGACTTTGCAGCACAAGACATTATCATGCTGTGTCTCGATAGTTTTCAACATAAAAAGTGCCTCGTATCAGTATGACATCACAATTACACATTTTTTGTAAGTACCTATGAAAAGTAAATAGCCTCCTTTCACATACTTCTCTTCGCATCCGTAGCAAAGACAGTACTGCACCATACCACTTACTGAAACTCAAGCGTCAAGAAACGTATATAAAACAAGGCGAATACTTGTAATGCTCAAGTTTCGCTATCGCCGCAAATTGTAGACAAGCAACGGCCTCCCAAAATCACGTAGCTATCCCGGTTTGATGCTGAGAAAATCCGCAGTAGGCTGTGCTGACTTCGTATACATACACACTCTATGACCAAGACAACCGCAGGTAACATATAATAACAGGCCGCTTACATCCTTCAAACGTAGACTATTGGTGTCACACAAGACGTTATGGCTCAAAGCAGAAGGATGCAATCGGACCCTGCGTTTGACCCCAAAACTACACTCCAAACACTTATAGAAAAAACTTCCTAACATGTAGTTTTATATTCGATTTTAACAATTCCTCTTTTTCGCAGAATGTTGTGTAGCGACTTCGCAAAGACTGGAAAACTTGGCTGTGTATTAACATAATTGTAACAAATTACGATGTATGGAAAATGTTGATGTTCTACATGAAAAGACTGCTTATGAAAAATTTACAACAGCTGTTCGTCAAATGTGTGACGCATATGTTGACGTTTGCGGTGTTGCAATGCTGAAGTGATAATGCGGGAGCGAAAAGCTGTTACGTGTAATGACTACACAGCCATTAGGCTCACAAGTCCTCGCTGTGCGGCCTTTCAATAATTCACGAAGCCGCTTTTTAAGAGGAAGGCGCTAATTACGTCACGAAAAAACCGACTCCCGAAGTCAGAGGACGCTAACGTCAACAATAGAACACTCGAAAATACTGAATACAAGTTTGTGATTAATGATAGAAATCAGACCATTGTAGAACAACTTCGCGAATTCTTTTCATTTCATTTTTATTTTATTGCGTAGCATTATCATTGACTGACAGATAGCTCTCCCTCCTATAAAGAACTGTATAAAAATGTGTGTGAAATCTTATGGGACTTAACTGCTAAGGTCATCAGTCCCTAAGCTTACACAATACTTAACCAAAATTATGCTAAGGACAAACGCACACACCCATGCCCGAGGGAGAACTCGAACCTCCGCCGGGACCAGCGTCACAGTCCTGACTGCAGCGCCTCAGACCGCTCGGCTAATCCCGCGCGGCAAAGAACAATCTACAGAACGATAGTGTCTAGGGATAATGAAAACTGTACCGCCACAAGTCACCAACAGTGGAGTCAATGGGGCTCTTATTTTGCTTGTTGTAGTTTTCAGCACTGTTTTCATACAGCTCTCTACGCTAGTCTGTCGTGACCAAACTCTTCTTCACTACGCTACTATGAACTCTATATTCATTTAAACGAGCTTGCTGCACTGAAGATACCGTCTTCCTCTACAGTTTTGCCCCTCACCCTCCTCTGTTTACCAAATAAACTATTCCTTGAGGCATCACTGTATGTCCTATCGACCTATTCCTCTTGAATTAGTTATCGTCAGAATTCTTCCGTAACAGCACATATCAGATGTCTGTACCAACTGGTTATCTGTGCTGTGCATCATCTGCATTTCTGTCCACCCAAATACTTTCATAAAAGACGTAATACACTTAAATTTACGAGAATGCGCTGAAAAGTAATGACTCCAAATTTTATGTGAAAACTCTGCAAGCTTTTTAAATAAAAAATCTATACTAACAGTCTACATCTTTATTCTTCATGTCTACATATTTATTTCTCAACGTAAGTCACCTTGTGGCGACGAACATACAGTATTTTTCCCAACGAGAGACCAGTTTGTTCCCCTAGAGAACTTAGAACTACTTAAACCTAACTAACCTAAGGACATCACACACATCCATGCCTGAGGCAGCATTTGAACCTGCGACCGTAGCGGTCGCGCGGTTCCAGACTGTAGCGCCTAGATTCGCTCGGCCACATCGGCCGGCTGTTAGTACCATTACTGTAGGAAGTTTGACTTTGTTGACGGAGTCACAACTTCACGTCTGCTTGCACCGCTTCGTCACAGTCAAAGTGGAGTCTTCGTAAGTATTCTTTAAGTTTTGAAACAGATGAATATCGTATGTGGCCAACTCGGAACTGTGTGGAGGATGATCGATGGCAGTGGACACAAGGTGTCGGATTGCTGCGATGTTACAGAGCTCGTGTGTGATTTCGTGTTGTCATGCTGAAGGACTCTTCGAATTCGTGCTTTGAGTGTTCTTACAGTCTCTCAGTACCTTGCATAGTTAACGGTGGTGACTTTAGGGACAAATTCCAAATGCACCATACCTTGAATATCCCACAACACTGTGAGCATGATTTTGCCAAGAAGAAGTACAGTTGATAAACGGGTATTCATTGGACAAATGTATTATACTAGAACTGACATGTGATTACATTTTCACGCAATTTGGGTGCATAGATCCTGAGAAATCAGTACCCACAACAACCACCTCTGGCCGTAATAACGGCCATGATACGCCTGGGCATTGAGTCAAACAGAGCTTGGATACACTGTACAGGTACAGCTGCCCATGCAGCTTCAACACGATACCACAGTTCATCAAGAGTATTGACTGGCGTATTGTGACGAGCCAGTTGCTCGGCCACCATTGGCCAGACGTTTTCAATTGGTGAGAGATCTGGAGAATGTGCTGGCCAGGACAGCAGTCGAACATTTTCTGTATCCAGAATGGCCCGTACAGGACCTGCAACATGCGGTCGTGCATTATCCTGCTGAAATGTAGGGTTTCTCAGGGATCGAATGAAGGGTAGAGCCACGGGTCATAACACATCTGAAATGTAACGTCCACTGTTCAAAGTGCCGTCAATGCGAACAAGAGGTGACCGAGACGTGTAACCAATGGCACCGCATACCATCATCCCAGGCGATACGCCAGTATGGCGATGACGAATACACGTTTCCAATGTACGTTCAGCGCGTTGTCGCCTAACACCATCATGATGCTGTAAACAGAACCTGGATTCATCCGAAAAAATGACGTTTTGCCATTCGTGCACCCAGGTTCGTCGTTGAGTACACCATCGCAGGTGTTCCTGTCTGTGCTGCAGCGTCAAGGGTAACCGCAGCCACGGTCTCCGAGCTGATAGTCCATGATGCTGCAAACGTCGTCGAACAGTTCGTGCAGATGGTTGTTGCCTTTCAAACGTTCCCATCTGTTGACTCGGGGATCGAGACTTGGCTGCACGATCCGTTACAGCCATGCGTATAAGATGCCTGTCATCTCGACTGCTAGTGATACGAGGCCGTTGGGATCCAGCACGGCGATCCGTATTACCCTCCTGAACCCATCGATTCCATATTCTGCTAACAGTCATTGGATCTCGAACAAGACGAGCAGCAATGTCGTGATACGATAAACCGCAATCGCGATAGACTATTGTTGTGACTTGGCAAGACAGCCAAGTCACTATGCGGGGATGCCGAAATGCACGCGTTAAGCTCACGCGGACTGGCGTGAGGTCTGGAACAGTAAAGTAGTTCAGTCTAGTAAGAAAAGAACGTAGTTGCTGGAATACTTAACTTTAATCCATAATTGGTGTACATCGCTCTTGATGCTACATAAGTGCAATCTCAATATACACTGGTAATGGCGCCTTGCTAGGTCGTAGCAAATGACGTAGCTGAAGGCTATGCTAACTATCGTCTCGGCAAATGAGAGCGTATTTGTCAGTGTGGCTTCGCTAGCAAAGTCGGCTGTACAACTGGGGCGAGTGCTAGGAAGTGTCTCTAGACCTGCCGTGTGGCGGCGCTCGGTCTGCAATCACTGACAGTGGCGACACGCGGGTCCTACGTATACTAGCGGACCGCGGCCGATTTAAAAGCTATCACCTAGCAAGTGTGGTGTCTAGCGGTGACACCTCAGCTACAATCCGACCTTTATCAAAGTCGGAAACGTGATGGTACGCATTTCTCCTCCTTACATGAGTCATCACAACAACGTTTTACCAGGCAACTCCGGTCACCTGCTGTTTGTGTATGAGAAATCGGTTGGAAACTTTCCTCATGTCAGCACGTTGTAGGTGTCGCCACCGGCGCCAACCTTGTGTGAATGCTCTGAAAAGCTAATCATTTGCATATCACAGCATCTTCTTCCTCTCGGTCAAATTTCGCTTCTGTATCACGTCATCTTCGTGGTGTGGTGATTTTAATGGACAGTAGTGTAATTTATGTCGCAGATCCATTGTTGCTCTCTTATTTTTGGAGTCAAAATTCTGAACATTGCTTTCATTACGTGTCAGAATATTGTTAATGAACCCATTACTCTCAGGCTCAAAACGCAGAAGTTGCTGACAGATGCGCAGGCTCCTCTATTTCATGTCATGAGTGAGCATTCGAGGCACCCACCGTGCACACAGTTATCTGTAATGCGACTCTGTAAGGACGGCCTGCGTGCGCTCTCGTGACATGCCACAGTTACCTCAGAGCTTTCTTCTTCTGTAGTGGTCAATCCAAGGATTGGTTTGCAACAGCTACAATGGCAGCTTGTCTCCATTCTGTGCGTCTTTCAGCTTTTCTATTTCTTTATAGGTGTTACAGCCGACATCTTTCACTATTTGATCCATGTACCTCAGTCGTGGTCTTCCTCTTGGTCTTTTTCCCTCGACATATCCCTCTATGATTGTGTTCAGGAGTCCTTTATGTCTTAATAGATGGCCTGTAATTGCACTCTTCTTTTTACAATGAAACTCCAGAAGCTTCTCTTCTCACCTGCTCTTTCCAGAACCACTTCGTTTGTGACCTTGTCGATACATTTTATTTTGAGCATGCGTCTATAGCACCACATTTCAAAAGAATTTAGCTTCTGGTCCTCCTCTGTCCCGAGAGTCCATGTTTCAGACCCATAGCACGCCACACTCCACACATATGATTTTAAAATTTTTTTCCTGATTTCAAGGCTGATGCTCTTAGATGTTAATATGTTTTTCTTCTTGTTAAAAGCAGCCTTTGCTTGAGCTATTCTACTTCTCACTTCTGCCTTGCTCCTTCCATCCCTGGTAATATTACTGCCCAAATAAGTAAATTTATCAACTTGTTCAAGCAGTTCATTGCCTACATGAAATTGGACTTTCACTTGATCTTCTTTGTCGCATGCCATTACTTTTGTTTTTGCTTTATTAATTCTCATATTATATTCTTCACCCATAACTTTATCCATTCTATTCAGTAGGACTACAAGATCTTCTTCACTTTCAGCCAGGACAGCTATATCATCGGCATATCTTATCATATCTATTCGTTGGCCATGAATTACTACACCCGTCTGTGAATTTTCCCTTACTTTTTTCAGCGCCTCTTCAATGTATACGTTGAAGATAACAGGGGATAGCG
Organism: Schistocerca cancellata; assembly: GCF_023864275.1. Lineage (NCBI taxonomy): Eukaryota > Metazoa > Arthropoda > Insecta > Orthoptera > Acrididae > Schistocerca > Schistocerca cancellata. The sequence goes on from NC_064634.1 coordinate 411,846,402, forward strand.
CGCAACTTTGTCGGACACCTTTCCGTATCTGCACCTCTTCTTGTTTTGTCCGTCCACGGATAACTGTTGTCTCATTTTTGTACAGGTTCCATATCATTTTTCTATCTTTGTGGTCTATTCCTACTTTTTTGAGTACCTCAAACATCTTATCCCATTTAACATTATCAAAGGCTTTCTCTACATCTACGAAAGCTATGTATGTTTTCAGGTTCTTATCTAGTCGTTTCTCTATTATTAGTTTTAGAGCAAATATTGTTTCTCTGGTTCCTCTATCTTTCCGGAATCCAAACTGGTCTTCGGAGAGTGTAGCTTCGACTTTTTGTTCTATGCGTTTTAGGATAATTGAGGTTAATATTTTAGAGGCGTACGTAACTAGGCTGAGCGTCCTATAATTTTCACATGTTGTAGCATTTGCCTTCTTTGGAATGGGGATCATAATGTTTTTCTCAAAGTCTGTAGGAATTTTACCCTGCTCGTACATGTTGAAAACAAGATTATACAATTCCTGATTCAGTTTTGCTCCTCCATATTTCAGAAGTTCGGCTGGGATATTGTCTATACCAGGCGATTTGTTGTTTTTCAGTTTTTTCAGAGCTAGTTCAAACTCTTCCTTTAATTTAGGTTCACCTATGTTGTGTGCATCTACTTCTGTTTCTTCTTCCATGATGTTTTCAGACAGGTCTGGTCCGCTGTACAGTTTTCCTATATATTGTTTCCATCTTCTTGCAACTTCATCATCGTCATCCAACATATTGCCATTTTCATCCATCACAGCCCTACACTTGTTTCTTCTGTCTCCAAAGCAATGTGTCACACATTTGTAGGCCTTGTCGATATTTCCCTTGCTCATGTTGTCTTCAACTGAAATACAGAGATCATCAAGGTATTTTTCTCTTGCTTGTTTTGCCTCTCTGTTGATTCTGTTTTTCAGACTCTTGTATTTCTCTTGGTCTTCCTTCTTCACAGAATTTTTTCCTTCTTTCATCCATCATATTTAGTAGGTCATTAGTGATCCATTCCTCAGAGCTACGCCTGTGATATTCGACGATTTTCTCTGATGAGTTCATCTTCCCGATACCGACGAGACTCGCCAGTTGCCATACGTTGTGGTCCACTCTGAGCTCTGTTACACACGTTGAGGTTAGCACCAACGCTTCCTTCATTACGAACAAGAACAACCTAACGTCGCGCATTACTGATGTCAATACAACCATCCTGTACACAGTTTTCATTCTTCTGTGGATTTCAACTGGAGGCACGTTTTTGGCGGTTAAAAAAAATGGTTCAAATGGCTCTGAGCACTATGCGACTTAACGTCTGAGGTCATCAGTCGCTTAGAACGCAGAACTAATTAAACCTAACTACTAACCTAAGGACATCACACACATCCATGCCCGAGGCAGGATTCGAACCTGCGACCGTAGCGGTCGCTCGGTTCCAGACTGTAGCACCCCCTTTTTTTTTTAATCTCATTTTGTTCGTTTCAATTGTTCTTGGCGGACGTCACCTGACGCCCGTTAAAGTTCGTTATTGATCCATTCACTCAGTTTTTTTATTACAGAGGGCAGCTAACCCCCTGACCGAGCACGCTGAGCTACCGTGCCGGCTTCGCCTAGAACCGCACGGCCACTTCGGCCGGCTTTTTGGCGGTTAGAAACTCGATTACAGCTCGCTGTTTCTCGCGCACCCACATCGTTAAGCTACAAACCGCCGTGTTACACGCTAGAATTCGTAGCCCTCTAGCGGCAGAGTGGTGCACTTGCGTCAGCGAAGCGGGAAAGTCGACCGAATGATGCACATGACATGTAACACCTCAACCGATATTCAGAACAGAATAAAAAATTTGAAGGCATTACTTTTCAGCACGCCCTCGTATGGTAGATGCTAACGTATTTCTCATTTTCAGAAAAGCTTTTCTTGTTTTGCCAATTAACGTTTTATATGCCCTCTGCTTCTGCCATCGTTATTTACTTTGTAGCCCAGACATAAAATTCTTGTAATACTTACAGCATCTCATTTTCTAATCTAATTACCCCAATATCATTCGTCTTAACTCGACTACACTACGTTATCCTCCTTTTACTTTAGTTGATATTCATTTTGTAAAGTCTTTTCAAGACTATCGATTCCGTTCAACTGCTCTTTCAGCTCGTTTGATGTCTCTGCCGCGATCACAATGTCATCTGCAAAGCATGTAACATTTATTTCTTCTCCATGAATTTTGATTCCTTTTCCAAATTTCTTGTTAGTATTCTTTTGAATTTATTTGTCGTAAACCCTTTGAGGAAATAGATGCACAGGACATGACTTTTAGTTTTCACAGACGTTTCAACGATTGTCCACTCGAAATTCACGAACTGATACCGAAAACCACATTGATCGACTTCCTCTGTGTTAGGAACAGTGGCGGCTGCTGTGTAAGAGCACAATAGCACGTGAACAACCTAACTTTCGACATCTTACGAATTTATTGCTTCTCTTTCTTTGAATGCTGTTAAATGTAACATAGATGCTGCAACCTGAAAGATACGGCACTTAAATCTACTGCGCTACTGCTCCTTTAGAGTACGTTAAACTTGACATCAGGGTTGCGAGCGGCCTTTCGCGCATGCGCAACTCGCGGACGTAATTGCCTTACGGGGAAAATGGATACGGATTTGATGAACAACGTGCACGGTTGCCGATGTCCACAGCTAGCCCTAGCCACTCAACTACACTCCTGGAAATGGAAAAAAGAACACATTGACACCGGTGTGTCAGACCCACCATACTTGCTCCGGACACTGCGAGAGGGCTGTACAAGCAATGATCACACGCACGGCACAGCGGACACACCAGGAACCGCGGTGTTGGCCGTCGAATGGCGCTAGCTGCGCAGCATTTGTGCACCGCCGCCGTCAGTGTCAGCCAGTTTGCCGTGGCATACGGAGCTCCATCGCAGTCTTTAACACTGGTAGCATGCCGCGACAGCGTGGACGTGAACCGTATGTGCAGTTGACGGACTTTGAGCGAGGGCGTATAGTGGGCATGCGGGAGGCCGGGTGGACGTACCGCCGAATTGCTCAACACGTGGGGCGTGAGGTCTCCACAGTACATCGATGTTGTCGCCAGTGGTCGGCGGAAGGTGCACGTGCCCGTCGACCTGGGACCGGACCGCAGCGACGCACGGATGCACGCCAAGACCGTAGGATCCTACGCAGTGCCGTAGGAGACCGCACCGCCACTTCCCAGCAAATTAGGGACACTGTTGCTCCTGGGGTATCGGCGAGGACCATTCGCAACCGTCTCCATGAAGCTGGGCTACGGTCCCGCACACCGTTAGGCCGTCTTCCGCTCACGCCCCAACATCGTGCAGCCCGCCTCCAGTGGTGTCGCGACAGGCGTGAAAGGAGGGACGAATGGAGGGAGACGTGTCGTCTTCAGCGATGAGAGTCGCTTCTGCCTTGGTGCCAATGATGGTCGTATGCGTGTTTGGCGCCGTGCAGGTGAGCGCCACAATCAGGACTGCATACGACCGAGGCACACAGGGCCAACACCCGGCATCATGGTGTGGGGAGCGATCTCCTACACTGGCCGTACACCACTGGTGATCGTCGAGGGGACACTGAATAGTGCACGGTACATCCAAACCGTCATCGAACCCATCGTTCTACCATTCCTAGACCGGCAAGGGAACTTGCTGTTCCAACAGGACAATGCACGTCCGCATGTATCCCGTGCCACCCAACGTGCTCTAGAAGGTGTAAGTCAACTACCCTGGCCAGCAAGATCTCCGGATCTGTCCCCCATTGAGCATGTTTGGGACTGGATGAAGCGTCGTCTCACGCGGTCTGCACGTCCAGCACGAACGCTGGTCCAACTGAGGCGCCAGGTGGAAGTGGCATGGCAAGCCGTTCCACAGGACTACATCCAGCATCTCTACGATCGTCTCCATGGGAGAATAGCAGCCTGCATTGCTGCGAAAGCTGGATATACACTGTACTAGTGCCGACATTGTGCATGCTCTGTTGCCTGTGTCTATGTGCCTGTGGTTCTGTCAGTGTGATCATGTGATGTATCTGACCCCAGGAATGTGTCAATAAAGTTTCCCCTTCCTGGGACAATGAATTCACGGTGTTCTTATTTCAATTTCCAGGAGTGTAGAAGTTTACGTCAGTGCCGCCAGGTGGTAGCACACTGCGGCAGACTTTACCCATGGTCGCTCGGCATTCCTGCTGCACACTCCTCAGATATGCTAATTGATGTGTTGGCAAATGTTCCAACACCTTGTAGATAGAGGAGGTCGAAATGCACGCTATAATCTAACGCAGACGGGCGTGAGTTCTGGAACAGGATACGTAATGAATGCTATAAAGAAAAGTACGTAGCTGCTGGGATACTTAACTTTTAACCCATCATTTGTATACAGCGTTCTTGATGCTACAAGTGAGACTCTCTCTAGATACGGTTAATGGCGCCTTGCTAGGTCGTAGCCATGGACTTAGCTGAAGGCTATTCTAAGTATCTCTCGGCAAATGAGAGAAAGGCTTCGTCAGTGTAGTCGCTAGCAAAGTCGTCGTACAACTGGGGCCGAGTGCTAGTCCGTCTTTCTAGACCTGCCGTGTGGTGGCGCTCGGTCTGCAATTACTGACAGTGGCGACACGCGGGTCCGACATGTACTAACGGACCGCGGCCGATTTAAAGCTACCACCTAGCAAGTGTGGTGTCTGGCGGTGACACCACACTAATCCACTCACTATAAATTGCAGGAAATTTATAGCGGACGTAATAATACGTTAAAGTTGTACTGACAGTAAAACCAATTTTGTGGGCTTATGAATAGGTTATAGTATAATAAGTTATGAATTTTATCATATAGTAATCCACTGAGGAGCTGAGAATCATTAGATCCTAAACCACATTACAGATGAGTGTGGGACTGTAGCATTTATTCATGCTTCTGAAATCTGTTGAACCCATGGTGAGTCAGACTTATCTGTGCTGTAGGCCGACATTGTATATACGAAAATTCACGAAAAGCTGTATCACTGCTTTCTCTGATATTCAGTTAAATGAGGGATCGACGACGGTGTGCTTTAGGCCATTATGGATCTTAGCGCCTCATTTGTATTCTAATCAAGTGACCATGTTAGTAGACGCTATCCCTTGAGTTTAATCATTTCGGATTTGGTTGTTTACTGTGGGGGAATTGGCTTTCGTGTGCAGTGTAAATGCAAACTATGTTGAATATATTTTAAATCATAACAGAAAAGTAAAGCTGTGACGACGTGTCGTGAGTCGTGTTTGGGTAGCTCAGTCACCAGAGCAATTGCACGCGAATGGCAAAGGTCCGGCACACAGCTTTAATCTTCCAGGAAATATCATATCAGCGCACGCTCATTCTGGGAACAGAAAAGTAAATGACCAGGAAAAGTTGGCGCCAAAGGAACTATGGCCTCCGAGAACAGATCCTTTGATTGAGAGAGTCACGAAATCAAATAAGCGTGACTACAAGCGAACGTTTGACCAGGAAGTGTACAGTTAGCATAGATTGTGTAGGTTCAGTGTAAGAATGCCTGATTTTTCAGTCCGGAAGTAAATTCCTGAACTAATACACCTGTTGGGGATCTCCACATTGCCGGCCGTTGTGGCCGAGCGTTTCTAGGCGCTTCAGTCCGGAACTGTGCTGCTGCTACGGTCGCAGGTTCGAATCCTGCCTCGGACATGGATGTGTGTGATGTCCTTAGGTTACTTAGGTTTAAGTAGTTCTGAGTCTACGGGACTGGTGACCTCAGATGTTAAGTCCCATAGTGGTTAGAACCATTTGAACCATTTGATTTCCACATTTGTCCGAAAACATGGAAAAGTACGAAAACTCCCATTTACACAAAAATGTGAGTTGCGAAAGCTTATATGTTATTTCGTTATTGCCCTAATCTGTTCTTAATTATGTACAAAAAAGCAAAATACCACAAAAAACAATTCTCCCTTTTGTCAGATAAGATATGCATCTTATTATTACTGTTATTATCACTGGCAGTGCCTGTAGTTTTATAAACTTCTTGATAAGCATAGCTGTTTTACAACAGATGCTATTATTTTGCACTCTCAAATTTATCTTAATCTAAAAATTTGTTAACACCCAGAATGTATACTCACGAGCCGCCACTGCTTAAGAATATCCTTGTATGCACACACAGTTGTGTGAAAAAGTAAAAGTAAACTTACTTACCGCATTCAGTGACAGTGACCATGAAAGCTACTCTTTTAGCGATAAGAGCATCGCACATTTCCTGCTCGTGGTCATGACTATGATATTTCCAAATAAGATTTTCATTTCTCTTCATTCTACGTTTTTGTAATATTTACCTTTCTTGAGTACCAGCCTTTTTCCCGCGGCTTCGCCCGCGTTCTACACACATATTGAACATACCATCTCTTCAGCCCTCTCTACATTCACCACTTCCTCCTCACCTCTCTCCGTGCAGGAAATGTGGAATGTTTAATTATTCCAATATGTAATAGTTGATGAAATAATGTGAGCAGTCTTTGCAGTGCCATATGGAGAAAATGTCATTCCCATGTAACCGAGACAGCAGCGTAGTAATTACTAGCCCGCGTACATTTAGGTTAAAAGCTATTTATCCTTTTCCTGAGTTCCTAGTTGCAAACAAACTTGTACTTACGCGTTTCATGATTAATTAAACTCGAAACGGTTATTTTATAGCACCTAAAACAGACTATTTCGATGTTAACGTCTACTTATTGCCTATTTAGGTTTAAAATCCTAAAAGATACCTATTTCTTCAACGTAACATAAAATTTTCGGATTTTCAAAAGATCCGGATTGCTTACAAGTATCAATGATCCGAGGACTGAAGGCGCTATTTGGAATAAATAAATAAATTTGTAGTTTATAGAATCCTGGTCAACTGTCTTTTCCACAAAGAAAGATATTCACATGCCTTGAACTGACCTCATACGTAAAATACAGAAGGGGCGGTTAAACCTGCCTAGCCATTGAAGTAAAGAAACCTCACCTCTTCCCTTGGTTATATACGGACTTTCATAGTATGGAACCGAGGCATTGTCGAATTTCTGTTATCCAACCGCCAAACTAAACTAGCACGCAGTGTACCGTTGGGCGTATAAAATGTAACATGTTCATTGTTCAAAATCTATTCTAGTTTCAGTATGCCAACAGTTCAACAGAAGAAAATGCCGAAAACAGCTAGTCGAAAGTCCAGTCGTATTAAGACTGTGATTGCCAGAGTTTGCGCTCTATACCGCAGATGGAAACATATATTCTGTGAAATATGCAAGATAGAGTGTAGTTGTTATGTTTTTATGCTTCTTAGTTTTTCCTGAAATTTCGGAATCTCTATTGTTTTCTCGCATCTTTCGACACCAGAGCATTTGTGAAGCAGATTATTTTGTTAATATTGTTTAAAATTATACTATGAGACACCGAGACTCAATTGTTCACTTTTATTTAATTTTTAAGTTGCTGAGTTCAGTTGTGGTGCAAAGGAAAGGTAAGGAATATTAAAATGTCATCCCTATAGGACAAAGGAGAAATGTTTTTAAAACGGCACACCAAGTTTTGATTTTTTTAATATTTAGAGTTGTAACAAAAATCTGTTCTGTGACAGGATAGTTAAAAACTAAAGTTGCTAATTGCATTGAATTGTAATAAAATTGCTGAATTTATTAATTTTTATTTTGCTAAAATTAAGTACCGGTATCGATTAACAATATCAAATACTTTTTATGTACACTTCTGTATAGCATATCGTTTCTTTCTTGTATTTGTTTTCGAGTGACAAAAGGTCACACGTGACTAACCACGCATATGGAGCGCTACCTAAGGCAAATACTGAACGAAAATCAAAACTGAAGCGTTGTTGTCTTGCTTTCAACAACAACATCTAATGAATGTACCAGAAACTACTGACAGTCTAGGCCTGTACACCGCAGATCTGGTTGTTGGCAAGTTGGACCAGATGCGCCATCCAGGGACTATTTGATTTGTTCAAAACTACTCCGAAACACTAACCATCAAACAACTGCACTCTTTGCCAACAATGGGCTAAAGGTACTATATCCAAACGCCGAGGATGAAACCAAGGAGCTTATGGCCTTCACAGGTGCCGCTGGATAGAATAATGCTTGCAACGTTGCAGTTTCTTAATCCTTAACTCATGAGGAGACTTTTCTGTGACGCATACTACGAAGGGGTGGTCTCTGGGACCATTGTCTTTAAAACTGGAATAAAGACTAAATAATCTGAAAATTTTAATTTGAGTTATATAAGTGTATTTTTACAGTTGTTTAAGTGCTGTTTAAATAGTACTTATTGACTCTATTGCACTAAATAAATCCTCTGCAGAATTTTACTTTTGATCATAGAGAATCACAAGCTATGTGCGATGTTTGAAATAGCGCACATAAACGAACTGTTAGAGAACTGAATTATTCTGAAAAATTGTAGTATCTCTCACATAAAACTAAAATCCAGGGTTTAAACTTGCACATAAAATTTCCCTCGATAGGTACAAAAAGAAAACTGGCATTAAATGTTGAGATCTACATCTTTCTACATCACGAAACAGAACACATTTGATTTTATCTCTTTATGTATTTTATTGGAAAAACGGAGAGGTCTCCATCCCAAGGTTATGTTATGTTTCATCAGCCACAGATAATGCTGTCTAAATTCGTATGCATAGAATAAGATACATGTATGCATGTGTGTGTGTGTGTGTGTGTGTGTGTGTGTGTGTGTGTGTGTGGATGGGTGGGTGGATGGGTGGTTGTTTTTCTAGCATCTCCTCCTAAACGATAGGAGTAAGACTGCTGTGACTCTCCAGAACACTGGAAGAATGGGTCCTCTCGATAGGTCGCCGCCAAACCAGCCAACGACGGCCATCCAGGGTAGTGCAGAATCGCGATTCATGACTCATGAGTGAACAGAATGCGACGCTACTCACCAGCAGTACGTGGTTCCTAGCCACGCAGCCACTCGAAACACAATCGCCTGTGTTGACGCATGGGACAATAATTCCGTACTCCGGCTGCTGCTAGTCTCCGACCAGTGATGCGGGATGACACAGAATGTTGCGAGGAATCCCTTACCTGTCATAGGAAGGCGTGCGCAGATGTGAAGGGGGCTACGACCCTCCCTCGTAGTGGGGAGACGTCGTCGACCACAAACTTGATGACGACGATGCCTCACATCCCCATGCTGTCCAATATCGGGCCGCTGTCATATCCGAATGCTCCAAAAATCAGGAAATTGCGTGATTCCACCAGTTGGGAAATACTCCTTTCAGATACTCAGGTGCTGCTAACGCTGTCTCCCGCGAGTTCGTGACATCTGACTCTACTCACACACCTTACATACCCTAACAGACCTGGTAACACCACTAAACGTGAACAGCACTGACGGACTATGGTAATCGTTCTAGTTGTCAGAGAGTTTTGCAGCTCTAGTCATTTATATTTCCGAAGATGTGTGTACGTGTACAAATTTACAATGACACCCGGCCATGTCTTGGGTGCTTGGCATTCTTTTGTCAGCCGGTGTGCTTCGAGTTAAGGAACTAATGATCGAAAATGAGTATTTCAGGCGTTACGGCATCTGTAATGGGCAACGTGTGCGGGGAAAGTCTCTACAAGTCGCTCATGTTCAAAGCAGACAACTGCCTGCCCCGCCGTCGCTAACGGAGCAGCATAGACAAACAATACACAGGCATCTGTGATGTACCCACGGTGGAGTTTAACATTCTTCGCAGTCCTGACTCTACATCAATAATAAACTGTACGAAGTGCAGTTTCAAAGAGTACTTCCCATTGCACCAATTATTTGCTGTTCTTCCCAGTTTGTTTAAGTATGGAGCATGGGAACATCGTTTTACTTGAAACTTCCTGGCAGATTAAAACTGTGTGCCGGACCGAGACTCGAAATCGGGACCTTTGCCTTTCGCGGGCAAGTGCTCGGGTGACTGAGCTACCCAAGCACAGCAGGTGGCTGCTATATTGTGTAACAGGCCAAAAACGAACGTGTCGTGCGGGTGAAATTGCAGCCACATTTAACAGGACTGCAAGGCACGCGATCTCACGCTCCAGAGTGGCACGGCGACTGCATAGGGCTGGTCTGTTTGCCTGATTACCAGTACGTTGTGTTCCGTTGGCACCTGCAGGTCAACGGTACCGACTGCTGTGGGGCCAAGAACAAAGGGATTGGACCAACGAGAAGTGGGGTCGCGTGCTTTTCTCGGATGAGCACAGACTCAGTCTGAGTAATGATTCTGGACATAACCTCATATGATGAGAGGTGGAAACACGTAATGGACACAAGAACATTGTCGAACATAATCGGTTTTGTGGCACTCCTATTATCGTCAAATGGTTCAAATGGCTCTGAGTACTATGGGACTTAACTGCTTGAGGTCATCAGTCCCCTAGAACTTAGTACTGTAAGTAGGCTGTTTATATTCTCTTATTGGCAACGTTACGTAGCGCTCTATATGAAAATCACTGGCTGTGCTGTGTGCAGTATGTGGCTAGTTTGCATTGTTGTCTGCCATTGTAGTGTTGGGCAGCGGCAGCTGGATGTGAACAGCGCGTAGCGTTGCGCAGTTGGAGGTGAGCCGCCAGCAGTGGTGGATGTGGGGAGAGAGATGGCGGAGTTTTGTAATTTGTCATGAACTGCTATATATATTATGACTATTAAGGTAAATACATTGTCTGTTCTCTATTAAAATCTTTCATTTGCTAACTATTCCTATCAGTAGTTAGTGCCTTCCGTAGTTTGAATCTTTTATTTAGCTGGCAGTAGTGGCGCTCGCCGTATTGCAGTAGTTCGAGTAACGGAGATTTTTGTGAGGTAAGTTATTTGTGAAAGGTATAGTTTAATGTTACTCAGGGCCATTCTTTTGCAGGGATTTTTGAAAGTCAGATTGCGTTGCGCTAAATAATATTGTATGTCAGGTTAAGCACAGTCGTGTATAATTTGTTCTAAGGGGACGTTTCATATGGCGACCCTGCCAGGATGTTAAGCACGGGGTACACAAAAGATGTCCACAAGGTTCTATTCGAATATCCTTATCATTTTCAGCACAAATTTTACAAAGTTGAAAGGTAGAACCCATTTCACAGTATAATTCATACTGCTCCTGAGTTACTTTTATATGATCTTCTGGTGTTGGCAGGGATTTTTGAAAGTCAGATTGCGTTGCGCTAAATAATATTGTATGTCAGGTTAAGCACAGTCGTGTATAATTTGTTCTAAGGGGACGTTTCAGTACTTAAACCTAACTAACTTAAGGATATCACACACATCCATGCCCGAGGCAGGATTCGAACCTGCGACCGTAGCGGTCACGCTGTTCCAGACTGTAGCGCCTAGAACCGCTCGGCCACTCCGGCCGGCCGTGTTTTCGTGTTGGGAGGCATAATACAGTGTGGGCACACTGACTTCCAAATGTTTAAACGCGGTTCATTCACTGGTCACCGTTATTATGACACTAATCCTCCCCTATTGGCGTCTTCTCAGGGCGCAATTGGCCCTGACTTCATTTTTGTAGATGACGGTGTAGAACCGCGTCGAGCAGTGCATGTAGAGGAGCTCTTGGAACGAAAGGAAATTCGGCAAGTAGACTGGCCGGCCTGTTCCAGGGGCTCAAATCCCATCGAGGACGTGTGGGATGCGTTGGGAATACGTACTGCTGCACGTTCAGATACACCATCCAGTAATCTTCAACCGCGCTGGTGGAGGAATGGAACACTCCTTACCTACCTCGTCGCCAGCATGGGAGCCCGTTGCGAAGCATGCTTTGCCGTTCGTGGTGATCACGAACACTATTAAGAACTATGACCTGCCTTTTGTAATATCATAAATCGCGGTGACTTCAGTGTAATTACCGTCTTTGAGCAGAAGCACACTATGTGATCAAAAGTATCCGGACACCTGGCTGAAAGTGACTTTTAATTTCGTGGCGCCCTCCTTCGGTAATGCTGGAATTCATTATGGTCCTGGCCCACCCTTAGCGTTGATGACAGCTTCCACTCTCGTAGGCATACGTTCAATCAGGTGCTGGATAGTTTCTTGGGGAATGACAGCCCGTACTTCACGGAGTGCTGCACTGAGGAGAGGTATTGATATCGGTCGGTGATGCCTGGCACGAACACGGCGTTCCAAAACATCCCAAAGCTATTCTATAGGATTCTGGTCAGGACTCTTTGGAGGCCCTGACCGGAGAGACAGGCTGGACAGTGAAGGGGGAGGCGTGTTTATAGCCATAATAAGTGCAATAGTATCGAAGGAAATTGACGGAGATCTGAAATGTGAAATAATTTGGGTGAAGGTCACGGTTCAAGCAGGCTCAGACATGGTAATTGGATGTCTCTATAGGCCCCCTGGCTCAGCAGCTGTTGTGGCTGAGCACCTGAAGGATAATTTGGAAAATATTTCGAGTAGATTTCCCCACCATGTTATAGTTCTGGGTGGAGATTTTAATTTGCCGGATATAGGCTGGGAGACTCAAACGTTCTTAACGGGTGGCAGGGACAAAGAATCCAGTGAAATTTTTTGTAAGTGATTTATCTGAAAACTACCTTGAGCAGTTAAACAGAGAACCGACTCGTGGCGATAACATATTAACAGACCCGAACTATTTGAAACAGTTAACGCAGAACAGGGAATCAGCGATCATAAAGCGGTTACTGCATCGATGATTTCAGCCGTAAATAGAAACATTAAAAAAGGTAGGAAGATTTTTCTGTTTAGCAAAAGTGACAAAAAGCAGATTACAGAGTACCTGACGGCTCAACACAAAAGTTTTGTCTCAAATACAGATAGTGTTGAGGATCAGTGGACAAAGTTCAAAACCATCGTACAATATGCGTTAGATGAGTATGTGCCAAGCAAGATCGTAAGACATGGAAAAGAGCCACCGTGGTACAACAACCGAGTTAGAAAACTGCTGCGGAAGCAAAGGGAACTTCACAGCAAACATAAACATAGCCAAAGCCTTGCAGACAAACAAAAATTACGCGAAGCGAAATGTAGTGTGAGGAGGGCTATGCAAGAGGCGTTCAATGAATTCGAAAGTAAAGTTCTATGTACTGACTTGGCAGAAAATCCTAAGAAATTTTGGTCTTGTGTCAAAGCGGTAGGTGGATCAAAACAAAATGTCCAGACACTCTGTGACCAAAATGGTACAGAAACAGAGGATGACAGACTAAAGGCCGAGATACTAAATGTCTTTTTCGAAAGCTGTTTCACAGAGGAAGATTGCACTGTAGTTCCTTCTCTAGATTTTCGAACAGATGACAAAATGGTAGATATCGAAATAGACGACAGAGGGATAGAGAAACAATTAAAATCGCTCAAAAGAGGAAAGGCCGCTGGACCTGATGGGATACCAGTTCAATTTTACACAGAGTACGCGAAGGAACTTGCCCCCCTTCTTGCAGCGGTGTACCGTAGGTCTCTAGGAGAGCATAGCGTTCCAAAGGATTGGAAAAGGGTACAGGTCATCCCCGTTTTCAAGAAGGGACGACGAGCAGATGTGCAGAACTATACACCTATACCTCTAACGTCGATCAGTTGTAGAATTTTGGAAGAAATATTATGTTCGAGTATAATGACTTTCCTGGAGACTAGAAATCTACTCTGTAGGAATCAGCATGGGTTTCGAAAAAGGTCGTGTGAAACACAGCTCGCGCTATTCGTCCACGAGACTCAGAGGGCCATAGACACGGGTTCACAGGTAGATGCCGTGTTTCTTGACTTCCGCAAGGCGTTCGATACAGTTCCCCACAGTCGTTTAATGAACAAAGTAAGAGCATATGGACTATCAGACCAATTGTGTGATTGGATTGAAGAGTTCCTAGATAACAGAACGCAGCATGTCATTCTCAATGGAGAGAAGTCCTCCGAAGTAAGAGTGATTTCAGGTGTGCCGCAGGGGAGTGTCGTAGGACCGTTGCTATTCACAATATACATAAATGACATGGTGGATGACATCGGAAGTTCACTGAGGCTTTTTGCAGATGATGCTGTGGTGTAGCGAGAGGTTGTAACAATGGAAAATTGTACTGAAATGCAGGAGGATCTGCAGCGAATTGACGCATGGTGCAGGGAATGGCAATTGAAGCTCAATGTAGACAAGTGTACTGTGTTGCGAATACATAGAAAGAAAGATCCCATATCATTTAGCTACAAAATAGCAGGTCAGCAACTGGAAGCAGTTAATTCCATAAATTATCTGGGAGTACGCATTAGGAGGGATTTAAAATGGAATGGTCATATAAAGTTGATCGTCGGTAAATCAGATGCCAGACTGAGATTCATTGGAAGAATCCTAAGGAAATACAATCCGAAAACAAAGGATGTAGGTTACAGTACGCTTGTTCGCCCACTGCTTGAATACTGCTCAGCAGTGTGGGATCCGTACCAGATAGGGTTGATAGAAGAGATAGAGAAGATCCAACGGAGAGCAGCGCGCTTCGTTACAGGATCATTTAGTAATCGCGAAAGCGTTACGGAGATGATAGATAAACTCCAGTGGAAGACTCTGCAGGAGAGACGCTCATTAGCTCGGTACGGGCTTTTGTTAAAGTTTCGAGAAGATACCTTCACCGAAGAGTCAAGCAGTATATTGCTCCCTCCTACGTATATCTCGCGAAGAGACCATGAGGATAAAATCAGAGAGATTAGAGTCCACACAGAAGCATACCGACAATCCTTCTTTCCACGAACAATACGAGACTGGAATAGAACCGATAGAGGTACTCAGGGTACCCTCCGCCACACACCGTCATGTGGCTTGCGGAGTAATGGATGTAGATGTAGATTACAGGGATGTCATTGTCGTGTAACCACTCCGCCATAGGCCGTGCATTATGAACAGGTTCTCGATCGTGTTGGAAGATGCAATCGTCATCCCCGAAGTGCTCTTCAACAGTGCTAAGCAAAAAGGTGCTTAAAAACATCAATGTAGGCCTGTGCTGTGATAGTGCCACGCAAAACAACAAGGGGTGCAAGCCCCCTCAATGAAAAACACGACCACACCATAACACTATCGCCTCCGAATTTTGCTGTTGGCACTATACACGCTGGCAGATGGCGTTCACCGGGCATTCGCCATACCCACACCCTGCCATCGGATCGACGCATTGTGTACCGTGATTCGTCACTCCACACAACGTTTTTCCACTGTTCAATCGTCCAATGTTTACGCTCCTTTCACCAAGCGAGGAGTCGTTTGGCATTTACTTGCGTGTTTGTGGCCCGTCGATGAAATCCACGTTTCCTCACCTCTTGCATAACTGTCGTAGTGCTTGCAGTGGATCCTGATGCAGTTTGGAATTTCTGTGTGATGGTCTGGATAGATGTCTGCCTAATACACATTATGATACTCTTCAACTGTCCGCGGTCTCTGTCAGTCAACAGACGAGATCAGCCCATACACTTTTGTGCTGTACGTGTCCCTTCACGTTTCCACTTCACTATCACATCGGAAACAGTGGACCTAGGGATGTCTAGGAGCGTGGCAAACCCCCGCGTACAGACGTACGCCACAAGTGACATCCAATCACCTAACTACGTTAGAAGTCCACGAGTTCTGCGGAGCGCCCCATTCTGCTCTGTCACGATGTCTAATGACTACTAAAGTCGCTGATATGGAGTGCCTGGCAGTAAGTGGTAACACAATGCAACTAATATGAGAAACGTATGTTTTTGTGATACTTTTGATCACATAGTGTATCATTTCTGTTCATCTCCTTGCGTATTTCTTTGCTACCTTCTGTACCGCACCACAGTTCATTCTATGTATGGTCCATGCTTCATCGAGCTATTTCACTTGGCAGCGACGCATCGAGTGAAGGTTTTTTCACTCTTAAAAATTGCACACCATTGTATTACATCACATACTACATGTCGTTCGCCGTGATCAAAATTACACTGGAGCAACAGCGAAGAACGAAATGGGAGCACCGTGTGAGTGGATGGTAACCGGGGGCCGATCGTAACTGACCGCGCTCCGGGGCCAAGTCTAGTGTTGCACCGCAGTGACAGAACTCGTGCTCAACAGCGGGTGGATGCATAACCGTCTGAAAGAAGCGAGATCCTACGTGAAATTTGGAAAGGGAAAGTTCAGGCAGAAAAAATAATTACTTTGAGTTTTGCCAACGATATTATCACAGGGACTGTAAATGACGTAGAAAGCATTTGAACGGAATGGGTAGTATCTTAAAAAAGGTTATAACATTGACATCAATAAAAATAAAAGAGTGGCAGTCGAATGTATTGAAATTAAAGCAGGTCAGACAAGAAGAGAATACAAGTTGTAGAAAAGTGATGATATAGGAGAATGTTGAGAAGTAGGTGGTTAGATCTGATGGTTAATGAAGAGGTACAGAATCGAAGTAGTGTAAATAGAAACTATGCTGAGATGTGGAAAATAGAAAACATGACTAAGAGATTGATGGGATATATTCTGAAACGTCAACGAATCGTCAATTTGGTAATGGTTAGAAGTGTGGAGGGTAAAAATGTAGAGCGATACCAAGGCTTGAATAGAGTAAACAGGTTCGAATCGATGTAACTTGCTGTAGGTATGCGCTGATGAAGAAGCTTGCACCGCATTGAGTAGCTTGGAACACTGCTGCAAACCAGTGTTCGGACAGAAGACCACAACAATAACAACAATGGATGTATCACCATGTTTTCAGAGTTTGCTCTTCACTCATAAAATGTTCTCTTTCTGTTAACTCAGAGATTAAAATGGGCCCCAGAACATAAACATTGACTGCTCGAAACATGGGAAAGATCTTTGAACTATTGAGTATAGCGGCACTTGATAGCCACATCATGTCTGCAGTTTTCCTTTGCAATGTGACTTCGATATTGAGATACTGGGCTATACCGTAGTGAACTGAAGGTCGGCAACAGAGCGTCCTCTTTTAGTATGTACAGTGGTGGTGCTCTATCATCCATCAGTTTCTATCAATGATTTCTATGTTGTGTCTGTTTAATTACAACTGAAAAAATGTTTTTTCTTTGTTTTGCCAGCCCGTTTCATCTTAAATATCGACGCTTCTTCAGTGACGTCAAACACATTCGTATTTTCACTTAAGTGCAGCACTTTTAATTCACTTATTGTTCTATTGTGCTTATAAGCTACAAACAGAACTTGTCCCGGTACTTTTTTCGGTGCATGTGTTTTATACAGGATGTATCAAAAAGAATCATCCGATTTGGCACATCTATATTTCTGAAACTAATAAACATATACAATGAATTTTGTTTTTTGATGAACGAGAAACTCAGAAAGTTTTCTTTCCATAACTTTTCATACATCTACATCTACATGATTACTCTGCAATTCACATTTAAGTGCTTGGCAGAGGGTTCATCGAACCACAATCATACTATCTCTCTACCATTCCACTCCCGAAAAGCGCGCGGGAAAAACGAACACCTAAACCTTTCTGTTCGAGCTCTGATTTCTCTTATTTTATTTTGATGATCATTCCTACCTATGAAGGTTGGGCTCAACAAAATATTTTCGCATTCGGAAGAGAAAGTTGGTGACTGAAATTTCGTAAATAGATCTCGCCGCGACGAAAAACGTCTTTGCTTTAATGACTTCCATCCCAACTCGCGTATCATATCTGCCACACTCTCTCCCCTATTACGTGATAATACAAAACGAGCTGCCCTTTTTTGCACCCTTTCGATGTCCTCCGTCAATCCCATCTGATAAGGATCCCACACCGCACAGCAATATTCTAACAGAGGACGAACGAGTGTAGTGTAAGCTGTTTCTTTAGTGGACTTGTTGCATCTTCTAAGTGTCCTGCCAATGAAACGCAACCTTTGGCTCGCCTTCCCCACAATATTATCTATGTGGTCTTTCCAACTGAAGGTGTGTAATTTTAACACCCAGGTACTTAGTTGAATTGACGGCCTTAAGAATTGTATTATTTATCGAGTAATCCAATTCCAACGGATTTCTTTTGGAACTCATGTGGATCACATCACACTTTTCGTTATTTAGCGTCAACTGCCACCTGTCACACCATACAACAATCTTTTCTAAATCGCTTTGCAACTGATACTGGTCTTCGGATGACCTTACTAGACGGTATATTACAGCATTATCTGCGAACAAATTAAGAGAACTGCTCAGATTGTCACCCAGGTCAAAGCGAGCGGTTGTATATGATTGCTAAGTAGGGAGCTGTTATATCAGCGTAATCTGAAAGGAACCTAATCGGTATACAATCTGGCCCTGAAGACTTGCCCGTATCAAGCGATTTGAGTTGCTTCGCAACCCCTAAGGTATCTACTTCTAGGAAACTCATGCTAGCAGTTGTTCGTGTTTCAAATTCTGGAATATTCGATTCATCCTCCCTGGTGAAGGAATTTCGGAAAACTGCGTTCAATAAATCCGCTTTAGGTGTTCAGTATGCTCCCCTTCAGATGCACGACATATATCGATGCGATTGTCAAGTTCTTACCACACTGCAACGCACATGTCTTGAGTTACAGCTTTCACAGTTGCTGTTATGCGATGTCTCAGTTCATTCATTGTTGTTCGTAACGGAGGCACATAAACAGAGCATTTATAAACCCCACAAGAAATAATCGCATACAGACCTTGGAGGCCAGTAATGTAAGGCTAAATCATTTGGTCCAGTGTGGCCGATTCATCGTTAAGTAATCTTTTCATTTAAAAATTCCCGCACTTCCAGATGCCAGTGTGGCGGTCCCCCATCCTGTTGCTAAATTTGCATTCGAATCAGTCTCCAACTGTCTCCAGAAGTTCTCCAAAAGTTCTCCAGCATATCGAGATTTGTGCTTCCTGTAACAGTGTTCTCGGCAAAGAAAAAAACCTTATCTCAAATAACATAATAGTTATGATTTTTTTTAAATCGGATGTTTCTTTTTGATGTACCATGTAAAAATCGAGAGTTTTCTCTTTCCAATAGTACACATTATACACGGTCCAGTGATATTAATGTGACCGCCGCCTATCTTCGATGTCAACGTGCAATAACAACTCCACAAACGGCAGGTGGCACCACACGGAGGGACGCGGTGAAGTCTGACGACCAAAAGAGTATGGGCATTGGCTTACGAGACAAGAAAGGAAACATTTCCAAAGAGGCTAAAGTATACTGTTGTAACCTCCCAACAGAAAAATAATTAGAATATTCACATTTAGTGTAACCTCCCAACAGAAAAAATCTCGTTTAAACTCCCAATAGAAAAATTTCTTTCCAATAATAAAATTTCATGTTTTAATGTGACCATCCATTAAAGACTGACCGCATATCGAGATTAATAATTTTTGACCTCAGCAGCGCTGCGTCATGGCCCTGTGAAATCATCCTGAATAAGCTGAAAAATTCTTACCTCACAATGCTGTCGCCGGATAACGCTATCTATATATCTGCTCCTGTAAGAAATTTTAGGCACAGCCCAGTGCAATGCTGGCCACTAGATTTTCATTTTTAGGAAAACAACTGATTTTCTTTCGGTTAATCAACATGACTATGCACAGGAAAAATTCGTAAAATCTTTAAACTCAGATAAATGACTGGCAAAAGTTTTCTTCAGAACAAAAGTTATTATTGAAACATTTCTGCAAGGAATTACATGGGACTTTAACATTACAATTGTGGTTAAATCAGTTGTGGCAATTAACATATGCGCGCGGGAAGAAAGAACAATAATACAATACTGACCATAAAAATTGCTACACCAAGAAGAAATGCAGATGATAAACGGGTATTCATTGGACAAATATATTATACTGGAACTGACATGTGATTACATTTTCACGCAATTTGGGTGCATAGATCCTGAGAAATCAGTACCCAGAACAACCACCTCTGGCTGTAATAACGGCCTTGATACGCCTGGGCATTGGCCTTGATACGCCTGGGCATTGAGCCAAACAGAGCTTGGATGGCGTGTACACGTACAGCTGCCCATGCAGCTTCAACACGATACCACAGTTCATCAAGAGTAGTGACTGGCGTATTGTGACGAGCCAGTTGCTCGGCCACCATTGACGAGACGTGTTCAATTGGTGAGAGATCTGGAGAATGTGCTGGCCAGGGCAGCAGTCGAACATTTTCTGTATCCAGAAAGGCCCGTACAGGGCCTGCAACATGCGGTTGTGCATTATCCTGCTGAAATGTAGGGTTTCGCAGGGATCGAATGAAGGGTAGAGCCACGGGTCGTAACACATCTGAAATGTAACGTCCACTGTTCAAAGTGTCGTCAATGCGAACGATACGTGATAGAGACGTGTAACCAATGGCACCCCATACCATCACGCCGGGTGATACGCCAGTATGGCGATAACGAATACTCGCTTCCAATGTGCGTTCACCGCGATGTCGCCAAACACGGATGCGACCATCATGAAGCTGTAAACAGAACCTGGATTCGTCCGAAAAAATGACGTTTTGCCATTCGTGCATCCAGGTTCGTCGCTGAGTACATCATCGCTGGCGTTGCTGCCTGTGATGCTCCGTCAGGGGTAACCGTAGCCATGGTCTCCGAGCTGATAGTCCATGCTGCTGCAAACGTCGTCGAACTGTTCGTGCAGATGGCTGTTGTCTTGCAGCCGTTCCCATCTGTTGACGCAGGGATAGAGACGTGGCTTCACGATCCGTTACAGCCATGCGTATAAGATGCCTGTCATCTCGACTGCTAGTTGGGATCCAGCACGGCGTTCCGTATTACCTTCCTGAACCGACAGATTCCATATTCTGCTAATAGTCATTGGATCTCTACCAACGCGAGCAGCTATGTCGCGATACGATAAACCTCAATCGCGGTAGTCTACAATCCAACCTTTATCATAGTCGGAAACGTGATGGTACGCATTTCTCCTCCTTACACGAGGCATAACAACAACGTTTCACCAGGCAACGCCGGTCAACTGCTGTTTGCGTATGAGAAATCGGTTGGAAACTTTCCTCATGTCGGCACGTTGTAGGTGTCGCCACCGGCGCCAACCTCGTGTGAATGCTGTGAAAAGATAATCATTTGCATATCACAGCCAGTATTATATATATATATATATATATATATATATATATATATATATATATATATATATATATATATATATACTACATCGCTAAAGCACTGCCATCGTCCTGCACGACCAGCCCAACACAAGTCAACCGCTGGACTGCCCTGTCCGAACTCCAGAACTCAAGTGCTCTGTGCAAGCTACAAAACGCGACTGCTCTCTGCGAGCTATTAAACTCTACTTACTGCCAACACTGCTCTGACCTGCGATTCTATTGTATCATAGATATTCCATACCGCAATCAGCGCGTGAGCAATCCATCGAAATTACTTCTGCTCAAGTGCGCTAGCGAATAGTATTGAACCCCTAATGAACCCCTTACACTGTACATGACACAATAGCGCTATCCAAATCCTGTACCGAGACAACTGTGGTGCACCAGAGGCCATATACGACAGGGGAGAACGGCGGCTGCGGAGATGTGTATGGGTGAACAGACATGCAACTCTTGAGGAACTAACTGACCAGATGAACCAAGGGCCACCAACAGTGTGTCCTCAACGACCACTCAGGAAACGGTGCTTCGTACGGGCATTCGGAGCAGGCTCCTGCTCCATGCACCAATGCTGACTGCTCTTCATCGGCGACAAGGACTGGAATTTGCATGCCGATACCTCAACTAGACATCCACTGAGTAGCCTTTACAGATGAATTACGATTTATGCTCCATCGGGAAGATGTCTGTCGACGTGTACCACCCGAAACATCTGAAAGCAAACACCCTGCGTGCGTTATCGTCTGGGAAATGTTTTCGTGGCATGCCTGTGCGCGCCGGCCGAGATGGCCGAGCGGTTCTAGGCTCTATAGTCTGGAACCGCGCGACCGCTGCGGTCGCAGGTTCGAATCCTGCCTCGGGCATGGATGTGTGTGATGTCCTTAGGTTAGTTAGTTAGTTAGTTAGTTCTAGGGGACTGATGACCTCAGATGTTAAGTCCCATAGTGCTCAGAGCCATGTGAACCATTTGAACCATGCCTGGGCGATCTCGTCATTACGGAAAGCACAATGGATCAACCATGTATTCCCCGTATACGCGCTTTGCTTTTCCTCGGCACGACGGTGTCTACCAGCAGGCTCAAAAATGGTTCAAATGGCTCTGAGCACTATGGGACTTGACATCTGAGGTCATCAGTCCCCTAGGCTTAGAACTACTTAAACCTAACTTAACCTAAGGACATCACACACATCCATGCCCGATGCAGGATTCGAACCTGCTACCGTAGTAGCAGCGCGGTTCCGGACTGATGCGCCTAGAACCGCTCGGCGACAGAGCCCGGCTAGCAGCAGGACATGCAACGTGGTTCGAAGATCACCAGAATGGGTTTACCGCACTCTCCTGCCCACAAAACTCTCCGGATTTAAACCCACTCGAGAGTCTGTAGGACTGCTATGATCGGGCTGTTCGCACCATGGATCCTCAAGTATAAACCTATTGTAGCTGGCCAAGACACAGGAGGCATAATAGCTCCACATACCTGTCGGCACCTTCTAGAACATCAGTGACTCTCTTCCTGCAAGTGACGCCAACGTTTCGTGCTGCAAGCCGAGTTATTCAGGTTTTTGATAGGTGGCACGTTAATGTGACTGGTCAACATATCTCAAAGTGCGTACTGGATTCGGTTCGGTTCGGTTCACTGGGGGAAGAGACCAAACTGCGAGGTCATTGGTCTCATCGGATTAGGGAAGGACGGGGAAGGAAGTCGGCCGTGCCCTTTCGAAGGAACCATCCCGGCATTTGCTTGGAGCGATTTTAGGGAAATCACGGAAAACCTAAATCAGGGTGGCCGGATGCGTACTGGGGAAGAAACAATCACGTAGAGAACTGTTTTCACTTTATAAGGAAAATGGCACAATATGTAAAGTTGCTGCATGTCAGGGAAAAGATTTTCATTTCAGGTCATTGAAGATAAATTAATGCGAAAAGTATCTGGCAAAACGTAAATGCATTTATTCATTATCACATATATGAAAACATTCTAAATATCAATTTGATTCCACGATTTCTGTAAATCGTTCCACGACTTTTTAACGCGCGTCAATCTAGATAATTTACAACTTTCGATTTAGCAACAGGATTCGAGGAGCGTCAATAATAATGTAAGACATTTTTTCCTCGACTGATTTCAATTGAAAAAGTCCGGAATTTGTTGTGTGACATCGTGGAATATTCCCGCCTCAGTCCCTTTAATTTCATGAACTTCTGGTAGGTAGCGGCGCCATATGCAGTTTCAAAACGACGTCTGTATAGGAGGTGTGTTCCAAAGAGAGAGAGCTGTCACTGAGTTTAAATATTTTGACGGAAAACCATAGCATCGTAGATAATCATAGGTACTTGCAAAATGTCTACGAAGACCTAGCGTTGAACAAAAGCACAGCGAGTCGTTGGGCGAGGCGTCTGTTATCATCTCAAGAAAGTCACGTAAACCTGTACAGTCTCCCGGGTGCCGGGCGGACCCACACAGCTGTGACTCCTACAGTGCTGGAACGTGCAGACGCTCATTCGAGGTGATCGAAGGAAGCTAACGAACTTCTCGTTCTCCATGACAACCCAAGGCCTTACAAAAGTCCGTGCTCATGAGAGAAGCTCACAAAACTTCTTTGGACTGTTCTCCCTATCCATTCTACATTCCAGATCTCGTACCCTGGATTTCCATCTGTTTTGCCCAATAAAGAACGTGGGTGATGGGGAGGTTATTGATGCAGCAAGACATTGGCACCGACGTCAACCAGTAGAGTGGCGACATGCGGGCATACTCCTGTATACCATCACAATATGGTGGCGTAGATGTTTTCACAAACACAAGGGTGCCTTTAAGTACTGAGAAACGCGCCGTGACGCTGAGCTCAACAGACTGGAAGTAACAGGGCTCAAAGACCTTTCCACCCACCATGATTTATGTACTGCGTAGTTTCATAAAATACCTAAATGCAAATACAAGGACTGATCCTATACCGAGGTTGATTTCATTAACTTTGAAATATGAATCTTACAAACTGGTAGCACTGAGAGGTCAGGAGGAAGGCGAATATTAGACAAGCAAGAATATTTATTTATTTAATTGTCACCATACGTGAGCTCTTCCGGCTAGTGTCTACGCAAAAGCGTGCTGGTAACTACAGAAAGCTATGTACTCAATAATTTTATTTTTGTTTTATCATGTTTAGCATATTATTACTGTTGCTTTGATTCTAGTGTAATGTGTTGCTAACACAGATAACAGTTCTTGGTGCATTAAATGAACGGAAACAATAAGAATCAGTGTTCTTCAGGACTGTGTTCCCGGTATTCATCTGTTTGCGTAAATTACGGAAAACAACCTAGCTAGGAACTAACGAGGAAAAAACAAAGCATTTGGTACTAAAGAGGATTATGCGGTTACCACAGCAGACCTTGGGAAAATTATCATCTAAAACCAACGACACCACAGTCTGATTACGTTATATCGACATAGGAGAGAACTATCGGTTTGAGAGCTATATTGCAGTTGGTGACGTGATAGTGAGAAGGCAGCTCAGACATCCAGCTTTGTCAGACAGGCTCGGAACAAATCTGCGAGTCCACTAAGTAAAAATAGTTCACATGGCTCTGAGCACTATGGGACTTAACTTCTGAGGTCATCAGTCCCCTAGAACTTAGAACTACTTAAACCTAACTAACCTAAGGACATCACACACATCCATGCCCGAGGCAGGATTCGAACCTGCGACCGTAGCGGTCGCGCGGTTCCAGACTGTAGAGCCTAGAACCGCTCGGCCACTCCGGCCGGCAGTCTACTAAGTAATGAAGACCCGTTGGCAGAGTGAAATCAACGCACATTCGTCAGAGATGACAGCGTCATTATTCTTCTCCGCGCAATAGGTGGTGATGTTACCCTGCATGACCACTCCAGACTCATCTCATCGACGATCACCTACTGGGCTTTTCAGAAATAATTGTAAATATTTCAGGAGGAGGTATTGAGGAGTAATTCGAATAAAGCTTTCTATACATTTGTCTGTTTTTTATCAGTTAGATACTGTTGTTAGAATACATCACAGACAAAAACAAGAGATATCAAACAAAGGCAAATGATTAAGTTCAAATTTGACTTTCATAAATCCCTCCGACTTCAATGAATTTTCGACATCTATTGACAAGAACACTTGTAGCGTTTTGGGGTCATGTTGGCTTTCCTTTGTGTAAGCATTACTAGTAAACATCACCATCAACCATTCTCACAGGTAAAAATCAAAAGGGGAAAGACCCTAGACCCGTGCTGGTCAAAAATTTAACACCTTCTGACCATCCATGTTCCAAGGAATGTTAGTCTTACATGGCTGTCGACTGACTTCTCGAATGTGCAGGCCCGGCGTTATGTTGGCAGAACATATCTATCCTTGCACCCAAAGGAACCTCTTCCAACAACGCTGAAAGTTCGTTTTCAAGAAGGTATGGATAATGGAGCTCTGTAAGGCGATATGCTAATACAACATGCCCAATCAAGTGATTATCCTACCACACCACACATTTGCAGAGAATGTTCTTCAAAATGTACCTTCACTAAGGCATCTGGGTCTTCGTCGAACTTTAAAGGTGATCAAAAAGTTTCTGTGCGAAGGCCGCACAGTGCATAATCTATATGCCAATCAGGTAAAACCGCCATGAGCATTGAGGCAATCATCCCACTGACTCACCAGGTTGAAGCTACCCCCCTGGTAAAGCACCGATGTTCTGTTGCGTGAAGAAGTTCGTAATTGCCAGCGCCACACCCTTGTCCGGCAGAAGTCGTTAGCCCTTCAAGGCAGTTTTTAAGAGTCCAAAGGCGTGAAAATCATATGGAGAGAGATCAGAACTACAGCAAAGGTGCTCAGGTGTCTCCCACTTGAGTAGACGTAACTTCAACATTACGACATTTGCGATATAGGGACGTGGGTTATCATGAAACCGACCACCCCTTGTCGCATTTGGTTTACGACAGAAATGCTGCCCCAAACACATGCTTCATTCTCAGATGGATGTGTACTGGTGTTTGTCTTTCGGCTGCCAAGAAAAGAATAACAACACGTTGGTCCTGCTTGGAGGCACTTAGTAATAACGTCGCCATAGTTCATGTTACAGCATTCACCGTACACACGCCGGAAAGACACAGGTACCACATTGATTCCTTGACTACATGTCGGTGCTTATGTATCAGCATCGGAGTTGTGCTATGATGCATATGAGTGCAGCAACGGTTTCAAACGAAAACTTTTTTTATCGCCCCTTATACATAAGTGAGTTATGAGTGTTACTGACCCCATCTGGAGTGGAAGTTCCTTCATCAGTAAACAGTATAAATCTGATTACTTGGTGATTTGTAATTAGGTGACAGCAAAATTCCAATCTACCTTCATCCCCTTCTTGAAGGTGTTGTATCCTCTATAAATGATAAGGATAGAGGTCGTGCACGCATAACATCCTCATACTCTCGTACGTGGAATACAGAAATATGCAGAAATTTGGTATTTGTTTCTTGAAAGAATACGTTTCACCAACTGAATAATGTCATCTACTTCATCCATATTCTGTTCATTTGTACATTCAACTGAAGATGATGGTTGGACACTGCGCTAGCCTCACACACCTTACTGAAACCACGAGCAAGCACTCTCGTTTCTGGTACTCTGCAGTTAGGAAATCGTCTGCCGTATTCTTTACAAGCAGCAGCGGCGTTTTCTTTGCAAAACCCGCACACAGAAACCATAACGACGTTCCCGGCGAATGTGCTGTATCCAAGGTTCTCGGGTGTCCAGCTGGATCCGATCGTCGAAGTTCCACGATATTTGGGCAAATAACCGTTCCGCCATCATCATCATTCCATCAGCATCGCCTGATGATGGCGGAACGGTTACTCAGTAGTAAAATTTATTGAATTGTATTGCAGGGGCTAAATGTAGCAATGAGTGTGGCTCAGGACAAATAGAGATGAATAGAGGAGGGAATAGACAGAGCGTGGGGGAGGAGGAAATGGAGAGAGAGAAGAGAGGATGGGGAGATGTGTGAGACATGTATAACATGTAGAGGGGTAGTGGGCAGGTGGAGGTGGAAGAAATGGAAAAAGAGAGGGGAAGGAGGAGGTGAAAATACAAAGAGTGTGGGTAGGAGGAGGTTGACCGATAGAGGAGGGATGAGATGGACAGACAGAGGGAGGAAAAGGTTGACATAGAAATGGGAAAGAAAAGGTGTGCTCGATGTGTGTGTCGAACACATATGCGAGTGTATCTTTTAAGCATGTGAAACATGTATCCAAGGTTCTCGGGTGTCCAGCCGGATCCGATCGTCGAAGTTCCACGATATTTGGGCAAATAACCGTTCCGTCATCATCATCATTCCATCAGCATCGCCTGATGATGGCGGAACGGTTACTCGCCGAAATATCGTGGAACTTCGACGATCGGATCCGGCTGGACACACGAGAACCTTGGATACAAGTTTCACATGCTTAAAAGATACAGTAGAATTGGCCAATAAATCACAATCATAACAACACGGAGTTAATTCAATCATATAAACTAGAGAGCAAATTGACAACTTAAACTTCAAAACAAAAATGACAGTCGATAAATAAATCAATAGGCACTAGAGTACCAACACCTGAAATGAAAACTTATCTCTGTAATGAGCTATATCTGTGTCACCAATAAAAACTGGACATATATTGTATGAAACACCATATTCGAATTATTCTATACTACCATTTTCTAAAATATTTACTGCTTGCCCTCTCTCTGTGGCTTCACTCGCGTATGTGTTCGACACACACATCGAGCACACCTTTTCCTTCCCATCTCTATGTCAACCTTTTCCTCCCTCTGTCTGTCCATCTCATCCCTCCTCCTCTATCGGTCAACCTCCTCCTACCCACACTCTTTGTATTTTCACCTCCTCCTTCCTCTCTTTTTCCATTTCTTCCACCTCCACCTGCCCACTACCCCTCTACATGTTATACATGTCTCACACATCTCCCCATCCTCTCTTCTCTCTCTCCATTTCCTCCTCCCACACGCTCTATTTATTCCCTCCTCTATTCATCTCAATTTGTCCTGAGCCACACTCATTGCTACATTTAGCCCCTGCAATACAATTCAATAAATTATACTACTGCCTCAACACACCTGTGTCACCAGGCAGGCTACACTTCTGGATCATTTTATTTTCCCCTCACATACAGGCTGACATGCAAAGCAGGTCGATAAAGCAGGCTGATACTACTTCAACACACCTGTCATACAGAGCAGCCTAGATGTCAGCGACATGGAAAACCATTTCTGCAATGGGACACACCTGTTATGCAAGGAAGCCTACATGTGGCAGCCTGGAAACAATTTGTTGCCTCTGACATGTAGGCTACCTTGCAAAGCCAGCTGTTCCCACACTGCATACCTATCTTACAGGGCAGCCTATATGACATAGGTGGGAAATAACACGGTATTGCCTGTATCTTCATTCCAGTTGGAGCTAGGAGGTTGTAAGCACTACACTTTAGATATTCATGAGGCCTTCAAAATTTGCCACATTTGTCTGAAATCGATCTAGACGTTTGGGAGGATTCGCTGGACACACCCATATACACACACACACACACACACACACACACACATATATATATATACATATACATATACATATATATATATATATACTGTTTGATATATATGTATATAAAACAGATTACTGTTGAAATATGGTGTATATGAGTGAACAAGTCAGTGTCCGACCAATTTGGGATTTTCATCTTAAATTTATGGGGAGGGATGTTGCTGATATGATCAGAGCAATTTGAGAGAAAAATCACAATTACTTCCTATACAGCAAATAATCACTATGACTGCCAGCATCGCTATCACTCTGTTGCAGCTCAAGGTACTCACCCTCTCTCTTGCCCCTTGCTGCTATATGTCAATGAGTACTTCACACTTTTCAAAATTGTCCTAATTTCAATATCTGTGCTTACACGGCTTAGTCATGCCATTCTGTATGTTACACACATTGTCTGAGTTTCATCAGAATTGACGCATTTATTTTGAGCTTCTATAACGTACTTGTAAGATTCACACAGTGTTCTAGTCTGATCGAAGAAACCATTCAGTGTCCAGTGTCGCCTATGATGAGAAACGAGTTCGACTGGTATCTGTCACCTCGTATTCAGAAATCGCTGTTGACTTGTTGATATACTGACGCATCCGCTGTCTCATGCATTCCCAGTACTGGGAAAACCGGAAAATGAGTATTTCTCCGAAGACTGTGGAATGCTGTTGTGAGAACTGTGATGCTAGCTCGTTAGGCAGCGAAGAGAAGTCCTGCTTAGAGACAACAACTCCTTATATTATTTTTATTTCCCCCCCCCCCCCTTATCTTTTCGTATGGAGTCCAGACGAGCGCTACAAAATAATAATTATTTTAAGAGATTGCTTACCTGTATCCCTTATCTTGAAGTGTAAGTCATACCAGAGCAGCATAAGATATTTGTTCATGAAATATCATGGAAGATTTAAACCATTTTCTGCCAGAGGATTATGTGATCCATGAGTTCCAAAACCTTGTAACTTCCTGTGTATGTATACAGCATTTCCAAGGAGGAATGGTAAATATTCAGGGATATAATAGGATCGATCTTGGTTGTTGCTGCTGTTTTTGTTGTTGTTGTGGTCTTCAGTCCAATGACCGGTTTCATGCAGCTCTCCATGCTACTTTATTATGTACAACCCTCTTCATCGCCAAATAATTACTGAATCTGCTTAGCGTTTTCATCTCTTGGTCTCCCTCTATCTATGATTTTTACCCTCCACACTTCCTTCCAATACTAAATTGGTGGTGCTTTGATGTTTCAGAGTGTGTCCTACTAACTGATCCCTTCTTCTCCACATTTCTGTTCAGTACCTTCTCATCAGTTACGTGATCTACCCATCTAATCTTCAGCATTCTTCTGTAGCACCACATTTCAGAAGCTTCTATTCTCTTCTTGTCTAAACTATTTATTGTCCATGTTTCACTTCCATACATGGCTGCACTCCATACAAATACCTTCAGAATGGACTTCCTGACCCTTTAATCTATACTCGATGTTAACAAATTTCGTTTCTTCAGAAACGCTTTCCTTTCTACATTTTATATCGTCCCTACTTCGACTATAATCAGGTATATTGTTTCCCAAATAGCAAAACTCATTTTCTATTTTAAGTGTCTCAATTCCTAAATTAATTCCCTCATCATCACCTGATTGGATTCGATTGCAATACATTACCCTCATTTTGTTTTTCCTGATGTTCATCTTATATCCTCTCAGTTGAGTCAAAACATCCATGTTAACAGAAAAGTTAATTCCTACTATTGGTCAATGAAACGGATGGCGATTTTCACACTAGTATTACCAACGAGTCCGCCCTCGTGGTCTCGCGGTAGCGTTATCGCTTCCCGAGCACGGGGTCCCGGGTTAGATTCCCGGCGGGGTCAGGGATTTTTCCTGCCTCGAGATGACTGGGTGTTGTTGTGTCGTCTTCATCATCATCATTCATCCCCATTACGGTCGGAGGAAGGCAACGGCAAACCACCTCCATTAGGACCTTGCCTAGTAAGGCGGTGCGGGTCTCCCGCATCGTTCCCCTACGCTCTGTAAAGAAGCATCGGACTTCATTTCCATTTTCCATTAGCAACGAAACACTCGCATGACATAGCGTTTCTAGAACGAAAATGTGGCAACACGATAAGAAATAACCCACAACATTTATCAAGAGTCTGTTTAAAAACATTACTTGACATTGGTGACAGTTGTATGCAAGGCACTTGATGTTCTATACCCTATTCAATGAAATCTGAATAACTTTCCTCTCCCGTGATAGTCTACGATATTGTCGCTATAAAGGAAATTAATTGAGCAGATACTCATTTAACTGTCCTAGTTCTGCGTAAATAGTAACTGCTAAGTGAGAAGGTCATCTTCAGAACAGAACTCATGAAACTGTGCTTCACAGTATAATTGCAAGAACCGTACAGACAAGTGGAGTGTCTCACACGGGTCACCGATTTTGATCAAGTTTTGCAAGGACTCTCTATACCGAAAATAAAGAGACACGTGTTTCGTATTTTTGCTAGACACTCCCTAGTTTTTGAAAAAAAAAGTCAAAGCTGATGGCGAGAATTCGTATTTTCATTGATATACAGGGTGTGCCAAAAAAATGTATACACATTTTGAAGCGTCATAGAAAATTTATTACCCGTTCTACAATGTTAAATTTCTGGAAATGGAAAGCTTAGAGTCCAATTGGAAAAATGAATGTACTTTGCAAATGTGATTAACGTTCAAACTGGTGGCCTTCAGCATCAATACGTTTCTGAGTACGAGTCACCACTGATTCCGTACATCGTACCAAAGCGTCCAATGAGATTTCTGCGCACACAGCCTGAATCTCATTCCAAAGTGTGTCCAGGTTACGTGGTTTACGTTTGTACACCTCATCTTTTACTGTGTCCCATAAGAAGAAATCCAGCGGTGTGAGGTCTGGAGAGCGTGCAGGAAACTCGATTGGTCCCCATCATCCTATCCACTGGCCTGGCACATTGTGATCCAGGTATGCTCGTACGTCCCTATGATAGTGCGGCGGGGCGCCATCTTGTTGGAAATTAAAGTCATCATTACCGTATAATGTACGAATGGCAGGGAATATGGAATCAACAAGCATTGTTAGGTATGTTTCTCCATTAACAGTACCTTCATAGCGGAAAGGCCCAATGAGTCCCCTTGCAGAAAACCACACCACACATTTACACCAGGCAAATTCACAGCCTTTTCAACTGTAATGTGAGGAATATCTTCAGCCCAGTACACACAATTGTGCCTATTGACAGTTCTATTGAGTTTGAATTGGGCTTCATCCGACCAAATTATGCTACCCACAAATCCTGGTTCACGTCTCACCATCTTCTGAACCCATTCACAAAATTCTAACCTTCGATGTGGATCGTCGTCACTTAGCTGTTGCACCAAAGGTACACATGAAACTTGCCTTTCTTCAGAATGCGTAGCACACTACTAGCACTTACATTACTCTCACGTGCTGCTTGCCTTGAAGATTTTTGAGGCGAACACTGAAACAGTTCGAAGACCGCAGTTGTGGAATCATCACTTGTAGCTGTATGAGGTAGCCCTGAACGACCTTTATGCACATCACACACTGTTCCATGAATTTCGAATTTGTCTCATAGACGTGTAATTGTTAACCTTGAAGGTGGTTCTGTACCATACTCACTTCTCCACGGTCTTCGAACCTCAGCTACATTCTCAAACTTCCAGTACCACTTAATTATCTGCTTCCGCGCTTCAAAGCTGAAACGCACGTCCGCCATGTTGCAGTTACTTCCTTGCCACTGCTGCTACCTGTTGAAGAAACATAACATTACTTCTCACAGATATTTAACCTTGTAGAACGGGAAATAAATTGTCTATGACAGTTCAAAGTGTGTATACATTTTTGACGCATCCTGTACATCGAAAGATCGTCTAAAAACAAGCATTTTTATTAATATAATGTGGGGTCCAAAGTTAATAATGCTCCAGTTGTTAAAATTTTTATGTTTTTTTGCTGTAACTTGGATACCCCTCGTTCAACGTGTCTAGTAGAGCGGAAAGCGGTGATGGTGGTCGAGAGGTTAGACTTCTAAACCGCTGGTCCGTGGTATTGTCAGTGGCTTTTTTTTCATTCGATATTTTTTTCTGTATAATGATAATATTCTGATAATCGGATTTTTCTTTGCCTTTATTGCAAGTAAAACATCGGGAGGTGTTATTAATAAGCAAATAAGTACTCTATAACGTATTGACAGTTACACTCCTGGAAATGGAAAAAAGAACACATTGACACCGGTGTGTCAGACCCACCATACTTGCTCCGGACACTGCGAGAGGGCTGTACAAGCAATGATCACACGCACGGCACAGCGGACACACCAGGAACCGCGGTGTTGGCCGTCGAATGGCGCTAGCTGCGCAGCATTTGTGCACCGCCGCCGTCAGCCAGTTTGCCGTGGCATACGGAGCTCCATCGCAGTCTTTAACACTGGTAGCATGCCGCGACAGCGTGGACGTGAACCGTATGTGCAGTTGACGGACTTTGAGCGAGGGCGTATAGTGGGCATGCGGGAGGCCGGGTGGACGTACCGCCGAATTGCTCAACACGTGGGGCGTGAGATCTCCACAGTACATCGATGTTGTCGCCAGTTGTCGGCGGAAGGTGCACGTGCCCGTCGACCTGGGACCGAACCGCAGCGACGCACGGATGCACGCCAAGACCGTAGGATCCTACGCAGTGCCGTAGGGGACCGCACCGCCACTTCCCAGCAAATTAGGGACACTGTTGCTCCTGGGGTATCGGCGAGAAACATTCGCAACCGTCTCCATGAAGCTGGGCTACGGTCCCGCACACCGTTAGACCGTCTTCCGCTCACGCCCCAACATCGTGCAGCCCGCCTCCAGTGGTGTCGCGACAGGCGTGAATGGAGGGACGAATGGAGACGTGTCGTCTTCAGCGATGAGAGTCGCTTCTGCCTTGGTGCCAATGATGGTCGTATGCGTGTTTGGCGCCGTGCAGGTGAGCGCCACAATCAGGACTGCATACGACCGAGGCACACAGGGCCAACACCCGGCATCATGGTGTGGGGAGCGATCTCCTACACTGGCCGTACACCACTGGTGATCGTCGAGGGGAAACTGAATAGTGCACGGTACATCCAAACCGTCATCAAACCCATCGTTCTACCATTCCTAGACCGGCAAGGGAACTTGCTGTTCCAACAGGACAATGCACGTCCGCATGTATCCCGTGCCACCCAACGTGCTCTAGAAAGTGTAAGTCAACTACCCTGGCCAGCAAGATCTCCGGATCTGTCCCCCATTGAGCATGTTTGGGACTGGATGAAGCGTCGTCTCACGCGGTCTGCACGTCCAGCACGAACGCTGGTCCAACTGAGGCGCCAGGTGGAAATGGCATGGCAAGCCGTTCCACAGGACTACATCCAGCATCTCTACGATCGTCTCCATGGGAGAATAGCAGCCTGCATTGCTGCGAAAGGTGGATATACACTGTACTAGTGCCGACATTGTGCATGCTCTGTTGCCTGTGTCTATGTGCCTGTGGTTCTGTCAGTGTGATCATGTGATGTATCTGACCCCAGGAATGTGTCAATAAAGTTTCCCCTTCCTGGAACAATGAATTCACGGTGTTCTTATTTCAATTTCCAGGAGTGTATTTTCATCGTGATTCATAGTACAGTTTGTTATTGCATAATCCCAACTGATGTCTATTCGTAAGTGTTCTCACTATCAGTGGGACGATACATATAATAGAAACAGGCAAAACATAAATGTTACTCCTACCATGAACAAGACACGAACGGCTGATAGAGAGATGCATTTTTCGGTGGCATTACTTTCACGGTGCAGGTCAGCTAGGTATCATCATCTACCAAAGTCCTGTCTAGCGTGTCATGTATCACGATGAAAATAACTGTCAGTACATTATAATATGAATTTACTAGGTTATTAATTACATCTCCTGATATTTCGTTTTTACAAATGGAAATAAAGCTATCTCCTTTATCAGAATATTACCAGATATACCAGAAAAAACATCGAATGAAAAATAAAGCCATAACTAATAATCGAACACGGGTAAGCAGTCTTGTAGTCCAATGTCCTGACCGCCTGACCACTACCTCGTTCTGCTACACATTTTCAATGACGGCTGTTCACTCTATAGCATGAAAACACAAAACATTAGGAACTGGAACATTATTAATGTTGGGCCCCATATTGTATTAACGGAAAATGTTTGTTTTCAGACGATCTTTCGATCTACAGCGTTGAAAATACGATTTTACATCATCATCTTTGACCTAGATTTTTTTTTTAACTAGGAAGTCTCTAGCAAAAAGCCGGAACACGTATCTCTTTATTTTCAGTTACTTGATCAAAATCGGCGACAAACATGTCACACCGTCCCCTTGTGAGCTGGCTGCAGGCAGTGAACTGTGTCTGACTGCAGGATCGGAACTGATTGAGTGTCCACGCGCCGGCGACTGTTCTACCTCGAAATTAGAATTTTATTGATACCTTCAGCTGCTAACGGGCGTTCATATATATCGACGGGGACAGGTGAAAATGTGTGCCCTGGCCGTGACTCGAACCTGGGATCTCCTGCTTACAGGGCAGACGCTCTAACCATCTGAGCCACCGAGGACACAGAAGATAGCGCCACTGTATGGACTATCTCGCGCACGCCTCCCGCGAGACCCACATTCTCACCTTGTATGTTCACACACTACATTCGTAGTGTCCCACCCCAACACACTCATTACTCGTGGAAGACATTGTTACCAAGTCCCGTAAGAGTTCGGGGAATATGTGTGCATCCACACAGAAGATGAAGGTCATGGCCGGTGTTGCCAGAACTATATACTTAATGTGGATATGGTGTCTGTTCTTTCGGACATGTCCGAAACAACAGACACCACTGATGACCTGCAGCCGTCTAGAACGAAATTAGAACTTTTATTGATACCTTCAGCTGCTAACAGGCGTTGATATATATCAACGGGGACAGGTGAAAATGTATGCCCCGACCGGGACTCGAATCTGGGATCTCCTGCTTGCATGGCAGACGCTCTATCCATCTGAGCCACCGAGGGCAAAGAGGATAGCGCGACTGCAGGGACTATCCCGCGCACGGCACTACGAATGTAGTGTGTGGACATATAAGGTGAGAATGTGGGTCTCGCAGGAGGCGTGCGCAAGATAGCGCCTGCAGTCGCGCTATCCTCTGTGTCCTCAGTGGTTCCAGTGGATAGCCGGCACGGCAGCTCAGCGTGTTCGGTCAGAGGGTTAGCTGCCCTCTGTAATAAAAAAACTGAGTAAATGGATCAACGATGAACTTCAAGGGATGTCATGTGACATCCGCCCCGAAAAAAATCAACGAACAATACCGAGCAAAATAAGATTAAAAAAAAAGATGGATAGAGCGTCTGCCATGTAAGCAGGAGATCGTTGGTTCGAGTCCCGGTCGGGCCACATATTTTCACCTGTCCCCGCTGATGTATATCAACGCCCGTTAGCAGCTGAAGGTACTAATAAAATTTCAGTTTCGTTCTAGACGGCTACAGGTCATCAATGGTCCGAAAGAACAGACACCATATCCATACTTTTCTACCTGTCGGCGGGAGAATCTTCACCCGGCCAGTTAAAGCGGAAGCAAATTAGTACACCGTTGACAGCATCGTCTTTGGCGGCTAGCAACACTGCTGGCGGACGAATGCGATGTGCTGACGGACGTGCCGGCGCAAGCAGAAAGAGCTCCCGAGTAGCGAGTGTCATCTAGATTCGGCTGCTCGGAACTGAGAAGGTGCTGGGCAAGTGGTTGTGCCTATGTGGTGGCAGCCTCTCGTGGTATTTGCTATGTACCTCGTGAGCCCCGTACACAACATTTAGTCTCGAATCATCAGCATCATCACAACTCGTAGCACCCGAAGAAGACGACTGGGTGACTCGCCCGAATATTGTGCATAGAATGGAAACAACACCATTACTCAGGAGGACGTTATCATTAATAAAACCCAATTAACGTTCTGCCAGTCGGAATGTGGAATGTTACATACCTTAATCGGGTAGGCTAGGCTGGTTGAAAGGCATTTCAGTTACAATAATTAGACAGAGAGAGAAGAAGTGGTTTTGCACAGGGCAGGATAGCGTGGGGAGCAGCATCAGAACGATCTTCTGACAGAAAGCCCCAGCAACAGGCACTGAAAATTTCTTCAAAAAAAATGGTTCAAATGGCTCTGAGCACTATGGGACTTAACATCTGTGGTCATCAGTCCCCTAGAACTTAGAACTACTTAAACCTAACTAATCTAAGGACATCACACACAACCACGCCCACGGCAGGATTCGAACCTGCGACCGTAGCGGTCGCGCGGTTCCGGACTGAGCGCAAGGAACCGAAAATTTTTTCCACGACATAGATTCAAGCTGGTTACGAACTCCGGCGCCTCCGCACAAGTATATGTCAGCGAAATGCGTTAGGGAGGCGAGTAACGCCTTCCTTCTACTGATGGTCTGACATCAGTATATTTCTCGTATGCGTTTATTTTTTACTCTCATGTAACACACGTTGCTGCCCGATAGGATGTGATATTTCAGAAGCAAATAAATAATTAAAGAAGTGTGGTGTCATCTGGTGAGAGTGGATGTCCTTGCGCGGCACCCTGCTGACTTGTCAGAAAATCACCCACGCGGCCTCGCGTCTGCTGGCGGAAAGAAGACTATGAACCGAGAACTGTCCACACTGTTCTCGGCTTTCCAAGGTCACAACCTGGGCGTCCTCTTCGCTTCATTCAGCCCAGGTCTGGTTACGCAACCACATCTTTTCAAGTTTATTTTCTACTTCCTGTCAAGTTCTTTCCCGCCTCCGTTACTTTGATAGCTAATGAGCGTCTGTGCGGTGGCGCTCGAATCGGAGGCAAGCCGCTTCTAATCTTGATGGTGGCTGAAATCTTCTGCTACTATTTGGCCGGCAAAGGGAGAAGAGGTGTTGTCATACGTGATGTAATTTGCACCAGTGCCATGAATTAACAAACGACCCTCTCCGCTGTGTTTCGTGTGAGTGCATACGCCACTTCTAATGGTGATCCATCCGGCAGATGGGGATGTCA
Organism: Schistocerca cancellata; assembly: GCF_023864275.1. Lineage (NCBI taxonomy): Eukaryota > Metazoa > Arthropoda > Insecta > Orthoptera > Acrididae > Schistocerca > Schistocerca cancellata. The sequence goes on from NC_064634.1 coordinate 411,884,221, forward strand.
AGCTCGGCCTCCTTGGTGCTACACGGGAGAAGTACGCTTTGTGCCATCACAGAGTTTGACCCTCTCCACTCCTTTCATCCCTTAATACACACACGAAGCGAGGTGGCGAAGTGGATAGCGCACTGGACTCGCATCCGGGAGGACTACGGTTCAAACCCGCGTTCGGCCATCCTGCTTTAGATTTGCCTCGATTTCCCTCCATCGCTTCAGTCAAGTGCCGGGATGGTTCCTTTGAAAGGGCACGGCCGACTTCCTTCCCCATCCTTCCGTAACCCGTCCTCGCTAGTTGGTCCCCTCCCCCAAATCAACCAACCTCACTGCACAACTCCATCACTACAAGGTGCAGGCACTCGTCAGAGTCATGCTCACGACACAGACACACACTTGACATTTCACAGTTGGTCGGAGGAAGGCAACAGCAAACCACATGCACAAGGACCTTGCCTAGAACGGCGGTGCGGGATTACTGCATCCGGTCCCTGACACTCATTCCCCAAGTATGGGACTGTATGTTACTGATATGAGTGAACATCGATATCCAAAACAACGAGCCTACGCCTTGTAGAATCGTTTGTATCGCCAGTGTTCCTTTTTCTCAATCTCCCCTCACAAACTAGTCCTTCCAAAGTGTCTATTAGCAAGCACTCTCGTCTCAACTGATGTCCCATCCAGTTCTTCTTTCCTCTTATAATGTGCATTCGTCTGATGAAGAGGACGAACATTTCTGTGATATTTACTACTTTAAATACGTAAACGTGTCCACCCCCCCCCCCCCCCCCCCCCCATAGATTCGTAAACCTCCGCCGTATTCGGAGCACATTTACGCACTCCAATAGAGCCTATATAAAATTATTTTACATTCTTAAATGTAATATTGAGTTAGAAGCATAGAGGGTGGTCACAAACTTCTAGGGCTCTTAGAACGGAGTGAGTATTTTGAATAGGAACTCATGCCCGGAAACGTACCGTTTCCGTGATACATTGTTTTGAAAATTTTAAAAATTATGAAGAGAAGTCCATGTAAATGTGCCATTGTTACCCCTGTGTCGGACTGGGACGCGAAGGTAAGACGTTCAGCTATCGCTGGCTAGTGCGCTACTGACTAAGTCAGGCTGCAGGATAACTCCTGCGAATTTTGGAAGGTAGAATATTTACTGGCGGAAGTAAAGCTGTGAGGGTGGGTCGTGGACAGCTCAGTCGTTAAGAGCACTTGCCAGCGGAAGGCAAAAGGTGTCAGGTTCGAATCCTGCTCCGGCACACACTTTTAAGCTTTCAAATCAGCTCACACTACGCAGCAGAGTTCACATTAATTCTCGTCTGTTACTATAAACATATAGACTGAGCCATTACTGCACCGACAAACTTTGAGGTTGTTCAGGTATACCTTTTGAATGCTTTCGGATAAGGAACACGCGGTCTCAAAAATGGTTCAAATGGCTCTCAGCACTATGGGACTTAACTTCTGAGGTCATCAGTCCCCTAGAACTTAGAACTACTTAAACCTAAATAACCTACAGATATCACACACATCCATGCCCGAGGCAGGATTCGAACCTGCGACCGTAGCGGTCGCGCGGTTCCAGACTGAAGCGCCTAGAACCGCTCGGCCACTCCGGCCGGCACGCGGTCTCAGGCGGGTCGTTGAGAGTAATAATGTAATTATGGTTTATTCTTTTTGCTACCGCAGACACCCTTGTTTCTGCGAAAATGTCTTCAGGGCGGTGAAGAAACATGTATTGTGCAATAACCTAAGGTAAAACACGGAAACAGAGTAATGCAGCAACCCTCAGATTAAACACGTACAGCCGGCCACTGCGACCAAGCGGTTCTAGGCGCCTCAGTCCAGAGCTGCGCGACTGCTACGGTCGCAGGTTCGAATCCTGCCTCGGGCATGCATGCGTGTGATGTCCTTAGGTTAGTTAGGTTTAAGTAGTTCTAAGTCTAGGGGACTGATGACCTCAGATGTTGTCCGATAGTGCTTAGAGCCATTTAAACACGTACAATTTTATCACAAACTGTTCTGTCAGTGTACAATACAGCAAATGACAAGTACAGCTATTGTTCAAATGTCGACCACCATCGACTGTATTACGAGCCCAAGAATTCAAGAAGTTTGCTCTACTACTTCCACGACTGCGATAATGCTAGCAACCATATCCGTGCGAATACCGACGGGAGTCTCTTAAACTAGGCTCTGTACATGCCTCCAGAAGAAGTAGTTCATTGGTGTCGCATCTGGTAATTCCGTGGAACAGGATCACCGCGACTAATCCATTCTCGCCCAAACTGTACTTCAGTGTGGTTCCTAACATCGAGTGCAAAGCGTGCTGGCGTCCCACCATGGCGAAATCACATAAGGTAACGAGGTCTCAGCGACAAATGGTTCAAATGGCTCGTAACACTATGGGACTTAACATGTGAAGTCATCAGTCTCCTAGAACTTAGAACTACTTAAACCTAACTAACCTAAGGACATCACACCCATCCATGCCCGAGGCAGGATTCGAACCTGCGACCGTAGCGGTCTACATCTACATCTACATCCATACTCCGCAAGCCACCTGACGGTGTGTGGCGGAGGGTACCTTAGGTACCTCTATCGGTTCTCCCTTCTATTCCAGTCTCGTATTGTTCGTGGAAAGAAGGATTGTCGGTATGCTTCTGTGTGGGCTCTAATCTTTCTGATTTTATCCTCATGGTCTCTTCGCGAGATATACGTAGGAGGGAGCAATATACTGCTTGACTCTTCGGTGAAGGTATGTTCTCGAAACTTTAATAAAAGCCCGTACTGAGCTACTGAGTGTCTCTCCTGCAGAGTCTTCCACTGGAGTTTATCTATCACCTCCGTAACGCTTTCGCGATTACTAAATGATCCTGTAACGAAGCGCGCTGCTCTCCGTTGGATCTTCTCTATCTCTTCTATCAACCCTATCTGGTACGGATCCCACACTGGTGAGCAATATTCAAGCAGTGGGCGAACAAGCGTACTGTAACATACTTCCTTTTTTTCGGATTGCATTTCCTTAGGATTCTTCCAATGAATCTCAGTCTGGCATCTGCTTTACCGACGATCAACTTTATATGATCATTCCATTTTAAATCACTCCTAATGCCTACTCCCAACTAATTTATGGAATTAACTGCTTCCAGTTGCTGACCTGCTATACTGTAGCTAAATGATAAAGGATCTTTCTTTCTATGTATTCGCAGCACATTACACTTGTCTACATTGAGATTCAATTGCCATTCCCTGCACCATGCGTCCATTAGTTGCAGATCCTCCTGCATTTCAGTACAATTTTCCATTGTTACAACCTCTCGATACACCACAGCATCATCTGCAAAAAGCCTCAGTGAACTTCTGATGTCATCCACAAGGTCATTTATGTATATTGTGAATAGCAACGGTCCTATGACACTCGCCTGCGGCACACCTGAAATCACTCTAACTCCGGAAGACTTCTCTCCATTGAGAATGACATGCTGCGTTCTGTTATCTAGGAACTCCTCAATCCAATCACACAATTGGTCGGATAGTACATATGCTCTTACTTTGTTCATTAAACAACTGTGGGGATCCAAACTGAAGCGCCTAGAGCCGCTCGGCCACCACGGCCGGTTCTCAGTGACACATACCGTCGACATGTTCACTGTTATCTTCCGTGCCCTATGAAGTGACCAGGTAAATCTAGTGACCTAAAGTACAGGGTTATTACAAATGATTGAAGCGATTTCACAGCTCTACTATAACTTTATTATTTGAGATATTTTCACAATGCTTTGCACACACATACAAAAACTCAGAAAATTTTTTTAGGCATTCACAAATGTTCGATATGTGCCCCTTTAGTGATTCGGCAGACATCAAGCCGATAATCAAGTTCCTTCCACATTCGGCGCAGCATGTCCCCATTAATGAGTTCGAAAGCATCGTTGATGCGAGCTCGCAGTTCTGGCACGTTTCTTGGTAGAGGAGGTTTAAACACTGAATCTTTCACATAACCCCACAGAATGAAATCGCATGGTGTTAAGTCGGGAGAGCGTGGAGACCATGACATGAATTGCTGATTATGATCTCCACCACGACCGATCCATCGGTTTTCCAATTTCCTGTTTAAGAAATGCCGAACATCATGATGGAAGTGCTGTGGAGCACCATCTTGTTGAAAGATGAAGTCGGCGCTGTCGGTCTCCAGTTGTTGCATGAGCCAATTTTCCGCGGGCTACGCGTGAAACTTGCCCGCACGCGCTCATTCGTTTCTTGGCTCACTGCAGGTCGACCCGTTGATTTCCCCTTACAGAGGCATCCAGAAGCTTTAAACTGCGCATACCATCGCCGAATGGAGTTAGCAGTTGGTGGATCTTTGTTGAACTTCGTCCTGAAATGTCGTTGCACTGTTATGACTGACTGATGTGAGTGCATTTCAAGCACGACATACGCTTTCTCGGCTCCTGTCGCCATTTTGTCGCACTGCGCTCTCGAGCGCTCTGAGGGCAGAAACCTGAAGTGCGGCTTCAGCCGAACAAAACTTTATGAGTTTTTCTACGTATCTGTAGTGTGTCGTGACCATGTGTCAATGAATGGAGCTACAGTGAATTTATGAAATCGCTTCAATCATTTGTAATAGCCCTGTACTCTTGCCGGTCGGGACAGTGTGTGCGTTCTGAGGCAGAAGTGAAAAGAATAGGAGAATACAGTCATTGTAATGTACTTAACTTTGGTACAAAATATTCCTCGGCGAAATCCCTATACAAGTACTTGGCAAAGCCGGGATAAGTTTTCGTAATGTAGAAATAAATATAAGTGTTGAGGCCAGAGAAAGTTTCGACCGGACTATGACGATGCTTGACCGCTGCTGACTGGAGTTACTCGACAACTGGACAAGGACTGGGCTATAGTTGCAGTCGGGCCGCCTCTTATCCACGCGATCCGTGGCGCCTCTGCTCAGGGGGCGTGGCACTCGTGAGGTCAACGATTGGGCGGCGTCGGTCGCTGTTGCTGCCGCTGTCGGATAACAGCGGAACCTCTAGTGCTAACCTCTTTACACGGTACGACTTCCCCCTGAATGGTATCGTCGGCTATGATACCACTTAGTACAGATACAAAGAAATTCGAAATTTGTGGTAAGGTCTTGTGGAGCCAAACTGCTGAGGTCATCGGTCCCTAAGCGTACACACTACATACACTAAGCCGGCCGCGGTGGTCTAGCGGTTCTGGCGCTGCAGTCCGGAACCGCGGGACTGCTACGGTCGCAGGTTCGAATCCTGCCTCGGGCATGGGTGTGTGTGCTGTCCTTAGGTTAGTTAGGTTTAAGTAGTTCTAAGTTCTAGGGGACTTATGACCTAAGATGTTGAGTCCCATAGTGCTCAGAGCCATTTGAACCATTTTCGAACATACACTAATTTACGGACAACACACACACACACACCCATGCCCGAGGGAGGACTCGAACCTCCGACGGAGGGAGCCGCGCGGACCGTGACAAGGCGCCTCAGACCGCTCGGCAGATACAAAGTTAATTGCTGCAAAACAAAACAAATGAATTGGGAGTACACTGTAACGAGCCACACAAGAGTGTGGGTCCTCTGAAACGTCCCCTTAGAAAAATTTATGAATGACTGTGCTGATAAACCTCTTACATTATTTAATTTACAAACAGCTGAGCAGAACTGAACGTACTCTGGCATTCCTCTCTTTACTTATTCTGATCAACACTAAACTGACACACAATATTTTTAGCGCAACGCAATCTGAGTTTCAATAATCCCTACAAAAGAGTGGCCCTGACTAACATTAACCTATACCTTTCACGAATCACTTACCTCCAAAAATCTTCGTTACTCGAACTACTGCAATACAGCGAGCGCCAATACTGACAGCTTAATAAAAGATTCTAACTACTGAAGGCACTAACTAAGGCATAGTTAGCTAACGAAAGATTTCGATAGAAACAAACAATGTATTTACCTTAATAGTGTTCAAAAGTCATAATATTTATATCAGTTCATGACATTGAGTCCTACAAATTTACTGTCTCTGATGGACACACGTCCAGATCATACGCTCTCAAAACTCTGCCATCTCTCTCCCCACATCCACCACTGCTGGCGGCTCACCTCCAACTGCGCAACGCTACGCGGTGTTAACATCAAGCTGCCCAACACTACAATAGCAAACAACAACGCAAACCAGCCACAGACTGCACACATCACGGCCAGTGATTTTCATACACAGCGCTACGTGGCGTTACCAATAAAAAAAACCTAAACAGCCTACTTACACTCTCTACCGTAACACTAACAAGTTATTCCTGAACCACCTCTGCAAGTTTGTCGGTGGATTTCCGACTCACCATGTATATAAATGATCTAGTGGATAATGTAGGAAGATGAAATAGGCTGTTCACAGGCGGTACGGTAGTCTATAAGAAGGCAGCAACGCCAGAAGACTGTAGCGAACTGCAGGAAGACATGCAGAAAACCGATAGTTGGTGCAGCAACCGGCAGTTGACCCGGAACATAAATAAATGCAACAAAGTTCACATAAATAGGCTACACAGGGCCGAGCGGAGACAGTGTGAAGGCAGATAGCTGTTGGAAACCTGTGAAGCGTCTTCGACGCTAGTAAAACAGTCATTGTTTTACACTGTTTACAAGTCGTCGCTATTTGACACCAGACTCGGCTGTTGCTCATTCAGCTGCTTGTTGGATTCTAGCTGACCTCTTTCGAATCACCTCAACGCCTGCATGCACAGGAGAAGATGGCCTTCATCTCACAGACGTCACTGGATGCGGATATGGAGGGGCATGTGATCAGCACACCGCTCTCCCGGCCGATGTCAGTGTACGAGATCGGAGCTGCTGCTTCTCAGTCAAGTACCTCTTCAGTTTGCCTCACAAGGGCTGAGTGCACCTCGCTTGCCAACAGCGATCGGCAGACCGGATGGTCACCCATCCAATTGCTAGCCCAGCCCGACAGCGCTTAACTTCGGTGATCTGACGGGAACCGGTGTTACCACTGCGGCAAGGCCGTTGACTTATAATATGGCACACTGATGTGCAAAACTTACGGACGAAAGTAATTTTCACGCGATGTGTCACTGCCAAGAAACATAGTTCGGTGAAACGTAGATTATACATGCAAAGAAGTTTTGTACAAAGATAACTGAAATGTATACGGTGATGAATATAAATTACACTTTTATTCAAAGACAATAATTACACTGAAGTCTTGGTCCCCTGACACTATAAATGGCGGGTCCTGGTTCTTTATAGGATGTGTGATCGCCACGTACGGCAGTGGATTCTCTGCAGCGTGTTGCCATGGTGGCCACGAAGTTGGTAAGGAGTTGTTGTGGTAAGACGTTCCATCCCTCCACCAAGGCTGTTAACAACTGCTGAATGATCGTTAGTGGATTTGGACGTGCTGGAATACGTCTCCCCAACGCACTGCACACGAGTTCGATGGGATTTAAATCGGTGTAACGTGCAGGGCAGTCCATTCCCCGCATATCCTCTCACTGCAAGGGCTACTCCACCTCCGCAGTTCGATGCGCTCGCTCATTATCATCCATAAAAATGAAGTCATGGCCAAATGTACCCTTGAAAAGCTGCACGTGGAAAAATACACTCCTGGAAATGGAAAAAAGAACACATTGACACCGGTGTGTCAGACCCACCATACTTGCTCCGGACACTGCGAGAGGGCTGTACAAGCAATGATCACACGCACGGCACAGCGGACACACCAGGAACCGTGGTGTTGGCCGTCGAATGGCGCTAGCTGCGCAGCATTTGTGCACCGCCGCCGTCAGTGTCAGCCAGTTTGCCGTGGCATACGGAGCTCCATCGCAGTCTTTAACACTGGTAGCATGCCGTGACAGCGTGACGTGAACCGTATGTGGAGTTGACGGACTTTGAGCGAGGGCGTATAGTGGGCATGCGGGAGGCCGGGTGGACTTACCGCCGAATTGCTCAACACGTGGGGCGTCAGGTCTCCACAGTACATCGATGTTGTCGCCAGTGGTCGGCGGAAGGTGCACGTGCCCGTCGACCTGGGACCGGACCGCAGCGACGCACGGATGCACGCCAAGACCGTAGGATCCTACGCAGTGCCGTAGGGGACCGCACCGCCACTTCCCAGCAAATTAGGGACACTGTTGCTCCTGGGGTATTGGCGAGGACCATTCGCAACCGTATCCATGAAGCTGGGCTACGGTCCCGCACACCGTTAGGCCGTCTTCCGCTCACGCCCCAACATCGTGCAGCCCGCCTCCAGTGGTGTCGCGACAGGCGTGAATGGAGGGACGAATGGAGACGTGTCGTCTCCAGCGATGAGAGTCGCTTCTGCCTTGGTGCCAATGATGGTCGTATGCGTGTTTGGCGCCGTGCAGGTGAGCGCCACAATCAGGACTGCATACGACCGAGGCACACAGGGCCAACACCCCGCATCATGGTGTGGGGAGCGATCTCCTACACTGGCCGTACACCACTGGTGATCGTCGAGGGGACACTGAATAGTGCACGGTAAATCCAAACCGTCATCGAACCCATCGTTCTACCATTCCTAGACCGGCAAGGGAACTTGCTGTTCCAACAGGACAATGCACGTCCGCATGTATCCCGTGCCACCCAACGTGCTCTATAAGGTGTAAGTCAACTACCCTGGCCAGCAAGATCTCCGGATCTGTCCCCCATTGAGCATGTTTGGGACTGGATGAAGCGTCGTCTCACGCGGTCTGCACGTCCAGCACGAACGCAGGTCCAACTGAGGCGCCAGGTGGAGATGGCATGACAAGCCGTTCCACAGGACTACATCCAGCATCTCTACGATCGTCTCCATGGGAGAATAGCAGCCTGAATTGCTGCGAAAGGTGGATATACACTGTACTAGTGCCGACATTGTGCATGCTCTGTTGCCTGTGTCTATGTGCCTGTGGTTCTGTCAGTGTGATCATGTGATGTATCTGACGCCAGGAATGTGTCAATAAAGTTTCCCCTTCCTGGGACAATGAATTCACGGTGTTCTTATTTCAATTTCCAGGAGTATATTATAGTATCACAGTAACTGCTGAGTTTACTGTATCTGGAGCCGAGCGACCGCTACGGTCGCAGATTCGAAACCTGCCTCGGGCATGGATGTGTGTGATGTCCTTAGGTTAGTTAGGTTTAATTAGTTCTAAGTTCTAGGCGACTGATGACCTCAGAAGTTAAGTCGCATAGTGCTCAGAGCCATTTGAACCAGTTTACTGTAATCAGAAATTTGAAAGTCAGTACGCTCGTGCATCATTATGCTTCTCCACACCATAACACCTGGACATCCAAAACGATCTCGTTTGACAATGTTTGTGATCGCATTACGCGTTCCTACCTTTCGATGTGTGAGGAAACGTTCAGAATAACCGCTCAGACTGAGTCTGCACTCAACCGAGAACAGTATGCAACCCTACTATTCGCTGGTGCCATCGCTAACGTTGGTGCCGATGTGCAGGTGTCAACGGAACACAATTTACTGTCGTCCGGAAAAGAGACCACCCCCATGCCGCCACCCTGCCACTGTGGAGTGTGACATTGAGTGCACTGCACTTTTGAGAAATGCCGTTTCCATTGTACCCGCTGTTTGACTTGAGCCCCTTTTTGCCAGTTGCACGATATAGCGTTCATTTTCCGATGTATAAGACCATTATCGACGACCTCCTCATCTTGAGACAGCAGTGCCTATGATTAGGAACGCTCCCCATGCAAGTGAAACAATGCTGTGAACAATACGACTTACATAAACGATCTGGTTGATGGTATTGACAGCGGCCTTACACTGTTTGCCGATGATGCTGTAGTCTACAGGAAAGTAGTATCACACGAAAGTTGTGAACAAATCAATGAGGATTTGCAGAAAATAAATGCGTGATGTAATGACTGGCAGTTATCTCTCAATATTAGTAAGTGTAACCTATTGCGTGTAACAAGGCGAAAATCCCCATTAATTTATGAGTACAAAATAAATGCCCAGTCTTTGGAAACGGTAACGTCCGTCAAGTATCTGGATGTGACTATTCGAAATGATCTCAAATGGAATGATAAGATTACACAAGCAACGGGTAAGGCGAACTCTAGATTGCGGTTTGTTGGTAGAATCCTGAAGCGATGCAGTCCTTCAACAACGGAAATACCTTACAATACGTTAGTTCGTCCAGTCTTGGAGTATTGTTCTTCTGTATGGGACCCTTACCAGTTGGGTCTGATTCAAGAGATTGAGAAGGTCCAAAGAAGAGCGGCAAGATTCGTGACTGGTACATTTAGCCATCGCGAGAGCGTTACAAATCTCATAGTAAGTTTGAAGTGGGACACACTTGCAGACAGACTGCGCGCTAAACAGAAGGGGCTGCTCACTAAATTCCGAAATCCGATCTTCACCGAGGATGTAGAGCATGTCCAGAATGAGATTTTCACTCTGCAGCGGAGTGTGCGCTGATATGAAACTTCCTGGTAGATTAAAACTGTATGCCGGACCGAGACTCGAACTCATGTAGAGCATATATTATTACCACCAACTTTCAAATCACGCAATGATCATCATTGAAAGATAAGGGAAATAAGAGCTCGTACTGAGGCGTTTAAACAGTCGTTTTTCCCTCGCGCGATACGCGAGTGGAACAGTGAGGGGGGGGGGGGATATGTCTTTGGCGCGAATTGTGTCCTCCGCCACACACCGCTTGGTGGCTAGCGGAGTATACAGGATGAGTCACCTAACGCTACTGCTGGACATATTTCGTGAATCACATCAAATACTGACGAATCGATTCCACAGACCGAACGTGAGGAGAGGGGCTAGTGTAATTGGTTAATACAAACCATACAAAAATGCACGGAAGTATGTTTTTTAACACAAACCTACGTTTTTTTAAATGGAACCCCGTTATTTTTGTTAGCACATCTGAACATATAAACAAACACGTAATCAGTGCCGTTTGTTGCATTGTAAAATGTTAATTACATCCGGAGATATTGTAACCTAAAGTTGACGCTTGAGTACCACTTCTCCGCTGTTCGATCGTGTGTATCGGAGAGCACCGAATTACGTAGGGATCCAAAGGGAACGGTGATGGACCTTAGGTACAGAAAAGACTGGTTCGAATGGTTCGAATGGCTCTGAGCACTATGGGACTCAACTGCTGTGGTCATAAGTCCCCTAGAACTTAGAACTACTTAAACCTAACTAACCTAAAGACAGCACACAACACCCAGCCATCACGAGGCAGAGAAAATCCCTGACCCCGCCGGGAATCGAACCCGGGAACCCGGAAAAGACTGGAACAGCACATTACGTCCACATACTAACACCTTTTTATTGGTGTTTTTCACTGACGCACATGTACATTACCATGAGGGGTGAGGTACACGTACACACGTGGTTTCCGTTTTCAATTACGGAGTGGAATAGAGTGTGTCCCGACATGTCAGGCCAATAGATGTTCAATGTGGTGGCCATCATTTGCTGCACACAATTTCAATCTCTGGCGTAATGAATGTCGTACACGCCGCAGTACATCTGGTGTAATGTCGCCGCAGGTTGCCACAATACGTTGTTTCATATCCTCTGGGGTTGTAGGCACATCACGGTACACATTCTCCTTTAACGTACCCCACAGAAAGAAGTCCAGAGGTGTAAGATCAGGAGAAGGGGCTGGCCAATTTATGCGTCCTCCACGTCCTATGAAACGCCCGTCGAACGTGTACCTCACCCCTCATGGCAATGTACATAAGCGTCAATGAAAAAGACCAATAAAAAGGTGTTAGCATGTGGACGTAATGTGCTGTTCCAGTCTCTTCTATACCTAAGGTCGATCACCGTTCCCTTTGGATCCCTACGCAATTCGGTGCTCTCCGATACACACAATCGAACAGCGGAGGAGTGGTACTCAAGCGTCAACTTTAGGTTACAATATCTCCGGATGTAATTAACATTTTACAATGCAACAAACGGCACTGATTACGTATTTATTTATATGTCCAGATGTGCTAACAAAACTAACGGGGTTCCATTTAAAAAAACGTAGGTTTGTGTTAAAAAACATACTTCCGTGCATTTTTGTATGGTTTGTATTAACCAATTACACTAGCCCCTCTCCTCACGTTCGGTCTGTGGAATCGATTCGTCAGTATTTGATGTGGTTTACGAAATATATCCAGCGGTAATGTTAGGGGACTCACCCTGTATATGTAGATGCAGATACCCATCCACTGTGCTACACTCGTCACCCTTCTTCCTTCTTTCCATGCCCCTGTGATTCTACTCGGTGTGAAGTCAACCGAATGTTGTCTCCAAGCCACGTTGCAATGAAAAACACCACCGCATTGCAACGTAAATGGTCACTGATTAACACACACTACGTTTTCCTGTTCGTCCAACTGCCTCGTGTTGTTGGGCCAGTGCCATTTGGCGCTATCGTCACTCTGACCTCACGCCATGTGACGCACTATTTTGTATGCACGACCGCGACACCTCCGGTAACATGTCCCTGCACATTCATTGATTTCCAGCTACTATTTAATAATTCTAAGACAAAAAAGAGAAACACTCTATGAAGCAATTATCCGATTGGGTCGCAAATAGGCAGATGTGATGTACATGTAAAGACAAACAAATGATTATAATTTCAGAAAAATTAGATGATTTGCTCAAGAGAAAGTGCTTCAGAAATTGAGCAAGTCAATACCGCATTGGTCCGTTTCTGGCCCTTATGCGATCAATTATTCGGCTTGGCCTTGATTGAGAGATTGTTGGATGTCAAAGTGATGGATACCATGCCAAATTCTGTCCAATTCGTGCGTTAGATCGTCAAAATCCGGAGCTGGTTGAAGGGCCCTGCCCGTAATGCTCCAGAAGTTCTCAATTCGGGACATATCCGGCACTCTTGCTGGTCGAGGTAGGGTTGTACGATTTAGCAATCACGAAGGCAAGCAGTAGAATCTCTCACCGTATGCAATCGGGCGTTATCTTGCTGAAATTTAAGTCCATATGGCTTGCCATCAAGGGCAATAAGATGGACGTAGAATATCGTCGACTTAACCGCTGTGCGGTAAGGGTGCTGTGGACGACAACCAAAGCGGTCCTGCCGGCCAGTGTGACCGAGCAGTTCTAGGCGCTTCAGTCTAGAACCGCGTGACCGCTACGGTAGCACGTTCGAATCCTGCCTCGGGCATGGATGGGTGTGATGTCCTTAGGTTAGTTAGGTATAAGCAGTCCTAGGGGACTGATGACCTCAGATGTTGTCCCATAATGCTCAGAACCATTTGAACCATTTTTGAAAGCGGTCCTGCTACGAAACGAAATGCCCCCATCAGACCAAGAGCCCTGGTTGTTGGGTCGTATGGTGGGCGACAGTCAGCTTGGTATTCCGCCGCTGTCTGGGGCGTCGCCTGACATGTCTTCGGCCTGGAATCGCATTGACGGAATAGAACTGTCCTTAGTGATCAGTCTTGCTTGGAATTGACTCCCAACGACCAGCGATGACCACGGCACCCATACAGTACAGCGGTACGTCCCGTTTCGTAGTTCTTCATTGAACGACACCTTGGCTTTACATTTCAACAATATAATGCCCGCCCGCTACCGTCGAAAGTTTCCACTGCTTAACTTCGTGCTTGCCGAACCCTACCTAGGCTAGCGAGATCACCAAATTTCTCCCCAAATGAGGACGTCTGCAGCACTTTGGGCAGAGCTCTTCAACCAGCTCTAGATCTTGATAATCTAACGCGCCACTTGGACAGAATTTGGCACAATATCCCTCAGATGGACATCAACAACCCTGTCAACCATGCTAATCCGAATAACTGCTTGCCTTAGGGCCAGAGGTGAACCAAAACGTTACAGACTTTCTGAAGGTCTTTCTCTTGAACAAATCATTCTGGTTTTCTGAAACTGTAATCATTTGTTTCTCTCTGCATGTACGTCACATTTACCGATTTCCGTATCTTTCCGATACTTTATCTATCTCGTCCTAAAGTTTTGCAGAGGGGTGTACATCTATCGGGGCAACTGTGTCTAAGATCCTTTAAGTACGAGCTGCCTCTATTATTGAGGTATCGATACGGTGTCAAATGTAGGTATTATTGCTCCAGTTGTTCAGTGGCAGGTGTCCCGGCGGAGGCGCTGACGGCGTGTTGTTGCGGTGTTGTGTTGCAGTGGGCTGCGTTCGCTGCAGGGCGGCGCCTGGGACGGCGACCGCCGGCGCTTCTGGTGGTTCTCCGCCTACGCGTGGGGCGGCGCCGCCCTCGTCTGCGCGGCCACCGCTGCCGTCGAGTTCTCAGATTCCGTGCCCAAGGGCGCCAAGCTGAAACCAGACTTCGGGGCCGTGCGCTGCTGGTTCAGGGGTGAGTCCGTACATCCTCATCCGCACCTATACTCCGCAAACAACTGTGAAGTGCATGGCAGTGGGGACTTCCCATAGTATCAGTTATTAGGGTTTCCTCCTGTTCCATTCACGTATGGAGCACAGAAATGACAGTTTAACCGTCTTTATGCATGCTGTAATTAAAATAATCTTGTCCTCACGATTCCTACAGGAGTAATTTGTCGTAGAACAGTGCTTCCCAGCCTCTTTGAGTCCGTTACCCCAGAGTGCAATCAGATATTAGCCGCTACTCCCCGTTCACCCTACAGTCACGAACATTAGCACATAAGTAAACTTCATAATTATAAACAATTTTCTTTGAGTACTTTCATTTTTATGATGACCAAAGATGCGTGATATTTAACTTTCACAAGTGTTTTATTACATTTCGATCTCATTAGTCAATAAGACAATTGATACTGTTTATTTCAAACAATCTGTATTGTTATAGCTGATGAAGCAGTTCTCAGTGCATCACGAGCGCTAAAGAGAACTCCTTTTCATGAAAGAAGGCCAACTATCCACATTGAGAGAAGATACTTATTACAAAACATACTTCCTCTGCACCACCAGTTCACCCTAAAGACACTTTCTTCACACGCACACCCCACCTAAAATAAACCAAATTAAAACGTGTGCACTATACTTAGGCCTACTGTTTTTCAGTCACTTGATTTTTGGACTTCTTATTTCTCAGCTGGCTGAAATTTATAATAATATCAATAATAATAATGCAGTATAGGCTCTACAGCAATGTAGTAGCCATTATATGGTAACTGTTGTGCAATCGATTACTTCGTTTATTATTGCTAGGAGAATCATGAAGCACTTTCTAAACTATAGCGGGAATTACAAACAATTTACGGAAGACACTTTTATGAGATATTTAAGCTTATGTGATGCATATGTCTAAGTTTACTGTCATAGAAGCATCGTGCAAAGTATGTCTGTAGTGGACGACGTTCGTTCATTCGTTCCACAGGCTATAATCTCCATCACTTTATCTCACAAGTTATCCCAAGTTACTAAAAACTCATGTATTCAGTATTACAATCTCAAGAAATAGTAATAACAGTAACGATCTTTTAAAAATAATTTAGTTTAGTGACCATAACACAGTTGTACACTTATGTTTTCACCCCTGAGTTGGTAATTATTCCCGGATGGAAACACTGTTCTAGAATCGTCATTTAAAGCCGGTACTAGGAATTTTCAAATTACGCTTTCTCGGAATAGTTTACCTCTATTTTCAGGTGCTTTCCAGTTCAGTTTCTTCAGCATCTCTGTGATACTCTCTCGCAGATCGAACTAATCTGTGTCCATTCGTGCTGTTCTTCTCTGTGCACGTTCAGTATTTCCTGTTAGTCCTAGTTTGCAAGGATCACAAGCATTTGAAAAGTTTTCTAGGCTGAATACCACGAATGATTAGTAAGCAACCTTCTTTGTCCACTGATTACATTTCCTTGGTAATCTGTCAATAAACCGAACTCTGCCACCTGTTTTACCCATGTCTGAGCGAAATGATCGTTCCATTTCACATCCCTACAAAGTGTTACATCCAGGTATTAGCATGAGTTGACCGATTCCAGCTATAGCTCGTTGATACTTTAGTCACAGGATACTACCTTTTTTAATTTTCTAAAGTGCAGAATTTTACATTTTTGAACATTTAAAGCAAGTTGCCAATATTTGCATCACTTTCATATCATATCGAGATCTGATTGAATATATGTGCGGATTTTTCCAGATAGTACTTCGTTATAGGTAACCGCATCATATGTGAAAATTTAAGATTACTGTTAATATCGTCTGCTAGATCATTAATATATAACATTAGCGGCAAGGATCCCAATACATTTCTCTATGGCACACGCGAAAATACTTCTAAGACCGTCTATAACTCTCCATCCAAGATAATATACTGCGTGCTCCCAGTCAAAAAAACCTCAATCCAGTCACAAATTTCACTAGATACCCCATATGTTCATACTTTTGATAATAATCGTAGCTGCGGTATTGAGTCAAATGATTTACATAAATCGAGAAATACTGTATCCATGTGACTGCCTTGATCCAAAGCTTTCAGTAAGTCATGTGAGAAAAGTGCGAGTTGGGTTTCAATTGACCTATGTTTTCGGAATCCATGTTGGTTGGCGCGGAGAAGATAATTGTGTTCGAGATACCTCATTATGTCTGAGCTTAGAATATGTTTCAAGATTCTACAACAAACGGGTGTTAAAGATATTGGATGGTAGTTTTGTGGATCGTTTCTGCTATCCTCCCTGTAAACGGTGTGTCCTATGCTTTCTGCCAATTATTGGCTAGGTTTTCTGTTCGAGGGAGCTATGGTGGACTATAGCTAAAAGAGGGGCTAGTCGTATAGAAAATGCGGTATAGAATCTGATGGGAATCCATCAGGCCCTGGGGCTTTCTTCAGTTTTAGCGATTTCAGCTGCTTCGAGACGCCTTTGGTATTAATATTTATGTCACACATCTTTACAGTCGAGCGAGAATTAAATTGGAGTAATACGCCTGAATTTTCATTTGTACAGAAAGATTTGAAAACAGAGCTCAGCCTTTCTGTTTTTGCTTTGCTACACTCAATTCCAGTTCCTGTCTCGTCCATGAATATCTGGACACTGACTTTGTTACCACCAACAGCCTTTACGTGTGAGTGGAATTGCTTTTGCTTTTGTGAGACATTCTTCATTAATATTGTGGTACGGTAGACACTGAAGGCTTCACGAACTTCCCTCTTAACAGCCAAATGTGCTTCGTTTAGCATCTCCTAATCTCTAGCCGTAAGCTTCGTTTTACAACTATTATACAGTAGTCTCTGTTTCTTTAGTAGTTTCCTTACACTGTTTGTATACCGTGAAGAGTTTCTCCCATTGTGCTGCATAGCTACGTGGTCCACTATTCTTCTGAGGGCAGTTGTTCTACATGCCCTTCTCCAGAGCTAAACGTTTCGAATTCGTTACTGAGGTGCGATATGATTGCCTCTTTATGCACTTTGATGAAAGTATAAATATTTCAACTTGTGATAGTGTCTCTTTGTACTTCAGAAATCATTGTTGCTACAACTGCCTCATTTTCACGGCTACCAAATTCTACACTCCTGGAAATGGAAAAAAGAACACATTGACACCGGTGTGTCAGACCCACCATACTTGCTCCGGACACTGCGAGAGGGCTGTACAAGCAATGATCACACGCACGGCACAGCGGACACACCAGGAACCGCGGTGTTGGCCGTCGAATGGCGCTAGCTGCGCAGCATTTGTGCACCGCCGCCGTCAGTGTCAGCCAGTTTGCCGTGGCATACGGAGCTCCATCGCAGTCTTTAACACTGGTAGCATGCCGCGACAGCGTGGACGTGAACCGTATGTGCAGTTGACGGACTTTGAGCGAGGGTGTATAGTGGGCATGCGGGAGGCCGGGTGGACGTACCGCCGAATTGCTCAACACGTGGGGCGTGAGGTCTCCACAGTACATCGATGTTGTCGCCAGTGGTCGGCGGAAGGTGCACGTGCCCGTCGACCTGGGACCGGACTGCAGCGACGCACGGTTGCACGCCAAGACCGTAGGATCCTACGCAGTGCCGTAGGGGACCGCACCGCCACTTCCCAGCAAATTAGGGACACTGTTGCTCCTGGGGTATCGGCGAGGACCATTCGCAACCGTCTCCATGAAGCTGGGCTACGGTCCCGCACACCGTTACGCCGTCTTCCGCTCACGCCCCAACATCGTGCAGCCCGCCTCCAGTGGTGCCGCGACAGGCGTGAATGGAGGGACGAATGGAGACGTGTCGTCTTCAGCGATGAGAGTCGCTTCTGCCTTGGTGCCAATGATGGTCGTATGCGTGTTTGGCGCCGTGCAGGTGAGCGCCACAATCAGGACTGCATACGACCGAGGCACACAGGGCCAACACCCGGCATCATGGTGTGGGGAGCGATCTCCTACACTGGCCGTACACCACTGGTGATCGTCGAGGGGACACTGAATAGTGCACGGTACATCCAAACCGTCATCGAACCCATCGTTCTACCATTCCTAGACCGGCAAGGGAACTTGCTGTTCCAACAGGACAATGCACGTCCGCATGTATCCCGTGCCACCCAACGTGCTCTAGAAGGTGTAAGTCAACTACCCTGGCCAGCAAGATCTCCGGATCTGTCCCCCATTGAGCATGTTTGGGACTGGATGAAGCGTCGTCTCACGCGGTCTGCACGTCCAGCACGAACGCTGGTCCAACTGAGGCGCCAGGTGGAAATGGCATGGCAAGCCATTCCACAGGACTACATCCAGCATCTCTACGATCGTCTCCATGGGAGAATAGCAGCCTGCATTGCTGCGAAAGGTGGATATACACTGTACTAGTGCCGACATTGTGCATGCTCTGTTGCCTGTGTCTATGTGCCTGTGGTTCTGTCAGTGTGATCATGTGATGTATCTGACGCCAGGAATGTGTCAATAAAGTTTCCCCTTCCTGGGACAATGAATTCACGGTGTTCTTATTTCAATTTCCAGGAGTGTATTAAGTCTTCAAAAAAGTTAGGTTTATTTGTTGTTTTAGATACATCATAATTCCATTATGAGTGCGCTTCCGAAAAATTTGTTCTATGTAGTTTTCAGAGAACTCATTTACTTCATTTACTTATGTATCGCAGAACGTCTTGTCATGCGAACCACTTAAAATAGTGCAATTTTCGCTATTGATTTTGGACTAATAATGTCTCCTCCAGTAATGACAGTATGACACGGGAACTTACTTGCTAGCGAACTTAGATTTTCTCTGAAGTTTGGAGACGAGTTCGGTGGTTGATAGGATTTGGCTTTAAGTTCATGACCCACCCTTGTGTGCTCCCCACACACTGTAAGCTACCTGAGTAGCTAGCCTAGCTTGTCGCAGAACATTCGAAGTCTCTGGTTCAATCCTTCCATTCGACTAACAACCAGTAGCCCCGATCAGTTCATGGGACAATGCTGCAAGTCGTGAACCTCGATGAAATTGCTTATGCAAGACTGGTCTTCCCAACCTTCGCTTTTAGTCACTGGAATGATCTAAGTATGACCTCGGAGCCCAGATGACAGGCACCGTTTGTTCCAACGTGCACCACAACCTATAGTCGGTTGCACCCTTTTCCTAGTAGTTGCCGGAACAGCCTCTTCAACAGGCCCCAAGGGGTACACGCTCAGTGACGCTAGACTTCCTCTCCCACTCCTTGCTGCCATTGCCTTAACGGATATCATTATTTGCCTTACATTTGAACTGCTGACGATTAACAAACCGTTACCCTTTTGCATTCGCCTCGTCTTGATACAGGAGAGGGGGGAAGAGTTTATACGAGGGTTCAATGAAAAGTAATGATCCACCTTCGTTAATTTTGTCTGGATGGGAATATTTTAATAAATCAAACGCAGAAATAATCCTTACAATGTGATCTTTAATTACCAATATTCGCTTTTCCACATAATCACCAGACAATTGGATACATTTCTGCCAACGATAAACAAGTTTTCTGAAGCCATCACAGAAGAAGTCGACACTGTTCCCGCAACCACAGTCTCACAGTTCTCTAAACGTCTTCATCAGAAGCATAACGATGTCCCTGCAGATCGTCTTTCATTATTGGGAACAGATGGAAGTCAGACTGTGCTAAATCTGGACTGTATGGAGGATGCCGTACGGTGGTGATATTCAGTCTCTGAAGTTCTACTGTTGTGGCAGGTGAAGTGTGTGGTTTGGCATTGTCATGCTGCAGGAAAACATTTCCCTTCTCCTTTCGGATCCTTGTTAGCCATCGTTTCAGAGTTCGCAGCGTTGTGATGTAATGTTCCACGATCAAGGGAATCAAAATGAATCACACCATCTGCGTACCAGAGCACTGTGGCCATGATTTTTCCAGCTGAGTGCTGCGTCTTGAATTGCTTTTTCTGGGGCGAGTCTTTGTGTGGATATTTCGTAGGTTGATGTTTCGTCTCCGGGTCGTAATGGTGTACCCACGTTTCGTCTCCTGTCACAATCGAATAGAGAAAGTCGCCACCTTCATTCTCGTAACGCGAGAGGAGTTCTTGGCAAATTTCAGATCTGTACGCTTCATTTCAGGAATCAGCATCCGGAGTACCCATCGTGCACAGATCTTCCGACAGCCAAGCAAAGCAATAATGTGACCCACACGTTCTTATGAAATGCCGATTGTGCTTGCAGTCTCTCTCTCTGAGTGATACGACGATCGTCCTGAATCAATCTGTCAACATTTTGCTTGTGAAACTCAGTGGTTGCTGTCACAGGACTTTCAATTTTTTGTATGTCACGCAGGTCAGATGTCCCCGCCTCAACATATTTATACTTACTCGCCCAGCGATGCACAGTACTCACATCAACAAAATCACCATAAACTGATTTAATTCTCTGACTAATCTCCTTTGATATAACATCTTCTGCTGTTAAGAATTTAATGACTGCACTTTGCTTAAACCGCATTGACCGACCGTCTGCGCAGGGCTTCATACTTTGTACAGTAGCAACACAACCGTTCAATGCTAAGGCTTCCAGCCAACTGGAGCTGTAGAGAAGAGGCTACGGAACAAGCCAGTACCTGCCGCATACCAATGCTGCCAACTGTTGAAGAGTTACGAAGGTGGAGGCATTACTTTTCACTCAACCCTCGTAGTATATATAGATAGACGTTTGCCCATTTTTCTCGATTCTTCTTTATTCGGTTTTCTCTTGTTTATAGACAAGCACAGAGTAATCGTACAACTT
This sequence comes from Schistocerca cancellata, assembly GCF_023864275.1. Lineage (NCBI taxonomy): Eukaryota > Metazoa > Arthropoda > Insecta > Orthoptera > Acrididae > Schistocerca > Schistocerca cancellata. The sequence goes on from NC_064634.1 coordinate 411,905,383, forward strand.
TTATGGTATCTGCGTTGCGCAAATTAGGTACAAATATCTTCTCCAATGTAGAATAAATATCACATGAAATAGGTAAAACAGTTAAACAATGGAATGGACAAGGTACAGGGACACAGTACTAGAAGTGGCTAAAGAATGTCTTGGAACAGTAGTGTGTAAAAGTAGGATGAAGCAAACAGCTTGGTGGAATGATACAGTCAAGGCAGCCTGTAAAAGGAAAAAGAAGGCGTATCAAAAATGGCTACATACCAGAACCCAGGTAGACAGAGAAAGTTATGTTGAAGAAAGAAACAAAGCCAAACAGATAATTGCAGCATCGAAGAAGAAATCGTGGGAAGACTTTGGAAACAGGTTGGAGACTATGGGTCAAGCTGCTGGAAAACCATTCTGGAGTGTAATTAGCAGTCTTCGAAAGACAAGTAAGAAGGAAATGACAAGTATTTTGGACAGGTCAGGAAAACTGCTGGTGAATCCTGTGGATGCCTTGGGCAGATGGAGGGAATATTTTGAAGAGTTGCTCAATGTAGGTGAAAATGCGATCAGTAATGTTTCAGATTTTGAGGTAAAATGGGATAGGAATGATGATGGAAATAGCATCACATTTGAGGAAGTGGAAAAAATGGTCAATAGATTGCAGTGCAATAAAGCGGCTGGGGTGGATGAAATTAAGTCGGAACTCATCAAATACAGTGGAATGTCAGGTCTTAAATGGCTACACAGGATAATTGAAATGGCCTGGGAGTCGGGACAGGTTCCATCAGACTGGACAAAAGCAGTAATCACACCAATCTTTAAACATGGAAACAGAAAAGATTGTAACAACTACAGAGGTATCTCTTTAATCAGCGCTGTGGGTAAAATCTTCGCAGGTATTGTTGAAAGGAAAGTGCGAGTATTAGTTGAGGACCAATTGGGTGAAAATCAGTGTGGGTTTAGGCCTCTTAGAGGTTGTCAGGACCAGATCTTTAGCTTACGGCAAATAATGGAGAAGTGTTATGAGTGGAACAGGGAATTGTATCTATGCTTTATAGATCTAGAAAAGGCATATGACCGGGTTCCTAGGAGGAAGTTATTGTCTGTTCTACAAGATTATGGAATAGGAGGCAAACTTTTGCAAGCAATTAAAGGTCTTTACATGGATAGTCAGGCAGCAGTTAGAGTTGACGGTAAATTGAGTTCATGGTTCAGAGTAGTTTCAGGGGTAAGACAAGGCTGCAACCTGTCTCCATTGTTGTTCATATTATTTATGGATCATATGTTGAAAACAATAGACTGGCTGGGTGAGATTAAGATATGTGAACACAAAATAAGCAGTCTTGCATATGCGGATGACTTAGTTGTGATGGCAGATTCGATTGAAAGTTTGCAAAGTAATATTTCAGAGCTAGATCAGAAATGTAAGGACTATGGTATGAAGATTAGCATCTCCAAAACGAAAGTAATGTCAGTGGGAAAGAAATATAAACGGATTGAGTGCCAAATAGGAGGAACAAAGTTAGAACAGGTGGACGGTTTCAAGTACTTAGGATGCATATTCCCACAGGACGGCAACATAGTGAAAGAACTGGAAGCGAGGCGTAGCAAAGCTAATGCAGTGAGCGCTCAGCTACGATCTACTCTCTTCTGCAAGAAGGAAGTCAGTACCAAGACTAAGTTATCTGTGCACCGTTCAATCTTTCGACCAACTTTGTTGTATGGGAGCGAAAGCTGGGTGGATTCAGGTTACCTTATCAACAAGGTTGAGATTACGGATATGAAAGTAGCTAGGATGATTGCAGGTACTAGTAGATGGGAACAATGGCAGGAGGAGGGTGTCCACAATGAGGAAATCAAAGAAAAACTGGGAATGAATTCTATAGATGTAGCAGTCAGGGCGAACATGCTTAGATGGTGGGGTCATGTTACCCAAGAGACTCATGGATTCAGCAGTAGAGGGTAGGAGGAGTCGGGGCAGACCGAGGAGAAGGTACCTGGATTCGCTTAAGAATGATTTTGAAGTAATTGGTATAACATCGGAAGAGGCACCAATGTTAGCACTGAATAGGGGATCATGGAGGAACTGTATAAGGGGGGCTATGCTCCAGACTGAACGCTGAAAGGCATAATCAGTCTTAAATGATGATGATGATGATGATGATGAGTTAAACAAATGTTCAGTGAAGTAAACCAACATAATACAATACATTTCATTCTCTTGTTCAGACATTCTTGCGTATAAATAAAACGACTTAGTTTAAAGATGTGACTTGTAAAATTTAAGTTAGGCTACAGTGTTACACATTAGGGGAAAGATCAATGTGATAGCAAAAAAGAAGAATTAACAGAATGACACTGAAAATGGTGCTAATGGCATCTTATACCCTAACGTTTTTCATCTGGGATAATCAAATGGTGAAAATAACAATCTGAAGGGAAAATCCAGCAAAGCATCTGAAGTGATTACTCGGTATGTGTATTTTTCTTCTCACATTCTTTTGATCATTATTCGTAGACTCTTCCTTCTCGTGAATATATAACCATAGAATTACAGAAAATAGTTCTGAGATATTAGGCCTTCATTACAGTGTCTCCATATTACTTGTGTAATAGCTATAATTAAACTATTATGCCACTTACCTATGAAAAGCAACCGTTTCTTATTTCATATACAAACATTTAGAATTGCATCCATAGGAGCAGCAGCTATTAACCCAAATTTTCCTAAAGAAATATGTAAAGTAGGAAAAATACCTGTAATTGGCGGTGTATGTAGGTGATACGCAACTAATCTCTTTTTTTAATTTCATGCGATTTATTGTCCATTAATCAGTTTTCGAGCCACTGCAGGCGCCTCATCAGATAAAGGCGTCACAGAGAGACTGGTCTCTGGGTCAATTGCAGCTAAACGCTAGAGTCGTGGTGCTGGGAAAAATGACGATAACTGTGGCGTAAGTTACCGAAATGGATCGTAATGTTACATTGCACTGCGTCTTGGTATCCAGGACAATTTCATTGCGATAACGTATATTTCCCTCAGCTTTCACACAGTTCTTTACCGGAATTAAATGGTCGTGGATACCACCAAACACAGCGACGCAATTGTTCGAAACATGACGACCTTTCGCTTCCTAAAGACTTGGGCAACTTATACCTCAGTTTTCGTTATTTTCACAGCAGTGGATGGCAGCGCGTAGCTGTGCATGGTCCAGTGAATAATCTTCCTGTAGCTTCTCCATCTGATGACGAATCAGGACTCTACTGAAAATGGTTAATGGTACAACACAAGTAAATCGTATCAAATTCAAAAAGTTACAAGTTGCCTATACCTTACAGGGGGTCGGCATAAATATGGAAACAGAAAAAATTCAACACATTATTGTACCTAATACTGCGTAGGAAAACCCTTGGTATTCAAAACCGCTTTCAGTCATCTCGGAATGTATATATGCGGGTCACTTATGGTTTTCAAGGGAATCTCATTCCAGTCTTTCTGTCAAATAGTTGCAAGTTGAGCTAACGATCGTGCAGGTGGAGAGCGACCACGTCCCTTCTGTCTAAAGCAGATCACAAAGGCTGAATAATTTTGGGATCTGGTAGGGAGGTAAGATGCGACAGTTCAACCTGCTGCTCACAAACGCACTCCTGGACGGTGCGAGCTGTTTGAACACGACATCTGTCGCCTTGGATCAGAGCATCACCGTTGAGGAAAAAAATGTACCATGAGATGGACCTGATAAGGTAAAATGGTCAAATGATCCTTGGCGGTAATGTAACCTAGTACAGTACCCATGGGATACATCTACATCTACATCTACATCCATACTCCGCAAGCCACTTGACGGTGTGTGGCGGAGGGTACCTTGAGTACCTCTATCGGTTCTCCCTTCTATTCCAGTCTCGTATTGTTCGTGGAAAGAAGGATTGTCGGTATGCCTCTGTGTGGGCTCTAATCTCTCTGATTTTATCCTCATGGTCTCTTCGCGAGATATACGTAGGAGGGAGCAATATACTGCTTGACTCTTCGGTGAAGGTATGTTCTCGAAACTTTGACAAAAGCCCGTACCGAGCTACTGAGCGTCTCTCCTGCAGAGTCTTCCACTGGAGTTTATCTATCATCTCCGTAACGCTTTCGCGATTACTAAATGATCCTGTAACGAAGCGCGCTGCTCTCCGTTGGATCTTCTCTATGTCTTGTATCAACCCTATCTGGTACGGATCTCACACTGCTGAGCAGTATTCAAGCAGTGGGCGAACAAGCGTACTGTAACCTACTTCCTTTGTTTTGGGATTGCATTTCCTTAGGATTCTTCCAATGAATCTCAGTCTGGCATCTGCTTTACCGACGATCAACATTATATGATCATTCCATTTTAAATCACTCCTAATGCGTACTCCCAGATAATTTATGGTATTAACTGCTTCCAGTTGCTGACCTGCTATTTTGTAGCTAAGTGATAAAGGATCTATCTTTCTGTGTATTCGCAGCACATTACACTTGTCTACATTGAGATTCAATTGCCATTCCCTGCACCATGCGTCAATTCGTTGCAGATCCTCCTGCATTTCAGTACAATTTTCCATTGTTACAACCTCTCGATACACCACAGCATCATCTGCAAAAAGCCTCAGTGAACTTCCGATGTCATCCACAAGGTCATTTATGTATATTGTGAATAGCAATGGTCCTATGACACTCCCCTGCGGCACACCTGAAATCACTCTTACTTCGGAAGACTTCACTCCATTGAGAATGACATGCTGCGTCCTGTTATCTAGGAACTCCTCAATCCAATCACACAATTGGTGTGATAGTCCATACGCTCTTACTTTGTTCATTAAACGACTGTGGGGAACTGTATCGAACGCCTTGCGGAAGTCAAGAAACACGGCATCTACCTGTGAACCCGTGTCTATGGCCCTCTGAGTCTCGTGGACGAATAGCGCGAGCTGGGTTTCACACGACCGTCTTTTTCGAAACCCATGCTGATTCCTACAGAGTAGATTTCTAGTCTCCAGAAAAGTCATTATACTCGAACAAAATACGTGTTCCAAAATTCTACAACTGATCGACGTTAGAGATATAGGTCTATAGTTCTGCACATCTGTTCGACGTCCCTTCTTGAAAACGGGGATGACCTGTGCCCTTTTCCAATCCTTTGGAACGCTACGCTCTTCTAGAGACCTACGGTACACCGCTGCAAGAAGGGGGGCAAGTTCCTTCGCGTACTCTGTGTAAAATTGAACTGGTATCCCATCAGGTCCAGCGGCCTTTCCTCTTTTGAGCGATACCACGATATGGCTGTCCAAATCATCACCGAACCCTCGCCATGTTTCCCTCTTGGGACGTAAATGTGCTCAGAAGTTGGTAAGAGTGCGCAACAAGACTTAGCGGACCAAATGACTGTCTTCCATTGCTCCATGGACCAGGTTTTACTGCTTCGGCACCACATTTTCCTCTGATGGGCATTTGCATCACGAAAGAGTGGTTTTTTATTTTCAGCTCTCCCTGCTATGCCTAGCTGATGGTGTTCCACTCGTGTTGTTGTGGTGCTGTCTAGATTTGCAAGTGCAACATTCGTTTCCGCACGGACTTTTGCAGCTGTCACCCTCTTGTTTTTCGTCACCGTCCTCCTCAATCAACGTCCGTCATAATCACTCAACACACACTTTCGTCCACGTTGTTATTTGCCGGATGATGATTTTCCGCTTTCCCTATATGCGGTATAAATCTTCGATACGGTGCCTCTTGAAAAATCAAACACTTCGGTTACCTTTGGTACAGAAGCACCCACTATACGAGCACTAACAATTTGAATATGTTCTAATTCACTTAGCTCCGCCACAATGCACTCACAACTACACATAAAATACTTCTCAACGCGAGTGACACTTGCAACGTGCAACGTGCCGTCCGTGGTCAAATACAACAGCGCAACCTACAGGCTTGTTTAGCATCTGTGTTTATGTTCAAGCACGCATTTCTCACGGTGTTTCCTTATTTCTGTCCAACCCCTGTGCATAAACCGCGAATTTAAATCAAAGCTGCAGTTCCTCATCCACAACGGAATGGATATAATGAAAATACACGTACGAGGGTCGTTCAATAATTAAAGAGACAAATTTGTGTGGGGAAAAAACGGTTTGTAGGGCAAGTTTGGTACTTTTATGCTTTTAAGTTGGCATCACTGGGATGAAACCTGATCACCTTATGTCTCAACATAGTTTTGTTTATAACCTCAAAAATACATTTTGCGATGGAGAGTCCGCTAAAAACGTCCGCATTGCTTGAACAACGTTCTGTTATCCGTTTTTTACTTGCTGAAGGCGTGAGACCAGTGAATATATACTGTAGAATGTCTAAAGTTTATGGTGAAGGTTGTATGAACCGTGCAAATTTTTACAAGTGGGCAGAGCTGTTCAAAAATTGTTGCGATTCCGTGACTGACGAACACCGTTCTGGCAGTTTCAACTCCCTCGCTTGAAAGTCGAATTGATGACATTATTCGTGCCGACCGCTGTGTGAATGTGGAAATTATAGTTGATAAGATTCAAGTTAGTACTGGTACAGTTCATAACATTATCTGTAAGAATCTGAAGTACCGCAAAACATGTGCAAAATGGGTCCCAAAGGAGTTGACGCGGCTACACAAGGAAACGAGGTTGAGAGTGTGCACCGAGCTAAAGGAAAGTTATGAATGCGAAGGTGAGCACTTCCTCAACAAAATTTTAACTTGTGATGAAACTTGGGTTCACTAACATGAGCCAGAACCAAAAGACAAAGCACGCCAACTCACCTGTCAAGAAAAAATTCAAAAGTCATGTTGACGGTGTTTTGGGATGCTGAGGGTCCAGTTTTTTGTGATTATCTCGAAAAGCGGCGCACAGTGAACAACCAATACTACTCGGGTTTGCTTTTAAACAAGGTGAAGCCAGCCATGAGACGGGTACGTCGTGGATCTCAGAGGAGAGGTGTCGTTCTCCAGCAAGAGAACGCACAACTAACACGTGAAACCATCGACAAAAAGGGCTGGGAAGTATTGCCTCATCCCCCTTACAGTCCTGATTTAGCACCTAGTGATTTCTATTTGTTTGGTGTACTGAAGGAGGCATTACGTGGGAAGAGGTTGCAAGACAACGAGGACGTGAACAAGTTTGTGGGAAATTGGTTCAAACATCAAGATAAAGAGTTCTCTGCAGCCGGAATAAAAAAGCTTGTAGCCTGTCGGAACAAGTGCATAAATAGTCATGGGGATTACGTCGAAAAATAGAAAAAGTATTGTTCTGTAAAAATAAACGCTTTTTCTCCAGACCAATTTGTCCCTTTAATTATTGAATGACCCTCGTAATATTAAAGCTTCAGTTTTAGCATGAAATGAAAACGAACGCCTATATAGTAAAGTCATTTGACACACTCGGTATGATGGTGAGAACATATGCAGTGCGTTATGCTCACTCCAGACACATTTCTACTCTACGGCCGCAGGCAAGAACGTCGCGGGAGGCAGCCCAGTGTTCCGTTTTCAAATACTTTCTCGCACTTTTTCCACGTTCTAGATCTGGCAGCGCCTGAAGCATGCGTTTTCGACTCTAGATTCCTGATCTCATAAGTTTGGTCTTGAGATCAGTATTTTGTATACAGCAAACACAGGTAAGAGATCTCCCTTGAAGCATTCTCTATGACCGCACAGCCTTCCGCTCAAACAACAGAAGATTCGATCTGCTTGGAAAAGTTGCCAATGTATGTCGTTCATTTACAAGTTCACCTACTTGGACAGCAGGATTAAAGCTACTAACATATTTATTTTCATAGGGAATTCTGTTTATGTTTCGTATAAAGATAAATTTCATTGGTCGAACCAGTCCGATAGACAACTGCCCTAAAAAACTGTGAAATAAGGAGCAGAACAACACAGGAAATCATTTATCTATTTAAAGTAATCAGTTTTCAAATGATAGTTTCAGAGAAGAAATTGAGAACGGGATGTGGCATCGATAAGCCCATTTTTTCACACTGAGACCCATTTATTACCTTCAATAAATCTATACAGCACAGAGAGTATAAATATCTATTTTCATAACGGTTCATTCTGTTGCAAAGGTTTCAGTTATTGCCACTGTTAAAATTATTTTCGCAGTCTATTTTTATAATACACCGGAATGGATAGCATACCGTGTTTCTCAGTGTATGTATTTTGAGCCTCTGAAACACATAGCTGACACGCCACTCGTGTGCGACACCCAGAGCTATAAACACACGAAATGGAATCCTAGAAATTAATACCCTGTCGTAAGTTCTTCATCACCGACGATTCTTTGTGTGACGCATGGAAAGATAAATGTGTCACTCGTGACGTCACGTCTATTCGAGTCGCTAGAAGAACCCGGTTCGTTTTCTCAGATGTGCACGAGGAAGAGCCGATACAGTTTCGAAACAAGTAGTCACTAACGGTTGTGTGAGCGATTACAATCGCTCACTGAACATCCTGCCGAGTGAACGCGAATGTACAAACGTGATCAACTCAGTATATGGCAATTTTTGATTGCTAGATCCAGTCTCGATCTTATTCAACACGCTGTGAGACTGACAAATCGAAGACTACAAAATTATTAAATCCTTAAACTAGTATCTTGCTTGTTTCTTATAACTTCTCAGAGAACAATTAGCATCTCTCTTTTGCAGGATCTATTAATTTAGATAATGCATCACCTTGTCAGGTCTCATATAGTGCTGATTTATATGCCCCAAAGTCTTCGGCCAAGAAAAAGAGTTTGTTTCATGAGGCACTGTAATAGCGTATAATCCCATAGAAAGATTATAACATATCTATTGAACGAATTACGCAGATACACATTCAGTGCGTGAGATCAATATACACTGCGCAACAAAATTAAAGGATCACTTCTCCGAAACCCCGTAATTGCCTGCCATTGGCACGTATAAGTTTGAAATTGGGCTCAAAGGTGTCTATAATCTTCCTCAGTAGTGATCCAAAAGGGTGGCATCCTGCAACGTCATCCTCAAGGTCGATGACGCTTCAAATTTCAAGATGTTGACACATACGAAAAAAAGGCCAGACTTCAGATGTTCATGTACCGTTTCAGGTGTATTAATGGCGCCACATTGGCACCAGCTTTCATCACAATTCTGCCGAAAGGCACCGTGGACGTGTTCACGATGGGAAGGTCGTGACAGCCCCTATTATCGATATTCCACCCCTTCTCTGCGATAGAGGTCAAAACCGCGACGATCCGAGTTGAGATCCGTAGGTTTTCTTATGGGTGGTCAAGGAAAACATTCCGCACACACCGCCGCTCAGAATCGACACGGAAAGGCCTGAGGGGGTGGAATTAACGGCGTTAATTAAACCACCCCTTTCCTTGGGGTAGTGATTGCCACACGTTTCGCAGTCGAGAATGACAGTCTCATTACGATGAGCAGTAGGAGGACGTTCTTGACAACGTTTTCTGACACCCCTTGATATTTTAACCCTGCTCAGAGAACACTGGGGGTGGGAGTGGGAGGCGGGGGCCGGGCGAGGGAGGGGGGGTTCGCCATTGAACGTGATCGCACCCCTTCAAAGTGCAACGCGACCACTATTTTTGCTCTCGTGCACGGTTTGGAACAACTAGGAACCGTTCAAAACCATTCGACAAAATATGAACATCATCCGAAGTAGTAAAGCGTGCTTATGCATTTTCAGCCCTTCTGTGGCGTGATGAAGGGGGGAGGGGGGAGCGAGTGGGGAGGGGGGGGCAGGGGTGCGTCATTGACATATACGCGAATAATGTATGATTTCCGAGTATTGGCACCAGACCCTCTCTCTCTCTCTCTCTCTCTCTCTCTCTCTGTTTTTGTCTTTTTCTCTTTTTCTTTTACGGCTCATAAGAGCAGGGCGGCCTGTTGTAGCACTTCGTCCCTTCTAATGCGGAGTCACTTTTGGTCCCTTGTCGAGGGAACTTGGTGCGATGTTAATGCCATTTTTGTCTTTTTCTCTTTTTCTTTTACGGCTCATAAGAGCAGGGCGGCCTGTTGTAGCACTTCGTCCCTTCTAATGCGGAGTCACTTTTGGTCCCTTGTCGAGGGAACTCGGTGCGATGTTAATGCCATTTTTGTCTTTTTCTCTTTTTCTTTTACGACTCATAAGAGCAGGGTGGCCTGTTGTAGCACTTCGTCCCTTCTAATGAGGAGTCACTTTTGGTCCCTTGTCGAGGGAACTCGGTGTGATGTTAATGCCAGAGGTTCCGTATTGGAAATTTGATGCGCTAGTTGTTACTTAGCTGGCCCTATGTTGTAACAGCGGTACGAAGGGACTCGACTCATGGTCACGATGTTGTGATGATCCTGAGGGTTGAGTGCCCCAGTTATGGCGACACTGATGGAACATCATCGCCTTTCTTTGCACACACCACCACTACACCGTCATCGTCAGCGGCCTCACCGCGACGACTAGCTGCCACGGTGACAATTGTTTGGTCCGATTCAATTTCAGAATCTTTTTGGCTAACTATAAGTTAGCTGTAAATCTTTATAGCGTCCATATTCATTGTTAGCTCAGACAGGGTCCTGCCTCCAGCTGTCTTATTTGGAAGCCTGGGATCCATTAGTAATAAAAATGTAAATTTCTTAAATAATGCACACGGTATATTAAGCACCGAAAACAGACATTTTATTGTAATAATAGTTGAGTACTTGGGAGAGTGTTACTCTAAGATCAGCAACATAAAAAAGTAAATAGAGATAAAGGCAAATATCTCTTATTGATTGTTAATGTATATGAGATTCTTATGTCGTCATCTTCTTGTATCTGGCTTGTCACGCTGTATAAGGTTCAAATGGTTCAAATGGCTCTGAGCACTATGGAACTTAACATCTGTGGTCATCAGTCCCCTAGAACTTAGAACTACTTAAACCTAACTAACCTAAGGACATCACACACATCCATGCCTGAGGCAGGATTCAAACCTGCGACCGTAGCAGTCGCGGCTGTATAAGGGGTGATCAAAAAACTTCCATTTTTAGGGGATTGTTGAAGCGTATCTGCAACGTAGTGGGTGTACAGGGTGTAATGGGTATAAGCGCAGATATTTCTACTGGTGACTGAGGACGGTCTACTGAACAACCTACATCAGTACGTACTTCGTTTTCAGATTAATGATATAGCTGTTAGGAGTAGTATGCTGGGTAGTACCTCCATATACACTACTGGCCATTAAAATTGCTACACCACGAAGATGACGTGCTACAGACGCGAAATTTTACCGACAGGAAGAAGATGCTGTGATATCCAAATGATCAGCTTTTCAGAGCATTCACACAAAGTTGGCGCCGGTGGCGACACCTACAACGTGCTGACATGAGGAAAGTTTCCAACCGATTTCTCATACACAAACAGCAGTTGACCGGGGTTGCCTGGTGAAATGTTGTTGTATAGCCTCGTGTAAGGAGGAAAAATGCGTACTATCACGTTTCCGACTTTGATAAAGGTCTGGTTGTAGTCTATCGCGATTGCGGTTTATCGTATCGCGATATTGCTGCTCGCGTTGGTCGAGATCCAATGACTTTTACCAGAATATGGAGTCGGTGCGTTCAGGAGGGTAATACGGAACGCCGTGCTGGATCCCAACGGCCTAGTATCATTAGCAGTCGACAGACATGTTATCCGCATGGCTGTAACGGATCGTGCCGCCACGTCGCGATCCCTGAGTCAACAGGTGTGGACGTTTGCAAGTCAACAACTACCTGCACGAACAGTTCGACGACGTTCGCAGCAGCATGGACTATCAGCTCGGAGACATGGCTGCGGTTACCCTTGACACTGCAGCACAGACAGGAGCGGCTGCGATGGTGTAATCAACGACGAACCTGGGTGCACGAATGGCAAAACGTCATTTTCTCGGATGAATCTATGTTCTGTTTACAGCATCATGATGGTCGTGTGTTTGGCGACATCACGGTGAATGTACGTTGGAAGCGTGTATTCGTCATCGCCATACTGGCGTATCACGTGCCGTGATGTCCGGCCCCGGTAGCTGAGTGGTCAGCGTGACGCAATGTCAATCCTAAGGTCCCGGGTTCGATTCCCGGCTGGGTCGGAGATTTTCTCCGCTCAGGGAATGGGTGTTGTGTTGTCCTAATCATCATCATTTCATCCCCATCGACGCGCAGGTCGCCGAAGTGGCGTCAAATCGAAAGACCTGCACCAGGCTAATGGTCTACCCGACGGGAGGCCTTAGCCACACGACATTTCATTACCTGCCGTGATGGTAAGGGGTGCCATTGGTTACACGTCTCGGTCACCTCTTGTTCGTATTGACGGTACTTTGAACAGTGGACGTTACATTACAGATGTGTTACGACCCGTGGCTCTACCCTTCATTCGATCCCTGCGAAACCCTACATTTCAGCAGGATAATGCACGACCGCATGTTGCAGGTCCTGTACGGGCCTTTCTGGATACAAAGAATGTTCGACTGCTGCCCTGGCCAGCACATTGTCCAGATCTCTCACCAATTGACAACGTCTGGTCAATGGTAGCCGAGCAACTGGCTCGGCGCAATACGCTAGTCACTTCTCTTGATGAACTGTGGTATCGTGTTGAAGCTGCATGGGGAGCTGTACCTGTACACGCTATCCAAGCTCTGTTTGACTCAATGCCCAGGCGTATCAAGGCCGTTATTACGGCCAGAGGTGGTTGTTGTGGGTACTGATTTCTCAGGATCTATGCACCCAAACTGCGTGAAAATGTAATCACATGTCAGTTCTAGTGCAATATATTTGTGCAATGAATACCCATTTATGATCTGCATTTCTTCTTGGTGTAGCAATTTTAATGGCCAGTAGTGTACCTCCCAACACCATAACATATGGGCCACCAAAACGATCATGTTCAATAACGTTCCTGGCTGCATTACATACCCTCAAACGGCGAGTGATGGAAGTACATAATGCACCCAGGAACATTGTCTAACACAATCGTTTTGATGGTCCAGGTGTTGTGGGATGGAGGGCAGTAATGTTGCATGTACTTGTGATTTCCAAATCTTTGAACACAGAACGCTTACTGCTCAGCAGTATCGTGGCACTGTACTGCTTCCGCATGTGTGACTTTAATGGGGTGCATTCAGTACTGACTTCAGTTTTATCGACGACAGAGCGCGACCGCGTCAAACTGCGCAGGCGAATGAGGTCTTCCAAAGAGACGATATTTGCTGAATGGACTGTTCTGCCTCCCCCCCCCCCCCTCCTCCCGGCTTAAATTCCATCGACCACTTGTGGGGCGCGTTGCAGAGACGTCCTCATGCAGCACTAACAATCCAGCAGTTTTCGACCTCTTTGATGGAGGCATGGAACGCCCTACCACAAGAACTCATTACCAAACTTGTGACCACAATGGGAGCACACAGCCCATTAAATATGATGTCCCACCTTTTCATCATAAATCCCTGTGACTTCAGTGTAATTCTTGTCTTGCAACGAAAGTATCATTTCGGTTCGTCTCATTGTATTTCAGTTACCTTCCTTATTACCCTGTAGCAGTTCCTTCTATGTATGGTCCAAGTTCGTTATGTTACGAGGGTCGTCCACAAAGTAAGTTCCGTTTCCATTTCTATCCGCGGCAGCGCTACGATCGCAGTTCCGAGGATGCGCGACAGTTACTCTGACTCAAGAAGACATTTACGCCACTTTTATATCACTCCTGCCGACGTGTGCTTTGTAGCGCTTCTTTATAATGTCAGCCGCAATTGAAAATGCAGCCGCGTGCGAAATCATATGTGTGATTCGTTTTCTAAATGCAAATAAAGTTAAACCAAAGGAAATTCGTCGGCAAATCTGCGAGGTTTACGGACAAAATGCTATGAGTGATTCAGTGGTTAGAAGATGGGTCAGACTGATCAATGAAGGACGTGATCAAGTGCACGATGAAGAACGAAGTGGACGCCCGTCTGAGGTTACTGATGAACTGGTTCATACAATTGAAGAGAAGATGAAGCACAACCGTAAGTTTATCCTTAGTGCCCTTGATATGGAAGTTCCGCAAATCTAACTATCACTCATCATGAAATTGCTACTGAAAAACTGAAATTTCGAAAACTTTGCTCATGTTGGGTACCCAAAATCCTTTCTGAACAACACAAAAAACAACGGATGGACAGTGCACTTCAGTTTTTGACATGTTACAATGAAGGAGGCGATGGTTTTCTTTTGTGGATAGTCATGGGGGATGAAACCTGGGTACTGTACGACACCCATGAAACAAAACGGCAATCAGTGGAATGGAGGCACACTTCATCTCCAAGGAAGGTTAAGCCTAAGCAAATCTTGACACTTCTAAAAGTCATGTGCACCGTGTTTTTTGTGGGACAGAAAAGGCATTTTGCTGATTGATTTCTTACCACAAGACCAAACAATCAATGCACATGGTTACTGCGAGACCATTAAGAAATTGCGTCGTGCAATACAGAACAAGCGCCGAGGATTACTGTCAAAAGGCGTTGTTTTTTTCCACGATAATTCCCGACCTCACATGGCGAATGTGACCAAACAACTATTATTGGAATTTCAATGGGACGCGTTTGATCATCCTCCGTGCAGCCCGGACGTCGCTCCTAGCGACTTTCATCTCTTCTTACACCTAAAATCTGTCCTTAGAGATCAACACTTCGACGATGATGAAGAGCTGAAAGAACATGTTTATCACGTGGTTGAATACACAGGCGGCAACCTTGTATGAAGAAGGCATACATAAACTTGTGCCACGCTATGAGAAGTGCCTACAAAATTTCGGGAGCTATGTAGAAAAGTAGTTTAATAGCTGTAGATTTTTTTGCAATAAATATTTTTTCTGTATCTGTACTCGTTTGTTTTATATAGCTAAACGGAACTTATTTTGTGGGCGTACCTCGTATTTGGCAGTGACACATCATGTAAAAGTTACTTTCGTCCTTAAGTTTTGTGCAGTAGTGTAAGAACCGCGTTCCTGATCGCTGAAGGCTGACGTTCGTACCTTTACACGTAACGACTGTAGTGTTTTACTACCCGCAGATACGTTGATGACTTTGCTGTGGCAGGGCGCGAGGCGACGCTGCTGTTCTTCTACGGGCCGGTGGCTGTGTTGCTGCTGGGGAACCTCTCCCTCTTCACGTACACCGCCGTCAAGATCGTCTCTGCTCACAAGGAGACGCAGATACTCAACATGGTGGACGGGCGCCGCCGCGGCAAGTCCAGCGGACACAGCGTCTACCGCAAGGAACGCCAGAGGTGAGCTTCCGCCTCCAAACAGTGCCGTTTAAAGTATTCGACAGCTCACAGAGCGCTGGTTGGACGGCACCCGCCAGCAGGGCGCCAATGGCAGTTGTGGTGGCAGTGTTGCCTCGCGCTCTGTTGCCACTTCTGCTGCGCAAAGCACTGTGCCTTCTGATTCTCGACTAAAGTGCGCGTTATTTATGTTGGCGGCCGAGTTTAGGTTCGTTCTGCGCATCTGACGTCACAAACCACAGTCAGCCAATGAACAGAGAACGACGTTGCCACATCTGGACTGCAGTGCAGAGCATGGACGAGTGTCTTCAGTTTTAGAAACGTTCAGTCATAAATAAAGTGATAGAACAAAAGCAATGTCTTGATAGCAGACATTCTTTTATAGAAAGTTTGGAAAAAGCATTCTTTATACCAATTGCTTCATATTCTATTAATTAATTAAACCAAACAAGCAATAAGACTCCTAATTCAGGCGATAGCAAGGAAAGGTGTTTGTATCACTCTCACGAACCGCTTTTTCGCAATAAAGAACAGCGGTAATTGTTTATTTCCTATTGTACTTCGACGAAGCGTGAGTAATTCATAGTCATACCAACAGTGTTTGTCAGTATTTTGCGTGACGTGTTATAGTCCTCATGGCATCCTGTAGTCAGATGAAGTGCGTTAGCGTAACCGTGAAGGCGTTGGGCTGCTAAGTGAAAGGTTATGAGTTCAAACCTTATGCAGTGCTTAATATTTTCATTATTTAAAAACAATATCGAAGTGCCTTACTTCACGAATTATATTCGTTTGAATGCAATTTTTTGAAATTTCTAGTGCTTTGTCTCTTCATTAACCCTTTCGCTGCTGCAGACACGTGCTCCCCGCATTCCGCACTGTGCGCGATTTTGTCATCTCTGCACTGCTCGCCTGTGCAGAGACATGGTGTTCCCACTGCTTTGACACAGTTATCATTCGGTTTCACGAAAACTATTTGGCCCAAAAATTTGATTTTTACACGTCTTCTTGACTGATACCTTCCCCCCATAAATGACTTAATTGTGTTTCGATGTTCAATGCAGTTATTATGCAGCATTAAATGTAGTAAACCATTGCACGAAATTTTGAAGAGTTTGCAGAGGTAGAAGTCCATAGCGTATACTTTCCATATGGTCGATTTTAGTTGCCACAATGTTGAGAATGAAAGGTGGACAAGATACCTAAATTTCATATAAAATTTACTGTATAACAACATATCATTTAATTTAAGTACGATATAGGTGTCGTATGTAATATTGAGAAATATTCCGTCTTTCGCGACTGTAATAAAAGTATTATTTACACCGGACGCGTTTGGCTTTATTTTAAAGCACTTTATTTAAGGGAAACGCCTAATTCCAGCCTCAATTGGAATTACAAACAGATTTTTCACACTCTTGGGCACATTATGGAAGTTTACACTACTGACAAGTTCAAATGTTCAAATGTGTGTGAATTCCTATGGGACCAAACTGCTGAGGTCATCAGTCCCTAGACTTAAACTAACGTATGCTAAGAACAACATGCACACATGCCTGAGGGAGGACTCCAACCTCTGGTGGGATGGGCCACGCAATCAGTGACAAGTTTTAAGTTTATTTTGTAGGAGATAGAAACAGCAAAATACTGTACTAACAGAATTCCAACAAAAAGCATCTTCTACATGGCAAACACAGTAGGATACGAAACTCGTAATGATACGTTGCTGAGTAGGTAATTTTGTAATCCAATGAAAAAAAAACATGTTTTGGTGATAAGAAGTTTATATCAGGTGCAACAGCCACAAATTTATGAAAATATACTAGCTGACAAACCGGGCATTACGCGGGTATTTATTTTGCCAATTTTCTATTAGAAACGAAAACATAAATAAACAGTGAAACTTTCACCCATTATGAATGAGGATCTCTCCGACTGTGATGAATAAAGGTTTCTTGAAATAACTGCAACCAGTCACCTTTTATTTCGTTCTTCAACTGTTATTATACTATTACCGCTTTCGAACCGCCTAGCAATTCATCATCAGATGGTAAACATTTATTGATTGTCTGCAGCTGTGGCAGTCGTGCAACTGTGCCAAGATATGTGAACGCAACATGCAAGCACTGAGTTAGGCGACAATGATTCATATTATAAGATCGATTTTGTTGTGTTACTTACAGTGAATAGCATCTGTTGGTTGGTGGTTGGTGCACACAGTATTCCGGGAAACATAATGAATGTTTTCCAGCGGCCTTAATTTTACTGCACTTAACACACTTCGCCACACGTCCGAAAACGAAACAAATTTGATTAAAAGGTGAACACTGTAGAGATGTTTTCAGAATCTACAGAAGCATGAATTCTGATGGCTTTACATAAAACATTAAAGCTAGTGATTTTCTTTGTTGTTTAACTTAAAGTCTAAGTAAAAGATAAAAAACTAATATATATATATATATATATATATATATATATATATATATATATATACTGAAAACCATGGCGCAAATGTTGTCGCTCTTTTAAAAAAACTTTGCACAAAAATACTGGAGGACTTGCTATGGGAGAAAGGATTTGGGGAGGGGTCTGGATAAAAAATGTTGTGGTATGTTGGGAAGCAGTTATGGAGATGAAGATAGGTGTTGATGTGTACGGTGGAAAGATAGAAACTGGGAAGGAGACTGCAACTGAGCACGTCTGTGGTATCATGAAGAGAAGGGATGGGGATAGATTGGGGGGGAAGACATAGAAAGCCCTAATGTGGAGAGGGGTAGGTGGGGAGGTGTTATAACCGATTGGAAGGATAAATATTAGGGCGAATTTCAGTGTCTCATAGAGGGAAGTGACTGAAATTTCTTCGGAATAGGATATGGAGTGTGTGTAGATGTCAGGACGGTGGGATGTGCTGGTAAAGGCATGGCTGCACACCAGAACTGGTGAACACAGTAGAAATAATGAGGTCACTGGAAACTAGTTTCCAGATAGTGCAGAATATGTGGAGGTGCCCATTAAAGACGAGGAGGGGTGGGAACTTGATGAGATGCTAGAAGACTCTAGGGCATAGGTAAACGGGTTTGGAAAGCAAAGAAGAGTGCATGATGTTCACGGATACTGAGTAACTGTTAGAACATAGATGGGGCATATTCGTGTAACAGTCTTACCCTAAAACCTGGGAGCCAGCCAGCCACCGCAAAGACTAATTCCGACTTGTTCACATGGTGCGCACACGAAACTACCCACCTGTCACAACTATAAGACCGGTCATCTGCACGATCTGGCAACACTGTAGAATGTGGAAGTTCTGGATGAGGCGTTGTTTTCCACTCGAGCTCTGGCAGCAGAGGTAGATTGAACCATTTATACTGTGTGGGGGACAAGAGCCTATGGGCAACTCATGTCAGAAAAGGATTTCCTTGTTTCAGAAAGGTCGTTCTGGCATGTATGATTTTCCATATTTAGGAAGCCTCGATAATTTACCTATTTGATTAACTGTTACCTTTTCACTTTTCTGTGACATTTGCATTCAGTACATAAGGTTGACAGGTCGGATGTAGAAGTATTACATGTTCTAATTCAGAGCAACAGGAATAAACAGGGCTGACGCTCATTGCATTTTTGACTGGACGTCAACAGTTGACTCATTGAGCATTCCTGTGTAGTGCTGTTTCTGATGACAAATTATATGTTAAAATCCTAAAAGGAAATTAATGGCTGAGCCCTAAAAAAGAGGACAGTGTGAAAATAATATTTTGTAGCGTCTCAAAACTGCATGTAAAGTGTTGCTGCTACACGATAACACACTGTACTGATTTGACAAACAGTGCTATCCAGGATATTGTTTGGGAATCATCTTCTTATGACCTTTTCCCGTTAAATGTTGACCTTTCCCACTCCCTATTTAACAAGGGTCCAGAAAATTCCTTTCTGGACGAAAACACACTTCAAACCTGGCTTAACGACAACTTTGACACAGAACCAGTAGGTTTCTACAGGGATCAAATCGGTAAACTACTTAAGCATTGTCAGACTGTTTCAGATAATTTGAGAAAATACACTCCTGGAAATGGAAAAAAGAACACATTGACACCGGTGTGTCAGACCCACCATACCTGCTCCGGACACTGCGAGAGGGCTGTACAAGCAATGATCACACGCACGGCACAGCGGACACACCAGGAACCGCGGTGTTGGCCGTCGAATGGCGCTAGCTGCGCAGCATTTGTGCACCGCCGCCGTCAGTGTCAGCCAGTTTGCCGTGGCATACGGAGCTCCATCGCAGTCTTTAACACTGGTAGCATGCCGCGACAGCGTGGACGTGAACCGTATGTGCAGTTGACGGACTTAGAGCGAGGGCGTATAGTGGGCATGCGGAGGCCGGGTGGACGTACCGCCAAATTGCTCAACACGTGGGGCGTGAGGTCTCCACAGTACATCGATGTTGTCGCCAGTGGTCGGCGGAAGGTGCACGTGCCCGTCGACCTGGGACCGGATCGCAGCGACGCACGGATGCACGCCAAGACCTTAGGATCCTACGCAGTGCCGTAGGGGACCGCACCGCCACTTCCCAGCAAATTAGGGACACTGTTGCTCCTGGGGTATCGGCGAGGACCATTCGCAACCGTCTCCATGAAGCTGGGCTACGGTCCCGCACACCGTTAGGCCGTCTTCCGCTCACGCCCCAACATCGTGCAGCCCGCCTCCAGTGGTGTCGCGACAGGCGTGAATGGAGGGACGAATGGAGACGTGTCGTCTTCAGCGATGAGAGTCGCTTCTGCCTTGGTGCCAATGATGGTCGTATGCGTGTTTGGCGCCGTGCAGGTGAGCGCCACAATCAGGACTGCATACGACCGAGGCACACAGGGCCAACACCCGGCATCATGGTGTGGGGAGCGATCTCCTACACTGGCCGTACACCACTGGTGATCGTCGAGGGGACACTGAATAGTGCACGGTACATCCAAACCGTCATCGAACCCATCGTTCTACCATTCCTAGACCGGCAAGGGAACTTGCTGTTCCAACAGGACAATGCACGTCCGCATGTACCCCGTGCCACCCAACGTGCTCTAGAAGGTGTAAGTCAACTACCCTGGCCAGCAAGATCTCCGGATCTGTCCCCCATTGAGCATGTTTGGGACTGGATGAAGCGTCGTCTCACGCGGTCTGCACGTCCAGCACGAACCCTGGTCCAACTGAGGCGCCAGGTGGAAATGGCATGGCAAGCCGTTCCACAGGACTACATCCAGCATCTCTACGGTCGTCTCCATGGGAGAATAGCAGCCTGCATTGCTGCGAAACGTGGATATACACTGTACTAGTGCCGACATTGTGCATGCTCTGTTGCCTGTGTCTATGTGCCTGTGGTTCTGTCAGTGTGATCATGTGATGTATCTGACCCCAGGAACGTGTCAATAAAGTTTCCCCTTCCTGGGACAATGAATTCACGATGTTCTTATTTCAATTTCCAGGAGTATATATTGTTAATGATATTTTTCCCTCTTATGTTTATTGTTGTGTTCAATAATCTAATGAAAAAACGCTATTTATCTACTGAACTAACTTAAATGAATTAACTTACAACGACAACCTTGTAATGCACGTCCACTTTAAGAAAACATTAACTACACTCCTGGAAATGGAAAAAAGAACACATTGACACCGGTGTGTCAGACCCACCATACTTGCTCCGGACACTGCGAGAGGGCTGTACAAGCAATGATCACACGCACGGCACAGCGGACACACCAGGAACCGCGGTGTTCTTATTTCTATTTCCAGGAGTGTATTTGCAACATGAATGTGCCTATATCGGTATGAGTCGTAAGATATTTCTTACTCTGGAATTTTAAATGGTATGTGTTTACATGCTGTCATGTTTCATACCCAAGTAGTATGGAAATGTAGCATTTCATGAATAAGACTGTGTACTTAAAAAAAAATTATGTGAGCAGAAATGGCAAGAGACATTATCAAGCGTGCAGTATCTAAATGTTTTCGCCCTTACACTGTAGGATACTGGAAGAGGCTAGCCGACTTTTGATGGAGAGATTTACTTAAGATTTTCTTAATTATTTTAGTTGTGGCTGCTTGAAGCTCTGTCACAGAACAGGTAAGAATGAATCTTTACGCACTCCATTTCACTAATAATATTTTTACATATTACGTGACAGGTTAACAATTGCTCACAATACAGTTAAATCAGTCACCGCTACTTGCAAAATCGACCTCATAATCAAGTTGGCACAGACGTCTCTTGCATTAGACATCAGTCTGAATAATCTGAATTAACGTACGTAATCGTCAATTCATGAGATACAAAAATGACAACACAGTTCACTGTTGGGGTAATTGCATTAATACTGCAGATAAGTGCAAAGCAAATATTACCATCCGCTATGCAAGTGGAATGACAATCACTAAACAGGTTCTGTATGTTGCAGTTAGTTAAATAATAAGCAAGCTGCAGCCCTACTTCCACTGTTGTGAAATATACTGACCATTAATTATTTGACTAAGTAGAGACTACAGTCTGATTCACATACCTGCTATAATTCGGCTAACAGTGACCACTGTTAAGATAAAATAGCGGTAGTTTTGAGTCATGAAACAACAGTGTTTTGGATAGTCTCCGCAAATTCTAGAACCGTCTAACCATATGTGCCGTCTAATTACCACTCGAAAATATTCGTATTGTGGTAGTCTAGAGGCATTGTTCATATCAAAATGTCAGAAGGTAAATTAATAAAACTCAGTGCTGATTGTGAGGCGCTGTATAGAGCCACAGCGCCTATCTTAGCTTGCTGAACCAGTAGTTGTTTCAGATCCTCTCTGTCTCAAACGTATTGCAACTTGAAAAGTTCTTCGAGATAAGCGCTTTTCTCCTTTATTGACAAGGAATCAGTCGGGATTTATTGCCATCATAACGAGTAAATGACGCTTTTGGTTCTTTCGATGTTTACAGATTAAATGACAGAATTGTTGAAGGATGAGTTATCCTAGACATTACTGTCAGCGTTTTGTATTACTTGTTCTGCGTTCTGATAACAACTGTTTCTCCTTTCGTGTTAGCAGAAACTGGAGTACAACGTGCACGGCGCACGTTTTTCAGTGGTTTCACTGTCAACGACTTTCTGAGCCTACTTCTTCAGTCATTGTGTATGGTTTCCTGCACAGTAGCCTTTCTTGAAATGGAACTTTGTCATTTGTACGTTACGAAGTCTCCCTGTGGATGTTCATGTTTTGCAATCAATGCTGTGCTGTTGTCTCTTCATATGTGTGCCTCTATTGAGTACAGGCACCATTGACACAAGAAAAACATTTTCTGAGTCTGTAACTGTAAAAAGGATATGTTGCCTATTCAAAATGTTTGCAATATCACTCTGGAGATACTCTAAACATGCGTATCATGTCTGGTGAATGAGCTTTTCAGTTTTCCGTGTGCTTATGACAGGAAAACAAAACTGGGACAGATATTGATTTATGATATTTAATTTGCAGTCGGTGCATCTGAGTACTTTTAGTAGATATGATCTAGACCCTAAACTAATTACAGAGTTGAGAATAAAACCTCTTGGCATACACTTTCGGTATTCTGGCAATGGCAGCTCTATCTTAAAGATTGCTGTGTTCAGTTTCGAGCTGACTCAAGGAACAGATCGGCTGGGAAACTTATTCTTCTGCTAGTAATGTAACTGAAACTTGGCAAAAACGCACAATATAGGTTAGTTAGGTTTAAGTAGTTCTAAGTTCTAGGGGACTGATGACCTCAGAAGTTAAATCCCATAGTGCTCAGAGCCATGTGAACCATTTTGAACTTTTGTCATGTTTACATATAATTGTTGTAGTAATTCGAACAAGAACTTTATTCAGCACCCATCAGTAATTTGAATAATGCTACTACCATAATGGCACAGTTAAGTGCCTCTAAAACTCATTACGTTGTACAGGTCACTGATATCCTTGGGCTGATTTGACACTGTCCTGTCTACAGTAAATAGCAGTTCAAAGATATGTTGACAACTGTCACTGCCTAGCTGATTGAATCTATTTATATGCAGCAAGTTTAAATATTATTATTGTGTCATTGTATAATAAGTTGCATGATGCACACATGGAATGTCTGGCGTCTCTCTCACTTTATTTGTGCGACCATTAATTTATAAACACATATTTGTAGGCATATAATATTACACGATTGATGTAGTATGTGTTGTAGATTGGTTTCAGAGTAACCATTTGGAAATGGCACATCTGCGAAATCAGGTGATTATGTGAAAATAAATGACTGCGTTCATAATGTAGCCATGGTGGAAGATAAAATCGCTGTTTAATACTGGAAATAGTTTAATGGTTTTTGAAGTATGACCTGATTAGTTACCATTACTGAGAAAATGTTATCATTTAAAGAAATTAATATTTCTCTGGCTCTAATTAAAATTCTAAACATATTTTTATATGCTTAGAAACACTATAGTTATCTATGCTACACTTTATTCTCAGCTTTTTTTTGTATTTGTAGGAAGTAGAGACTTTCAAACTTTTTCTATCGTCACTGAAAGCATATCACTGTTTTGGCTGTCTGCAGACAGTTCTTGACGCACAACTTCAGTGCTTTGGAGCTTCGGTAACAAATACCAACTAATTTAAATCGCGTTATATTCTGTGTACAAGTCAGAGTGTTTTTCTTGAACCCTCATCTCTCCTTACACTGTTGTGGTATGTAACACAGAAGGGAAGAGAATGCGGTGACCTGTTGCCGTGGGGATGTGCTGAAGGACCAGGCGAGGTCTTGTACTGAAGGCACAGAGAAAGATATCTCAAACAAAGAGACCTCCTCCATAGCAATCAACATGGATTCTCGAAACAGCACACATGCAAAACCCAACTGTCTCAGGTAACGTCTTGAAAGCCATGAGTCAAAGCAATCAGGTGTATGCATTATTCATCTCTTTCTGAAAAACATCTAACGCAGTACCACACCAATAGTTATTAGCAAAAGTGCGATCATGTGGAGTATGGAACAAAAGTTGTGACTGGGAGGACGCAGCAGTTTGTCATCGACAGAAGTAGAAGTTACTTGAGATATGTCGCATGGACGTATATTGGGACTCCGCCTGATGGTTCTGTATGTTAGTGACCTTGGCAACACTCCTCTAAAACCATGTCTATCTTTAGTCCGACATTGTGGGGAACCCAAACATTCGAGCAGCACTCAAGTATCGGTCACGCTAGTGCCCTGTAGATGGTCTCCTTAACTGGCGTGTTACACTTTTCAGACCTCTCACAATTAACAATAGTCACCCTTTCTCTTTCCCTGCAAACTGCCTTATCTACTCACTCCACTTCATGTCAACATCTAAGCTGGACAAGATTGGTTCCATGTGCACATCAAAGTGGCGTGTGCATGAGGAACTATGGGATGGGATCTCCAGTTCGATGGCAGATGCGAAGTCAAAGTTGTTTACTCAGTAACATCCTTTATTAGTCGATGCTCCCAGACAAGAGGTCGATGACAGTGACCCAGGAGTCGGTCGTAGGTAGCAAGCAGTGAGCGAAAGCCTAGCCAGACAGAATGCGGCCTATTGGTACGGCTCACGACACAGAGCCGCAACGACCAGGTCGCGTCGTTGAAATGCTCATTATTGTATTGCGCTCGTCTCCTAGACTGCAGCATTGACGCAGCAGCAACCGACCAGCCGCACCGGGCGAGGAGAGTTTCAACGGTGCGGTCTGACTGCCGCGGCTGAGGCCCACAGGCCGTACCGCCAGGCTGCGTTCTGTCTGGCAAAGCCTTAAGACAGCAGGGTTGGCGAACACTGCACCTGGTTGGCTGAAACGTGCGGACGCTCTGCGTTGGCTGGTGCTTCGGGGAATGGCACCCAGTAGATGGCATCGCATCGGCACGTGTACTTTGAAGCCTGACCTAACAGGGCTAGCTGACAGCTCGTAGGCAAGTGGCTTGTCTAGTTGGTGATGTTACTCGATTAAGCTGTGGCAGCTTGGACACACATTCGACCAATGACTGGTGTGGAGACTGTGCCTGTGGAGTGCACATGGCTGATGGAATGCCACTAATGGCTGAGCTGGGAGTATATTGGCTATGCTACATCCAGTCAAAGATCTACGACAGGATCTGTGTTCCCGTCAAACAGTCGTCTGTGGAAATGCTGCTTCGTGCCACAGCATGTAGCAATTACATACACCGTTAATGGTAGAATGCCACATTGCAGAACCAATCACATCCACCAATAACAGTAGAATGCCACATTTCAAAACTAGTCGCATCCCCTTAATAGTAGAGTGCCCCATTGTAGAACCAATCACAGCCACCATTAATGGTAGAATGACATATTGCAGAACACTATGCCATCATTATTGTAGTTTCCAGAATGAAATTTTCACTCTGCAGCGGAGTGTGCGTTGATATGAAAGTTCTCGGCAGATTAAAACTGAGTGCCGGACCGAGACCCGAACTCGGGACCTTTGCCTTTCGCCGGCAAATGCTCTACCTATCTGCGGCATTACGTAGGTGGCTGGCTGGCATACTCCTTGGCTGGTTGCGATGGCCTACCCGAGCATTATGCCGCATAAGTTCTTATAAGTTGTTGAGACAGTGTAGGAGAGAAGACAAACTGACGTACTGAAGATGTGTGCTTGAGACCAGAACGTACGTTGTGTTAAAAAAGCTGAAGAGATATGAAAGGCATTCAATAGTGAACTGGGAATGGGAGATCTTGTAGAAGTGGGGGAGGGGTATAAGAGGAAGAGCTGAAGTGATATGATGGAGAGCTAGCAGTCTGGGAGAGGTCAGGGTGACAAGCTTCATGTACAGTGTTGATGTACTCTGGGGGAGGGCAGGCCAATGATGTGAAAATACTATGTATTTAAGATATAGCATGACAGAAAGCTGGAAAGCTAGAAAAATAAGGATCTGTTGAGCTGCAGAGATGACAGGATGAT
This sequence comes from Schistocerca cancellata, assembly GCF_023864275.1. Taxonomy (NCBI): domain Eukaryota; kingdom Metazoa; phylum Arthropoda; class Insecta; order Orthoptera; family Acrididae; genus Schistocerca; species Schistocerca cancellata. The sequence continues at coordinate 411,931,577 of NC_064634.1, forward strand.
CAGCTACGGAGGCAACATGCCTACGAGCACCTTGGATTATTTCCTGTTGAATGTACTCTACAGCGATGATAAACTTCAGCAATGAGATCTAGTAGCACTGGAAGCTGCTGTTAAAATTATTCTTTAATATGCAACTGGTTTCATTCAAAGACCAATTTCCCGCCCATTTGGTTCAACAGCAAGGGTTACATATGGATACAATGACGTCAGAAATGGCGCACAGTGTCAAAAAATGGATTTGAAACGGTTTGGGAAGTGAACATGCTAACATTTTTATTTTATTCCTTACACATTTTCTAGTCGACTTTCTGATATTATGTTGTGTCCCTTTTTGACTTCATTGTTTCCCAACATAGCTCTTGCTATAAACTCAAGTCTTTGACGAAAAAATCAAGTATGGGACAGGGGATAGAGAAATGATGTAAGCTTTACGTGCTGCGCTATTTACGATGCCGCATGTAATTGAGCTGCAGAGGATATGCTCATGTGATACAGGTGCTGCAAAGGTTGTCTAGAGACAGGACTTCCTGACAGTCTCCATGCAGCTTGTGGATTAGCTTGGGATGAATGTGGCTACGGTCTGAGATGGCATTGTTATACACTGATCAATGGTAGATGTTTGCTGACTCTCCCCAGGTACTAAGCAGGTGATGTAGGCACAGGACTTTCTCTCAGGCTGCATGTATTGGGTTGATCATAAGGGCGTAATTTGTTGCCAGGCTGCATGTACTGCGCATGCGAGCTATGGAGGGAATGTATCTGTAGGCTAAAATCTTGTTTGGCTGGTGACGAAGCATAAAACTAATCTATGGATAGTATGTGCTGATGGACTTTAGGGGTTAATCTGATGATATAGGGACAGTATTTTCTGTTTGCTTGCATCCGATAGTTGTACTAGGTAGGAAATATGCCAACAGGTTGGCTAGATAAGGTACATGCCACTGATCAGTGGAGGGATGTGCTGATCAACTCTGCACACTGAATTGGTGGCCTAGGGACTGAATTTGGTGTCAGGTTGCATTACTGGTGTTGAGTCGGAGGAGAGGCGCACCAGAAAGCTGGTCCACGTGGCAGTCAATCCATAGCAATTATCTTATATCAGGGACATCACACAAGTCAGTTACAAGACATTACTGAACTCTTCTTGCACCATATTGTGTCACCTGTCCCACACTGTGCACTTTTCACCACAGGCTAGTGCTGTACACCAAGCTGTTTGGGCTGATGGGACTGACGTGGGTGATGGAGATCGTGTCGTGGGCTGTGGGCGGACCTGCCTACTACTGGTACCTGACGGACCTGGTGAACCTCCTGCGGGCTGTCTTCCTCTTCTACCTGTTTTGCTGCAAGCGCAGCGTGCTTCGGCTGCTCAGGTCGCGACTGCCCTCCTGGTGTCCGTGTTCACTGCCGCCGTCAGAGGGTCATGGAGGTTCTGGATCAGGTGCGTACTCTACCATAGTGCCTTGTTTGGCACTCTGTCTGTGCTGCCACAGCACAAATGTCTAGGCTGTCCTTGTGGACCTGCTGTCTTTCTAATATAGTTCCATTTGAAGAACAGTATAACCTGACTAGCACCTAATTTGACCAGTGACTTTTGTCAAGGAATGCCAAGCTGGCTGGTACCATGGCTATTTAAATCACTGGTGTATTGGAGGTACTTGGCACAAATTACAAACTGCCTCTATCATTCCTGAATTCAGTGTTTATGAATGACAGCATTCTAATTGCCCTGTATTATATGATGGATGGAACAGTAGAACAGTTTAAGCACCATCTGGTGTGCACTGCTAATAGATTTATATTGTACAGCTCTTTCCACTTGCAGTGTGGTTTCTGTCTCACAGTTCTCTGATCAGTTATTTTCCTTGAATAAATAGAACGACTGACTTTGGTTGATAGGCGGATGAGCTACAGTATGAGATGTATAATCCACTTTATGCATTACACTTTTATTCTGTCTCTCATCCTATGCTGACAGTAGTTCAACCTCCTTGATAAACATACTATCTCTTACAGATTACACAGAACTCATTGTTAACATGGAAATGAAATATTGATCAAGACTGTTTGCCTGAGGTTGGAAATACTAACTTTAGTATCCGGCAGTGACTCAGGTTCCACACCCAGTGCAAGGATCTCAATGTGAAGGAAAGTCATAGAGCCAGCTGCTACTTTCTCCTGCAGAAGATGCCGCCAGAGCTGGAGGCATGTAACGTGGGCCAGTCCACTGACGTGAGAGTGCCTTTAAATTCCTCGGCCCTGCACTTATCCAGCACTTCTCAGTATTCTCTGAACACCTCCATATGTGTCTTTCATAGTAGAGTGATTAACGTTCTTTGCGCTTAAGTATTCCGTTTCGGTGCCATGAGCCCTCTTCATGTGCTTAAGATGAGTTTCGCAACTTTCTGGACTTGGATTCTGGGTAACAGTTCATTTTGTGAAATCCACCATCATCGGACACAGGAACAATCGGTCTGTGCATCACTGCAAGTGTGGGTGATCATAAACATTGTTAGACCTTTGCGAAGTAGGATATAAAACTAACGTTATATGCCCAGCCATTTAAAGCTGCTCATCTTGATTACTAGGTGCAGCCAACACATAAGTCTGTATTGACAGATAACTGTACTACAACTCCATTTAGTCTGCATCAGAATGAGTCATTACTTGGCTGACACCAACGTCAATACCATTACTGAACCTTTTAATTTATCTTTGGACATCGTCACACTCATTTGTGGATAATTGGGTCGCAGTGTGATCCCTGATTGTTACTGTATATTGTCATCGTGACAGCTTTTTATTGACAGTCAGAGTTAAACTGAGTCTTTTGTGTCCTTCGTAAACTGCTTTCAACATAATTACATCGTTCACTGCGATCAGTCCAGGCACTTTGTGACCCAAGCGACTTCATTACAATACGTAGTCATCCAACCGTTGACATGTAATCCTTTCATACGAAGACCCAGATCAGCTTCTTGTACTACTGCACTCGATACATTACTTTAACTAGGATGGTCAGCTTTGCCGTGACAGGCTACAGAGCCCTGCCCCAACGAATCGAGCTGTGTCCACTTGCGCAAAGAATACTCTTGATCCAACCACCGGACTAGGGGCTACTTTGTGACGGCATTCCTCACTCAATAACTTACTGGCTCCAATAGACATTCTTAGACCTCTACAGAAAAATCTATCACAGTTAAAAGTAAGAGGTTCAAGTCATACACGTGCTGACACTTTTTTCTTGGAAACGAAACCGTTTACTGCCGCTTTAAACCCAGCCAAGTCGAGTCACTAGACCAAAATTCCTTTCCAACTTGCTACACATACCACTGTCATCATCATATCGCTCAAAGGGGGTCAACAGAATAGCGCTCTCGCTCCCTAATCGAAATTCTTGTCTTGCAGTTGCTCCTTCCATATTCACTCTCCCTGAGGGGGACTGTAACAGCCACTTCTCGCTACCTCGTTCCGTTTTGGCAGTAACTCCGTTGGTCCCTTTCGATCAAACTTTCCCGTTTGGAGTAAAAAAATTTGAAATGCTATCACCTTCTCTTCTTGTCCCACAAGACGGCAGACGTAGCTTCTGAAGTCTTAATAATCCTTGGTAACCGCTCAGCATCCATAAATATCCAGCAGCTTTGCAAAATTGTTTCAACATTCATCCATTTGTCAGTCAGCACTGCTGTTGTGTGTTATTCGTTACTGAGACGCACAGCAATCGCTCTGATTGGTGCTGTCCTCTCTCTCGAGCTTAAATTTCGTGTGCATAGTGCTACCCCCTAGCCATCATTACAAATGGAAGCTTTAAAAAGTTTCAATTGATTACATGGATAACATGTAATGTCAACCAAGGGCTTCCACAGGAGTCCTTTTCGTACAGGAACCCTTAGTCAAAACAAACTGCAGGTGGTAGCACTAGGCGTGGAGGGTATATAAAGCGAGTGGGACGACTCTGTAAATCCAGATCTATGCTCTTCCTGTCAACTATGTCCATCTGATTGCCTCCTTCCTCTCCCGCCGCCCATCCTACGTTACCATCCATAATGCCAATTCCCGCACCTTCTACCCCTCTGTGGGTGAGCCCCAGGGCTCTGCTCCAACCCCCCTCCAGTATACCTCCTGCAGTGTGCCGATGACAATGCCTTCCTTGCCCTCGCTCCTACCCTCCAACAGTCCCAACGCGTTCTCCAGAATCACCTTGACCTTTTTGCCACCAGTGGCTCCTGAAAATCCATCCTTCCAAGACCCAGGTGATCATTGTAGGTGTCATACCACTCACTCCGTCCGACTCCTTCATTTCTCCCTTACCATCTGTGTCTGTCCTGTCTGCCTCTCCCACACCCTCACCAACCTTGGCCTCACCATTGACCATCACCTCACCTGGATCCCTCATCTCTGATCTAACCAATCCAAAGCCCAGAACCGCCTTAGACCCCTCAAACTCCTCTCTGGCCAGACACGAGGTTGAACCCCTCTACCATCCTGCATACCTACAAATCCTTAAGCCATCCCATCCTCTGTTATGCCAGTCCCACCTGGATATCCGCCCCCTCCCCCCACCAATTCTATAAGTCCCTCCAGATCCTCGAGCGCCATGCACTCCACCTCGTGGATCCTCTATGACCTGATTCCTTTTCCCCATCTGCTCCTTTTCCTCAAACATATCCGCATCCTCTACATCTCCTGCCGCCTTGATCCCCCTCATCCCCTGGTTGCTCCTCTCCTCTCCCACCCCCGCCCTCTGTCACGCCTTCACCGTTGTGTCCCTGCTACTCTCCACCTCTACACCCTTCATCTCCTTTCCCAAGGTGGCTTCCATCGACTAACCCTCCTGGATGATGCCCTCTCTCCCTCCATTTATCCCTCATATGAACTCTGATCCTCACCTCCCCCTCACTTCCTCTGTCCTTTTCCCCAGCTCCCTCTCCCCCCCTTCCATCCTGTTTTTTCCCCACCTACCCTCTCTCTGCCTCCCTTCTCTCCCATGAGTCCTTTTTGCTCTCCCCTCCACTGCGTTTCCCACTCTCCATGTCCGCCCAGCCCCCCCTTTTTCTATGTCATCCCTTTCTGTCGGCTCCCCCCTTTTTTCCTTTCCTCTCCCCCCTTTTCCCCCTCATTGGTCTGGATCCTCCCCCCCCCCCCCTCCCATCTGCTGCCATGTCGCCTATATAGCTGTATAGTGCTGTTTTAAGTGAGTGTTCAGTGTTGTGCGTCCCTTGTCTGTGTTGCAGCCGCCATACTGTCGCTAGTTGTCTTTTTTTATCTTGTGCTATCAGAAATCAGATTGTCGCCGTGTTTTTTTTAAATTGTGCCTGTCTATTTACTATATGTTTTAATCAGCATCGCCGACCGTTTTGTTTTTATATTTTCTTCGTATCTTTTTCTCCATGTTTCAGTTTTTAACAGACACCGTTTAATCGCCTGCTTTTGTTTGTTTTTCATATCTTCTGGTCCTGTTTTTTAACTTATCTGTAGTTGCAGAGCGGCGTATTGTACTGCTGTCAGTCCCCCCCCCCTCCCCCAATCTGAGGGGAATCGAAATCCAATAAAGAAAAAAGAGAAAAAAAGACGCTATAAACAGTGCAGTTGTTGTCGTAGTGCCGAAACGGGGCGATTTACCTGACGTGCAAAAGGGTTTGGTCATTGGCTTTCAAGCGACGGGTGGAAGCGTTTCCGAAACACCTAATGGTTAAACTATACCATGCATGGCAAAATGGTGCTATCCCAAACCAGCGCAGAGGCAGCTGTGGTGCACCACAGACGTACAATTGATGAGCAACTGGGCGCCTAGATGAGCCAAACGTCAGCGTCTCCTCAGCGATCGATCAACGAACGTTGCTGCGTAATGGGCCTCTGCAGCATGCGCCAGGTTCATACACCCGGGCTGGCTGCTGTTCATTAGCGACGCAGGTTGGTTTTGCATCCCGGTACCGCAATTGTACATCAACTGCGCGGCGACAGATGACCTCTTTAGCGAATCAATTGCTTCCACTGTTGTCCCGAAGCCAATGATCATGCCTTTTTGGACATCAGATAAATCTGCCCCTACCGCCTTATGACAACAGCTGTTTTCCGCATCCCCCCGCTCCCCTCCCTTCCCCGTCCCCGACCCACTTCATATACGCTCCACTGCCAATGGTGCCACTGCTGTCTCTGTGTGGTTATTGCGCGTTGACGTTGAAAATAGGCGGTGGTCATGTATTTCCACCTCGAAAAACACCTCGTCATTCTGAAGGTACCTTGAATGCAAGGGTTTCTTCATCCAAGGAAATACGAAGAGGCCACAGGCACCCACGTGAAAATAACAGAAAGTCGGAGAACAGGAGGAAGAACATGAGCCAATATTTGACAGCCCAAAGAAGCAGCATGTGTGACCGTCCTATGCAGAATGGGCAGCGGCGTTATCTTGGAGCAAAGGCACCCCCTTCGACAGATTCCTGTGACACATCGTCTTGACAACCTCCCGGAACCTTGTCCAGAGATGTCGGTAGCATAATCTTATTAAGATTTGTCCCTTATGAACCTAATCTGTTATGCCACACAACGGCAGTCCCAAAAAATATTCGGTATCACTTTGCTCGATAATGGTTCGGTCTTCACGTTTCTCAACAATGGCGAATACACGTTTTAGTATACTCTTTCGTCCTTCGTCTCATGGTTGCAGTTATGCGCCCTTCACTCGTCCATGGTGATTAGGTCGGTAAAGAATTGTGTTACGTACAAAATGTCGAGAAAAATGTTGAAAATCAAGGCATGACTAATCTTCTATTCTTTCACTATCGCCTCTGTCTGATATGCCGGTCTTCGAACAATAGTCCCTCTTGTAATTCCTGATTATACACTGTAAAGTGGTTTGCAACTTCATTCTTCGTCGCTCATAATTTTTTAGCCACAATGGATGCGTCTGCGGCATCTAAGAGCTGTGTCATATGATGATACACTGTTGGTGCGTGCTTTAACCATCTCAGCACGGAGTGTTGCAGCGTTGTCTCGTCCAAGATGTAGCAACCTACTTACGGCACGATGCTCCACTCCATTAATGTGCTGCGCCATTCTGTCTTGGCTCCTCTTGCGACGCGTTGTAGTGGTGATTTAAATATACCAGCACTGCAGACCTGACCTGCACTTAAAAAAAAATTGCGAAATTTATTCACAATCATGGATCCTGACATTAGCTGCATTATGTATGAAGATGTTACCTGTTGATGACACATGCTAATTTATGCCAAACTGGGACTCGAAGCTGGACTTCCTGTTTGTCACGAGTGGTCGCCATAGCCACTTCAGCTGTCAAAGCACGCTTCCCGTACCGACCTGAACTTCCACATGTCATACTGTCTACAACCCTATCGCTCTCAACTTTATCTCGATTCGCGCCACAGGATTTCAAGGAGACAAACGTATTCACCATTAGTATTACGATAGTCATTTTACCCGCTGAGCCCTTTAATACTTATTTTAAAAAACGTCTGAAGAAACAGACGTTGAAAAAAAGGATGCAGCTGTCCTAAATTTATGATATTCATTCGCAATTGCAGAATATTTCTGACATTAGCTGCATTAGATATAAAGATATTACCTATTGGCGTAAGACTCTCATCAGTAAGTATTACAAGTCCTGACTGTAAAAACTGCGCTCGAAATACTAGTGTTTAAAACCTTTGTCTCACTTAAATCTTATGGCGGGAATTCAATAAAAGTTGCGAGCAGCGATGTCATGTTGCTGTTGTTGTGGTCTTCAGTCCTGAGACTGGTTTGATGCAGCTCTCCATGCTACTCTATCCTGTGCAAGCTGCTTCATCTCCTAGTACCTACTGCAACCTACCTCCTTCTGAATCTGCTTACTGTATTCATCTCTTGGTCTCCCTCTACGATTTTTACCCTCCACGCTGCCCTCCAATACTAAATTGGTGATCCCTCGATGCCTCAGAACGTGTCCTACCAACCGATCCCTTCTTCTAGTCAAATTGTGCCACAAACTTCTTTTCTCCCCAATCCTTTAACACCTCCTCATTAGTTATGTGATCTACCCATCTAATCTTCAGCATTCTTCTGTAGCACCACATTTCGAAAGCTTCTATTCTCTTCTTGTCCAAACTATTTATCGTCCATGTTTCACTTCCATACATGGCTACACTCCATACAAATACTTTCAGAAACGACTTCCTGACACTTAAATCTATACTCGATGTTAACAAATTTCTCTTCTTCAGAAACGCTTTCCTTACCATTGCCAGTCTACATTTTATATCCTCTCTACTTCGACCATCATCAGTTATTTTGCTCCCCAAATAGCAAAACTCCTTTACTACTTAAGTGTCTCATTTCCTAATCTAATACCCTCAACATCACCCGACTTAATTCGACTATATTCCATTATCCTTGTTTTGCTTTTGTTGATGTTCATCTTATATCCTCCTTTCAAGACACTATCCATTCCGTTCAACTGCTCTTCCAAGTCCTTTGCTGTCTCTGACAGAATTACAATGTCATCGGCAAACCTCAAAGTTTTTTTTTTCTAATAATTTCCGGGTATGCAGCCGGATCCCGTCGACATTTTCACTGAAGAAAAATAAAATCAAGGTTATCTTTCGTCCACCAGCAAAGAACCGGGCCCTGGTTGGATCCGTTAAAGACGATTTACAACTGAAGAAGGCAGGCGTCTACAAAATTCCCTGTGAATGTGGCGCTGCATATATTGGCCAGACGACAAGAACTGTCCATGAACGATGTATAGAACATGAAAGATACACCCGTCTGCGGCAACCGTCAAAATCGGCAGTAGCAGAGCACTGTATTTCTTTGGGACATTCAATGGAATACAATGTAACAAAAATTTTATCCCCGGTTTCCGGTTTTTGGGATTCCGTAATCAAGGAATCAGTGGAAATACGTCTTGCCAATAATCTTATAAATCGTGACAACGGCTTTCAGCTGGATAAAAATTGGAATGCTGTTATTAAAATTATACAATCACAGCGGAATCGACAGTGTCATTCGATACTCAATGACTGGATGAACCTTTATTTCCACCACCGAGGGCAGCACGTACAACTCGGCTATGCTGCGCATGTCAACACCTGACGCATGCGCTGTAGGATGCCAGTACATTTCACATGCGCGAGATTCGGCATAAATACCGCGACTGCACCTGGGTTCTTCAGTAGTTGTGTACTCACCTGATGATGGCCGGACGTCTCTGGGCCGAAATATCGTGGCAGAATGTCGACGGGATCCGGCTGCATACCCGGAAATTATTAGAAGAAGAAATACGCCGGGAAAATTTCAGAAGTCACCTCAAAGTTTTTATTTCTTCTCGGTGGACTTTAATACCTACTCCGAATTTTTCTTTTGTTTCCTTCACTGCTTGCTCAATATACAGATTGAATAACATCGGGGAGAGGCTACAACCCTGTGTCACTCCCTTCCCAACCACTGCTTTCCTTTCATGTCCCTCTAACTGCCATCTGGTTTCTGTACAAATTGTAAATAGCCTTTTGCTCCCTGTATTTTACCCCTGCCACCTTCAGAATTTGAAAGAGAGTATTCCAGTCAACATTGTCAAAAGCTTTCTCTAAGTCTACAAATGCTAGAAACGTAGGTTTGCCTTTCCTTAATCTAGCTTCTAAGATAAGCCGTAGGGTCAGTATTGCCCCACGTGTTGCAATATTTTTACGGAATCCAAACTGATCTTCCCTAAGGTCGGCTTCTACTAGTTTTTCCATTCGTCTGTAAAGAATTCGTGTTAGTATTTTGCAGCCGTGACTTATTAAACTGATAGTTCGGTAATTTTCACATCTGTCAATACCTGCTTTCTTTGGGATTGGAATTATTATATTCTTCTTGAAGTCTGAGGGAATTTCGCCTGTCTCATACATCTTGCTCACCAGATGGTAGAGTTTTGTCAGGACTGGCTCTCCCAAGGCCGTCAGTAGTTCTAATGGAATGTTGTCTACTCCCGGGACCTTGTTTCGACTTAGTATCGTATCTCCCATTTCATCTTCATCTACATCCTCTTACATTTCCATAATATTGTCTGCCAGTATCTCCAGGCTTCTTCCATGTATACAACCTTCTTTTATGATTCTTGAACCAAGTGTTAGCAATGATTAAGTTGTGTTGTGTTCAAAATGCTACCAGGCGGCTTTCTCTTTCATTTCTTACCCCCAATCCATATTCACCTACTACGTTTCCTTCTCTCCCTTTTCCTACTACCGAATTCCAGTCACCCATGACTATTAAATTTTCGTCTCCCTTCACTATCTGAATAATTTCTTTTATTTCATCATACATTTCTTCAATTTCTTCGTCATCTGCAGAGCTAGTTGGCATATAAACTTGTACTACTGTAGTAGGCGTGGGCTTCGTGTCTATCTTGGCCTCCCCACCAACGCAAGGTCCATGGTCCATGGAGGGGGGGGGGGGTGGAGGGGGGAGCGATGTCATAGACTGTACTGTATGAAATAGGGTTGTTTGGGTCAGTATTGGGAGCGTGTTCAGATAGCTGAAGTGGTCAAGGCGACCTTTCGCGACAAATGGGAAATCTGGATTCGAGTCTTGGTCCTGTACAAATTTTCTTGTGTCACTAATATGGAATACCTTCATACGTAATGCAGCTACTGTCAGAACATCAGTTTAGTGCTGCTGCAAGACTATCATCAATGACTGTTGCTTCATGCATTGTTAAAAAAATAATTATTGCAAGACTATCATCAATGACTGTTTCTTCAGACATTCTTAAAAAAATAATTATGTAACTTTAATTTTTTTATTTGATAATTAAAAGAAATGTATGACTGTGCTCTTATACAGGTTTTGCAGCCACATAGTTGTTGCAGTTTCACTAATTCGGCGTCTGTTGTACTGTGGACTGTGTTTTACATGCTACTGCATACTGTACCAGTGCGAAAAGAACAAAAAAAAAAACGTCGTCTGGAGGTGAGGATGTTATTCTGACAGTAACGGCTAAATCTGCCTAATATGATTGCCTATCTAATGATGTTATTTCTGAACGTCACCCTAATTTGTGTTTGTCATTTGTTTACTTATCATAAATTTTGTGTGCATCTAGCATGAAATGTGGCTATTAGGATTGCTCTACATGTATAACTTCGGAACTGTGCTAACTGTTTCAGTATATCGTCCAGGGTTGTGCTCTGGCTAAGATGCTGGACTTACATTTTGGAGAAGGGGCACTAATGCCCTCTTCTCGTCATGATTTAGATTTACAGAGGCTTCCTTAACACATTTAATGCTTCATTTCAGGCTTCTTTTTAGAACACTAATAATTTTGGTATTGAAATCGTTCAAGGATGTCAGCAAAAACGTTCGAAAAATAATACATTCTTAACTTTGAAAGAAATATATATATTTTTTTACATTTTGCATTTATGCAAACCTCTGTGAAACATGTCATATTCACTCATGTAAGGAACTTCGCACTTATGCGAAACTGCGTGAAATTTGCAGCATTAATAAACATATGTTAGATATAAAAACATAGTTTTCAACACTAAATGAACAACAGCTATGATAGAATGAATGACTTAATCGAAAATGGGTGAATGGCATCTGTTTGTAGATGCTATGCAATCCTAGAAAGAAACTTAGTTTACTTTGCACTTCGCACATATGAGAAAGGCCCAGTAACATCATTCCAGAGACGACGAGCAGCGGTAGGAGGATAGAAAGAGCTAATAACGCATATGCCTATAAATTTGTGAATGTCATGAACATGCACTGAAGATCCAAAGAACTGGTACACCTGTCTAATATCGCGTAGGCTCTCCACGAGCAGGCAGAAGTGCCGCAACACTACGTGGCGTTGCTCGATTAAATGCTCAAGTAGTGCTGGAGGGAACTGACGCCATGAATCCTGCAGATCTGTCCACAAATCCGTAAGAGTACGAGGGGGATGGAGATCTCTTCTGAACAGCACGTTGCAAGGCATACCAATCTGCTCAATAATGTTCATGTCTGGGGAGTTTGGGGGCCAGCGGAGGCGTTTAAACTCAGAAGAGTGTTTCTTGAGCCACTCTGTAGCAATTCTGGACTTGCGGGGTGCCGCATTGTCCTTCTGGAATTGTCCAAGTTCTTTGGAATGGATAATGGACACGAAAGGATGGATGCTTACGTACATGTCACCTGTCAGAGGCGAATCTAGAAATATAAAGGGGTCCCATATTACTGCACACGCCCCACACCATTTCAGGCCCTCCACCAGCATGAACAGTCCCCTGCTGCCATGCAGGGACCATGGATTCATGAGGTAGTCTCCACACACGTACAGATCCATCCGCTCAATACAATTTGAAACGGGACTCGTCCGACCCGACAATATGTTTGCAATCATCAACAGTCCAATGTCAGTGTTGACAGACCCAGGCGAGGCGTAAGGCTTTGTGCCGCGCAGTCATCAAGGGTACACAAGCGGGCCTTCGGCTCCTAAGGCCCATATCGATGATGTTTCGTTGAATGGTTCGCACGCTGACACTTACTGGTGGCGCAGAATTGAAATCTTGCAGCAATTTGAGGAAGGGTTTCACTTCTGTCACGTTGAACGATTCTCTTCAGTCGTCGTTGGTCCCGTTGCTGCAGGATCTTTTTACGGCCGCAGCGATGTCGGAGATTTCATGTTTTACCGGGTTCCTGACATTCACGGTACACTTGTGAAATAGTCGTACAGGAAAATCTGCACTTCATCGCTACCTCGGAGATGATGTATCCCGTCACTCTTGCCGGCCGCTGGTGGCCGAGCGTTTCTAGGCGCTACAGTCTGGAACCGCGCGACCGCTACGGTCGCAGGTTCGAATCCTGCCTCGGGCATGGATGTGTGTGATGTTCTTAGGTTATTTAGGTTTAAGTAGTTCTAAGTTCTAGGGGACTTATGACCTCAGCAGTTGAGTCCCATAGTGCTCAGAGCCATTTTGAACCCGTCACTCTTACTCCGACCTTAGCACCATGTTCAAATTCAATTAACTCTTAATAACTGCCATTGTAGCAGCAGTAGGCGATCTAACAACTGCGCCAGACGCTTGTTGTCTTATATAGACGTCGCCGACCGCAGCGCCGCATTCTGCCTGTTTACTTATCTTTCTATTTGAATACACATGCCTGTACCAGTTTCTTTGGCGCGTCAATGTAGCAAGTAAATGTTTTGTTTGTATTTTTTTGTGTCTTGTAAGGATAAGTTTCATGTACAATTTTTTCCATCAATTCGTCAGTGAAAAAATATTTAAAACAGTGGTACGATATAGACAACTCTAACATTGACTGGGACAGCGCGATATTTCCTTTGAAACTAAAAAGATCATTTACAAATGAAGCACTTTGTTTTTCTCCAAATGGTTCGGTTTTCAGCATCTTAGGGTTTTTCTCGGAGGCTTGTATTTGCGGTACATCAGCAACAACTTGATTATTATCACCCTCCAAAAAATTATTTCAACTCTTGAGAGTACTCCCTCTAGTAGTCTTAGGCTCGCTATCACTATCTGCAGATTCCAGATCATTTACAGTTACAGTAAGATCTTCATCCGATTCGTCAAAATCTAAGCTATCTTCACTGTCAGACGGACATCCTAGGGCCATGTATTGTTGATAAGTTATCACTTTACGCCGTTCATTTTTAAAATACCACAATGACTCCATTATAATACTCAAACTAGCACTGGAAACTAGAAGAATAAAGTAACCACTAATTTGTTATCGTTCGAGTGTACTGTACATACGCAAACAGTATTGAAACTTGTAGTAGTCACATACTTATGAGCGGAATTAGAAGATGAACTGAACAGTATACACTCCAAAGGTTAAAGAAGCACTATACATTTTTTTTAATTCACATGTTCTTGTGTGCAACTACTAACAATCACCGTAAGAGAGCAATATGTGCCACGCTGACAATACTGTACAGACCAACACGCCGGCCGCTGTGGCCGAGCGGTTCTAGGTGCTTCAGTCCGGAACCGCGCAGCTGCTACGGTCGCAGGTTAGAATCCTGCCTCGGGCATGGATGTGTGTGATGTCCTTAGGTTTAAGTAGTTCAAAGTCTAGGGGACTGATGACCTCAGATGTTAAGTCCCATAGTGCTTAGAGCCATAGACCCACAAACACACTGTCGCGTCATGAGTTCACTCTCAATAACGCATTCTGGTGGTAGATTCTTTTCTGTTACCTCCAAAAAGCAACATTGCCCGTTAGCAAGGCAGTGTGCAGTGTTAAATTTCAAGGACATCGATGAAAAGAGTTGAAACTTGGCTTTGCACATCTGCAAAGCAGCGCAGTGAAACGTTGAAAAGAACTTCGGTGCGGTCCGCCAGAAAAAGAGGCTACAAAGCCAAGATCGAATCCCTTATCTCTGCCTTAGGCCAGACCTACATTCGAAACTAGAAACTGATTGAGATGGACTTACGTTCACTTACGTAAGGAATGCCTGATGGACTTGAATTTGAGTATCAGTATCGAAACGTGAGAGTCGTCTCTTATCCCTGTCGGTTGGATTCTTTTTATCACCACTGTTCAAAGGCTACGGTCAAATGAGGCCTTTTCTTGCAACCCATACTTTTGACTGGTGTATATCCCGTTGTCAAAAGCGTCTTTTTTGTTGCATTTGCTGATTTGTACGCTTTTGTGAGCTGATGCAACATTCTAGAAACTTCACTGTAACGCAGACACACGAAAATCTGTCTTTCCTATCATTTCTGATCCTATACTGTGAGATATTTTTCTTAGCTGCTCGTGAGTCTTCCAAGTGGTATGGTATGGTCCTCGTCCACGAAACTTTTCTTCCAGAATTGGATAAACGTTAGAAACGTACAGGTTTCATGATTTACTACTATACAGCGCGAACGCGCTGTGTTGCATTCGTTCTGCAGGCCTTTTTTTTTTTTTTTTTTTTTTCTTTCCTACGATGCAGTCCAGTTGGCACTGGCCACTTGCGGGAAACGCGCTGCGTTTTTAGGATCTCTCTGTAAACTGAGGAGCGAGCAGCTTTGCAGTAGGCGGTCTTCCTGGAAGAACACCACTGCAGGCTGATTAAGAATCTGTTGCGTGTCTAGCACCGCAGTGCAGCAACCTAAGATTTAACTAAATTGTGCTCATGTCTCACCACCGTTTAAAACTATCGACAAAACATATATCACAAGAAGACCGGTGACAAAAGAGTACCCTGTGCTGTGATACCATGTGAATGGCTTTGTAGATTTTATTCACAGTACAAAGGCATGGAATGGATTTGTTGAAGAACACGAAATACACTGACATTAAGAAAGAGATGAAGACAACGTACTAGATGGAAAACTTAGCGACTTAGTGAAGGTCTCGAACTGTTTAAGTAAAGCAAAAGTTTTATAATAGTTTCTTTAAATAAATTATCATATAATTATACTGGAAAGCCAAAGCAACTGGTACACCTGCCTTATATCGTTTAGCCGCGCGGGTTAGCCGTGCGGTCTGGGCGTCTCGTCATGGTTCGCGCGGCACCCCCCGTCGGAGGTTCGAGTCCTCCCTCGGGGATGAGTGTGTGTGTTTTCCTTAGCGAAAGTTAGTTTAAGTTAGGTTAAGTACTGCGTAAGCCTAGGGACCGACGACCTCAGCACTTTGGTCCCATAGGCCTTACCAAAAATTTCCAATTTAATATCGTGTAGGACACCCGCGAGCACGCTGAAGGGCCGCAGCGCGACTTGGTATCGACACGACTAATGTCTGAAGTCGTTTTGGAGGGAATTGACACCATGAATCCAGCAGGGCTGTCCATAAATCCGTAGGAGTACGAGGGGATGGATATCTCTTCTCAACAGCAGTTGCAAGGCATCCCAGATACGCTCAATAATTTTCATATCTGTGGAGTTTGGTGGCCAGCGGAATTGTTTCAACCCATAAAAGTGTTCCTGTAGCAATTCTGGACGTGTTGGGCGTCGTGTTGTACTGATGGAATTGCCCGAGTCCGTCCCCGAGTCCGTCGGAATAGACAATGGTCAAGAATGGATGCAGGTGATCAGACAGGAATCTTACGTACGTGTCACCTGTCAGGGTTCCCATATCACCCCAATTGCACACGCCCCACGCCATTACAGAGCCTCCACCAGCTTGAACAGTACCCTGTTGAAATGCCGGGTCCATGGATTTACGAGGTTGTCTCCATACCCGTATACGTCCTTCCGTTCGATACGATTTGAAACAAGACTCGTCCGACCAAGCAACATGTTTCCAATCACCAACAATCCAACATCGGTGCTGACGGGCCCAGGTGAAGCGTAAAGCTTCGTGTCGTTCAGTCATCAAGGGTACACAAGTGTGCCTTCGGCTCCGAAAGTCCATATCGATGATGTTTCGTTAAATGGTTCGCACGCTGACATTTGTTGATGGCCCAGCATTGAAATCTGCAGCAATTTGCGGAAGGGTTGCACTTCTGTTACGTTGAACGACTCTTCAGTCTTCGTTGGTCCCGTTCTTGCAGGATCTTCTTCCGGCCACAGCGATGTCGGAGATTTGATGTTTTACCAGATTCGCGATAGTCACGTTACACTCGTCAAATGGTCGTACGGCAAAAAACCCACTTCATCGCTACCTCGGGGATGATGTGTCCCATGACTCGTGCGCCGGCTATAATACTACGTTCAAACTCACTTAAATCTTGATGACCTGTCATTGTAGCAACAGTAACCGATATAAGAACTGCGCCATACACTTGTGGTCTTGTATAGGCGTTGCCGACCGCAGCGCCGTATTGTGCCTATTTACATATCTCTGTATTTGAATAGCCGGCCGGAGTGGCCGAACGGTTCTAGGCGCTACAGTCTGGAACCGCGCGACCACTGCGGTGTGTGATGTCCTTAGGGTTGTTAGGTCTAAGTAGTTTTAAGTTCTAGCGGACTGATGAACTCAGGAGCTAAGCCCCATAGTGCTCAGAGCCATTTGAACCATTTTTTGTATTTGAATACGCATTTCTATACCAGTTTCTTTGGCGCTTCAGTGTATTACACGAGCCATTAATCTCAATTTATACTGTTAAATTTTCTCTCTTCTAATAGAGTAATATCTTAGCCCTGTTGACAGTCTATGTGTGTGGAACATTAATGTTTTCGATGGGTGGTGGTGGTGGTTAGTGTTTAACGTCCCGTCGACAACGAGGTCATTAGAGACGGAGCGCAAGCTCGGGTTAGGGAAGGATTGGGAAGGAAATCGGCCGTGCCCTTTCAAAGGAACCATCCCGGCATTTGCCTGAAACGATTTAGGGAAATCACGGAAAACCTAAATCAGGATGGCCGGAGACGGGATTGAACCGTCGTCCTCCCGAATGCGAGTCCAGTGTGCTAACCACTGCGCCACCTCGCTCGGTTCTCCGATGGGTTTAATACGTATCCGTGTCTAGTTTAAGTATGTTTCTCTTTCTGATGTATTCAAGTGTTTATGTTTCTGCTTATGACGGGCACAAGGGAACAAAATAAGTGATGATTAGCATGGGCGACCTAGCACACAACAGCACAAAAATTTCCAGAAGAAAAATGTATTTCAATGGAAATGCCGTGTGGCTAGTGTCGGGTAGACCGTTCGCCCGGTGCAAGTCTTTCGATTTGACGCCACGTCGGCGACTTGCGTGTCGAAGGGGATGGTTCAAATGGCTCTGAGCACTATGGGACTTAACATCTGAGGTCATCAGTCCCCTAGAACTTAGAACTACTTAAACTTAACTAGTCTGAGGATATCATACACATCCAACTTGCGACCGTAGCCATCGCGCGGTTCCAGACTGAAGCGTCTAGCACCGCTCAGCCACTGCGGCCGGCCGATGGGGATGAAATGATGATGATAAGGACAACACAACACCCAGTCTCTGAGCGGAGAAAATCTCCGGCCCAGCCGGGAATCGAACCCGGGCCGTTAGATATGACACTCCGTCGCGCTGACCACTCAGCTACCAGGGGCGGACATGTGTTTCAATGAAGGCTTTCATGAGCTGGTGAGTCTTCCGGTTCATATATTTCGTGATTCTAACGTTTTGCCCAATTCTGGAACGGAAAAGTTTCATGGACGAGGACCGTACCACCTGGAAGACCCACGAGCATCTAAGAAAAATATCTTACAGAATCTAAAGGATCAGAAATGATAGTGAAGAGAAATTTTCGCGTGAAGTTTCTAGAATGTTGCATCAGCTCACAGAGACGTACAAATCACCAAATGCAGTAAAATAGTCGCTTTTGACAATGGAAAATACACTGTCCAGTCACAGTCAAAAGCCAAAGTAGTCACCTTTTCCAGCACAGACTGCTGCCAGATGTATACTGCTGCCACCTATCGGAACTTCATGAAACTACAGGTGGTGATATGGAGCCCTGCCGACTCCAGTGCCATGGTCAGCCAAGCCAGATTTTTCGCTTGAGGATCGATGGCACAAGCATCCAATCGAGGTGTTCCCCCAGATTTTCGACTGTGTTTAAATCCAGGGAGTGCGTTGGTTCTCTTCAAAACATAATACTGCGAGCTACATGAGACATTGCACTGTCCTGCTTGTATAAGCCATCGTGCCAAGCAAAAACAAACTGCATGTAGGGATGGACACGAACACCAAGGATAAATGCATACTGCGCCTTCCACAATTAAGAGGTCACTCAGAGAATGCCACTAAAACATTCCCCAGACCATAACGCTTCCTCCTCTGGCCTGGACATTTCACGACACACACGCCAACGGCCAACTGTCCAATGGAGCATGAAACGTGAGACATCTGAAACTGCCACCTGGCGAGACCCAGTGGACGTCCAGTTGCGGTATTGGCGTCGAAATTCCAGCCTTCGTAATGTGTGAACAGCAGTCACCATTGGTGCGTGATTTAGGCTCCTACCGTGGAGGCCCATACGCAGCAAAGTTTCTGAACGATCGTTGAGGAGACACTGTTGGTAGCCTTCTGGGTCATTGGGGCGGTCAACTGCTCAACTGTTGCATGTCTATTCACCTGTGCACGTCTTTATGATGTTGTCCAACCCGCCATCTATGGATCATGGATACCACAGTTGACATGCCACCGGTTTTCGATACCACCATTTTGCCATGCACGGAATTCTTTAAACATGGCGGCAAACTGACAATTTACAAACTTACTCGTTTCGGAAATGCTTCCACCTTTGGCCTGAAAGCCAATGATAATCCCCATTTGGACGTCAGATAAACAGCTCCATTTCCAGAAACCCTATGTTTCAGCATAATTTCTGTACAGTGCAAAGGCCTCATGCCTCCTTACTGTCGAAGCCTGTATGCCCGTGTAGTACCACTCTTAATCGATATTAGAGTCAGCATCCTGCTGCATGAATGACCTCCTCATCATCCACGTACTGCTTCCTGCGAAGTGCAGCCTTCATTGGGCCAAACAGATGCAATTCAGAAGGTAAGAGATCCGGGCTGTAGGGTGCACGGGGAAGAACAGTCCAATGAAGTTTGGTGAATGAGTGTCTCAGCACTATCAACGTAGCTGAGTGGTCAGCGTGACAGTATGTCAATCCTAAGGGCCTGGGCTCGATTCTCGGCTGGGTCGGAGATTTTCTCCGCTCAGGGACTAGGTGTTGTGTTGTCCTAATCATCATCATTTCATCCCCATCGACGCGCAAGTCGCCGAAGTGGCGTCAAATCGAAAACTTGCACCTCGCGAACGGTCTACCCAACGGGAGGCCCTAGTCACACGACATTTTTAGCACTATCAATATGGACGTCCAGGTGAGCAGCGAGTTGTTTGGTTGTGATGCATCTATCATCTCAAATGAGAGTGTCTGTAGGCTCCAACCATGCAGGAGTTGCAGGTCTGTGCGGCCAGCTGGCACGCGGAGGCCGGACATGGTTGATCGACCTTGTTGCGATGATGACAGACGCATCGCCCAGCGACGCACTGTGCTTTTGTTCATTGCCAGGTCTCTGTAGACATTCTGGAAACGACTATCAATATGTCCAACGTTCTGATTTTTCGCCAAAAGGAACTCAATGAGAGCTCTGTGCTTGGTACGCACCTCCATTACAGACGTTATTTTGAAGGCTACATATAGTGCTGCCACCTATCGGAACTTCATGAAACTACAGGTGGTGAAGCGAGAATATTCCGAGATGTCCCACAATAAATTCTGCATTTTTTCAACCGAAATTGGCCGATAAAAAAAGTGCTTTATTACTGTTCATAGTATATCAGGGCGGCAGTACCATGGCACGGACTCTGACAGACCAGAGGCTGTCGATTAGATTAGATTATTACTTGTTCCATAGATCTTGAATACGACACTTCCTAATGATGTGGAACGTGTCAGGTTAATAAAAGGTGTCTATACAAGATATTACATTAGACAAAATATTGCATGACATGGAATAATTTTTTATTTATTTATTTTTTTTTTTTTTTTTTTTTTTTTTTTTTTTTTGGATGTTGGGAAATTACCCACTTACTATATCCAAAAATTCATCTATTGAGTAGAAGGAGTTTCTTTTAATTTCCTTTTAAATGCTATATGGTTATCCGTCAGACTTTTGATGCTATTAGGTAAGTGACCAAAGACTTTTGTGGCAGCATAATTTACCCCCTTCTGAGCCAAAGTTAGATTTAACCTTGAGTAGTGAAGATTATCCTTTCTCCTAGTGTTGTAGCCATGTACACTGCTATTACTTTTGAATTTGTTCGGATTGTTAATAACAAATTTCATAAGTGAATATATACATATATTGTGAGGCTACAGTGAAGATTTCTAGCTCTTTAAATAAGTGTCTGCAGGATGATCTTGGATGAGCTCCAGCGATTATTCTGATTACACGCTTTTGTGCAATGAACACTCTTTTACTCAATGATGAATTACCACTGAATATGATGCCATACGAAAGCAGAGAATGAAAATAGGCGTGGTAAGCTAATTTACTCATAGCTATATCGCCAAAATTTGCAATGACCCTAATAGCATAAGTAGCTGAACTCAAACGTTTCAGCAGATCCTCAGTGTGTTTTTTCCAGTTCAACCCCTCATCAATGCATAAACCTAGAAATTTTGAATATTCTACCTTAGCTACCGATTTCTGATCGAAGTCTATATTTATTAATGGGGTCATTCCATTTGCTGTGTGGAACTGTATATACTGCATTTTGTCAAAGTTTAATGAGAGCCCATTTGCAGAGAACCACTTAGTGATTTTCTGAAAAACATCGTTTACAATTTCACCTGTTAATTCTTGTCTGTCGGGTGTGATAGCTATACTTGTACCATCTGCAAAAAGTACCAGTTTGCATCTTCGTGAATATAGAATGGCAAGTAATTAATATACAGGGTTATTACAAATGATTGAAGCGATTTCACAGCTCCACAATAAGTTTATTATTTGAGATATTTTCACAATGCTTTGCACACACATACAAAAACTCAAACCGAGCGAGGTGGCGCAGTGGTTAGCACACTGGACTCGCATTCGGGAGGACGACGGTTCAATCCCGTCTCCGGCCATCCTGATTTAGGTTTTCCGTGATTTCCCTAAATCGTTTCAGGCAAATGCCGGGATGGTTCCTTTGAAAGGGCACGGCCGATTTCCTTCCCAATCCTGCCCTAACCCGAGCTTGCGCTCCGTCTCTAATGACCTCGTTGTCGACGGGACGTTAAACACTAACCACCACCACCACAAAAACTCAAAAAGTTTTTTTAGGCATTCACAAATGTTCGATATGTGCCCCTTTAGTGATTCGGCAGACATCAAGCCGATAATCAAGTTCCTCCCACACTCGGCGCACCATGTCCCCATTAATGAGTTCGAAAGCATCGTTGATGCGAACTCGCAGTTCTGGCACGTTTCTTGGTAGAGGAGGTTTAAACACTGAATCTTTCACATAACCCCACAGAAAGAAATCGCATGGGGTTAAGTCGGGAGAGCGTGGAGGCCATGACATGAATTGTTGATCATGATCTCCACCACGACCGATCCATCGGTTTTCCAATCTCCTGTTTAAGAAATGCTTCTGCTTTAGCCTTTTCCGTAATATTTTCCAAACCATCGGCTGTGGTACGTTTAGCTCCCTGCTTGCTTTATTCGTCGACTTCCGCGGGCTACGCGTGAAACTTGCCCGCACGCGTTCAACCGTTTCTTTGCTCACTGCAGGCCGACCCTATGATTTCCCCTTACAGAGGCATCCAGAAGCTTTAAACTGCGCATACCATCGCCGAATGGAGTTAGCAGTTGGTGGATCTTTGTTGAACTACGTCCTGCAGTGTCGTTGCACTGTTATGACTGACTGATGTGAGTGCATTTCAAGCACGACATACGCTTTCTCGTCTCCTGTCGCCATTTTGTCTCATTGCGCTCTCGAGCGCTGTGGCGGCAGAAACCTGAAGTGCGGCTTCAGCCGAACAAAACTTTATGAGTTTTTCTACGTATCTGTAGTGTGTCGTGACCATACGTCAATGAATGGAGCTGCAGTGAATTTATGAAATCGCTTCAATCATTTGTAATAGCCCTGTATATTAAGAACAGCAGAGGACCCAAGACCGAACCTTGCGGCACCCAACTCAACTCAACTCAAACCGGCGAGACCAATACAGGGCGGCCCCAGCGGCTGGGTCAGCATGCCCAGACATGCGCAGAGCTATAATCAATGCGCGCAGACCAAACAGCTTCCCCCTACTGCGGAAATCGACTGGAGCCAGTCACACATATAGTATGCCTCCAAAAGGCGGATATCTAGGCTCGCTCTCTGACTCCCAAAGTCAGTTCCTACACAGCAAGCAGCCCCAGAAAAATTTCACTAGGACATCACTCACTACAACGCGGACGCCTCTCCACTATGCACGTCAGCGACGGAGCTGACTTGGCCAGTGTAACAGCGCCGTCCTGGGAGGCCTTGGTATAGTCTGCTTCACTACTTCTTAAGTGCCTGGCAGAGGGTTCCCTGAACCACCTTCAGGCTGCGAGGGCTGTTCGGAAAGTAAAGTCTGATCAGCCACGAAATGGAACCCACTGTCACAAACAAAAATGTTTTATTTGCAACAGTTAGGTAGCCCTTGCAGTTGCTTCTCTGCATAGTCTCTGCTCTGACTTATACACTGGTCTTAGCACTGTACCAACTTTCCAACGCCCTCGCCAGGGGGTGTGCATAGACAGAAAGCGAGCTACATGCGCAGGGGGCACCGGCGTGAAGCGGCGTGGCCCAGCGTGGACAATATTCCCTTGTTATCTAATGAGGCGAGACACAATGACAGCTAGCTGGTGGCACCGACTGGTGCGGCCTCGCACATGTCGGCGAGCCCGAATAAATGAGACATTCTTTGCCGGGTTTCGGCGCGCCGATTCGCGAATTCGCGACGTGTCGCACTCACAGAAGTTCTGCAATCTTTCTCAAACGATATTCCAAAAACTAGTCGGAAAAAATTTATTTTCACGTCACTTATAGCTTTAAATTTCAACTTCATGGTGGTCCTTAGTGGAAAATAACCGAAAGGCCTATTACTCAGACAAAGCTTCCCGCTAGGAATTAGAGGAATTTCGTTCCCAGGTCAGAGCATAAATCACTTTGATCAATATTTACGATTCATATCCACCGATTCCCAGGAGAATTCGAGACTGTTTTCCATTGCACTCTACATTCTGTAGATGTTGTTGTCGTCTTCAGTCGGAGAACTGGTTTGACGCAACTCTCCGCTCTCGTTTGTCTTGCGCAAGCTTCGTATCAGCTTATCTACAGTGAAAAACATTCACTCGAACCTGCTTACTCTATTAGAGTCTTTGTCTCCCCTCTGCACTTTTTACGCCGAACATTTCCCTCCATTACCAAATGGACTAGTCTTTGATGCCTCATATTGTGTCCTATCAACTGATCCCCTGTTTTAGTCAAGTTGTGTCACAAATATCTTTCTTCCCCAC
Organism: Schistocerca cancellata; assembly: GCF_023864275.1. Taxonomy (NCBI): domain Eukaryota; kingdom Metazoa; phylum Arthropoda; class Insecta; order Orthoptera; family Acrididae; genus Schistocerca; species Schistocerca cancellata. Next base: position 411,955,445 of record NC_064634.1, read on the forward strand.
TTCAGTACCGCAGGATTGGTTATTCGTGCTACCCAATTAATCTTCTCCATTTTTCTGTAGCGCCACATGCCAATAGCTTCTGATATCTTCTTCTTTGTGCTGTTTAGCATTCACGTTTCACTTATGTGCTAGGCTTTATACCAGAGACATACATTCAAAGACGACCTTCTAATACTTAAATTTATGTTCCATTTTAATAAATTTCTCTTTTTCAGAATTTGTTATAGTCAGGTTTAATTTTATATCCTCTCTATTTCGGCCATCGTCACCTATTTTACTCCCAAAACGGCGAAAGTCATCTAATATGCTACTTTTTGTGGTGTATTTCCTAATCTAAATCCATTGGCAGCATCTGTTTTAATTCGACTACATTCCATTAACATTGGTTTCGTTATGTTGCCTAAATAAGCTCTGAGTCCAACAGAAAGGCGCCAGGAGGAAAACCCCCCCACCTCAAAAATCAATTGTTGTAATTGAGGTGGCTTTCTAAGCACACAACAACTATTCCGCTCCGCCACAGGGAAAATTAACAATAATTTATTACGCTACTACTTGATCGAGTAGCTTCTCAACTGGCATCATGAGGGACAGTGCATCCCGGTAGGTCAACAGCGCATGATGATCAACCATCCAAGTGCGAACCACGCCCAACAGTGCTTAAATTCGGTGCTCTGATGGGAACAGGCATCTCCACCGTGCCACAGCCGTTGAAAGTTTATTAATAAAAATATTCGTAATACTTAACTAAAGTCTGGAGATGAGTCGAGGAAATGTTGGAAATATGATTAACAGTATCCTATCAACGTTGGCCTTTTCCTGAATCCATTGAACAATGACTAACTAAACTGGTAGTATGACCAATCTGGCTCTGAAGGCGGTGACAGTGGATACGTCGGGGCACCGTATGTTGCTACACGCACAGTGCAACGCTCAGCGGATGCTAAGACACTGTGCGGCACTGGAGGCACGGTTGGTTGGTTGGTTGGTTGGTTGGTTGGTTGGTTGGTTTGTTTGTTAGCTACGGGTTCCATAGATCGGTTGAACGATTCTTTTATCGAACTGACGTGAAATGAGTCAATTTACAGGATATCTATTCAAGATTAATGTTTACATTTTTTTTTACTAGCTATCAGTTTTTAAGTAAAAATTCGTAAGTAGAATAAAAGGAGATGTCAAGGAAAAATGATTTTAAGTTAGACTTAAAACTTGCTTTGCTACATCTCAGACATTGTATGTTATTTCACAAACGGTCAAAATTTTTTGTTGCTGCATACTAAACTCCTTCCCAAGCCACAAGAAACTTTAATAACGGGTAATAAATGTCATTTTTCGCTTTAGTGTTGTAGGTATGGATATCACGTTCTTCTCAAATTGTGATGGATTACGTACGGCGAATTTCATTAGCGTATATACACTACGTGATCAAAGTATCCGGACACCTGGCTGAAAATGACTTACTAGTTCGTGGCTCCCTCCATCGGTAATGCTAGAATTCAGTATGGTGCTGGCCCACCCTTAGCCTTGATGACAGCTTCCACTCTTGCAGGCATACGTTCAGTCAGATGCTGGAAGGTTTCTTGGGGAACGGCAGCCCATTCTTCACGGAGTGCTACACTGAGGAGAGGTATCGATGTCGGTCGGTGAGGCCTGGCACGAAGTCGGCATTCCAAAACATCCCAAAAGTGTTCTGTAGGATGCAGGTCAGGACTCTGTGAAGGCCAGTCCACTACAGGGACGTTATCGTCGTGTAACCACTCTGCCATAGGCCGTGCTAGATCGTGCTGATCGTGCTGAAAGAAGTGCTAGATCGTGCTGAAAGATGCAATCGCTAGCCCCGAATTGCTCTTCAACAGTGGGAAGCAAGAAGGTGCTTAACACATCAATGTAGTCCTGTGTTGTGATAGTGCCACGCAAAACAACAAGGAGTGCAAGTCCCCTCCATGAAAAACACGACCACACCATAACATCACAGCCTCTGAATTTTACTGTCGGCACTACACACGCTGGCAGATGACGTTCACTGGGCATTAGCCATATCCACACCCTGCCGTCGGATCGCCACATTGTGTACTGTGACTCGTCACATCACACAACGTTTTTTCCACTTTTCAATCATCCAATGTTTACGCTCCTTATACCAAGCGAGGCATCTTTGGCATTTACCGGCGTGATGTGTGGCTTATGAGCAGCCGCTCGACCATGAAATCTAAGTTTTCTCACCTCCCGCCTAACTGTCATAGTACTTGCAGTGGATCCTGATGCAGTTTGGAATTCCTGTGTGATGTTCTGGATAGATGTCTGCCTATTACACATAACGACCCTCTTCAATTGTTGCCTGTCTCTGTCAGTCAACAGACGAGGTCATCCTGTACGCTTTTGTGCTGTACATGTCCCTTCACGTTTCCACTTCAATAACACATCGGAAACAATGGATCTAGGGATGTTTAGGAATGTGGAAACCTCGCATACAGACAGACGTATGACACAAGTGACACCGAATCACCTGACCACATTCGCAGTCCGTGAGTTCCGCGGAGCGCCCCATTCTGCTCTATCACGATGTCTAAGGACTACTGAGGTTGCTGATATGGATTACCTGGCAATAGGTGGCAGCACAATGCACCTAATATGAAAAACGAATGTTTTTGTGGGTGTCTGGATACTTTTGATCACACAGTGTATGTGCACACCTACGGCGCACTTAATATGCCTAACTCCTTGAAAAGATACCTACGCAACATCTATGGTTGAACACTACACTTTATTCTTACTGCTCACTTTTCTGCAATCAATACATTCTTCCCGAGTAATGAGGTACCCCAACAAAGTTATTGAATAATACATTATTGAGTGGAAATTTGCAAAATACATGAGGAGGTTGATTCATTTGTTTCCAAGATTAGTAGTTATACGAACTGGCTCTGAGCACTATGGGACTCAACTGCTGTGGTCATAAGTCCCCTAGAACTTAGAACTACTTAAACCTAACTAACCTAAGGACATCACACACATCCATGCCCGAGGCAGGATTCGAACCTTCGACCGTAGCGGTCGCGCAGTTCCAGACTGTAGCGCCTAGAACCGCTCGGCCACCCCGGCCGGCAAAAGTAGCTGGATTTAATTGTTTAAGAAGCTCAGTAATAATCTTGTTCCATTTCAGGCTTTCATCAATATGTACACACAAAAACTTGGAGCGCCACCACAGTTGTAACCTTGGAGTCTTACCACAGACTTCTTTTCACAGGCAGCAGCAAGAGCAAGACGGAGACGCGCAGCCGCAGCTTGACCTCGCAGCGCACCACCTCCTTCAAGCTGACGGAGCAGCAGATCCTGCAGCTGACTCAGCAGGCCTTGCCTCAGCAACTGGACGCTCAGCAGCCACCAGAACGGCAGACACAGCAGGCCAATGGTCACGCCACCAGCCCCCCAGACACCACTCCAATTTGAGGCTACACCTCAGGTGGACGTTCTGTGTGCTTCGCAGCTGCTCACCTCCGTGCTGATGCTTATGATGCCTGCCAGGCCGAATGATCAGGTGTATCCCTGCATCAAAACTTCAGTACCAGCGGACAACAGCTGCATCTTGCAGCTGCCTTTGTGCCACTATCTCTGATGGGCATCATCCTGGTCACTCGCATGTCTGCCATTGCGGCCTAGGTTCGTGCTGTAGCTGACACTGCCCGCCAGGCTGAAGAAACCAATCAGACGCCATTCCATCTTACCACTGGCGACATTGACGAAGCGACATCAGCGTGAAGAGAAGCTGACACACTTGTGTCCCTCACTAACTGTAATGACCACATGGCAACAACACTGAAGACCGTGCAGCTCAGTATTCTTGCGTGTGTAGCATTTGTGTCCTGATTGGATTTGTGGTGTTGATAGAATTCTGGCTGTTTCGTTGACTTTTTCAGAGCGGTGAGACGGCAACTTCTTCTATAAAACCAGCTCCATGATAACCTTGACTAGCGCGTCCTTGTCCTAACACCTTCTGACGAACAACTGACTTCATTCGTGATCAGTGTTGTAGTTAAATACCAATTGTATTCTGTGAACGGCAGGCTTTTAACCGCGCCTGTCAGTGATTTTGTCCCTCATACATTCTAACGGGAAAGACTAAATCTAGCTGTATGGGATATTAGCTGTCGCTGTATGACCTGTGGGAACATTTTTAGAAGTGCGGCTGGATGTGGAAAGTGTTTTCTGACATTAATAAGGAAATGACAACATATTAACTCCTTCTAAAACTGTTGATTGTTCTCAGGTGTGAGACGCTGTTTTACAAGGTAGGGGGAGTATCTTCTGAGGTTTTTATATGTAACTGCCAACATGGAGCAAGCAGCTAGTCATCTTTCTTATTAAATACAAACGTTGTAACGACAGTGTAATCTTTTGGCACGAGCCAGTGGAGTACACTTCCATATCTCGGAGGACAATTTCGAATACCTGACCGTTTCTGAATCTGTAACTACCGACAAAGTTACCACGAAAACAATGAAGAACAATGAAAACTTCAAAATAAGTGATGTACCTAGTGGAAAGTGACGATTATGACATTTCAGTGGTGAACGAAGGTTCAGAATCCACGAGATGCATTTTGAAAGATTGGGTTTCAGCGTTTCCGCACTGCTGTGAGATGTGTCAATCACACTTCGATGATAACAGCTGTATTTGAGGGTGTTTCAAAATATAAAGCTTTGATATTTAAAACTAAATTTCGCGACTGGTGAAAAGCTGTAAGCAACTGGCTACCCAAAAAAGAAAACGTGGAATTATGACACTGAGGAAATGGATGTTTGTAGACTCCACGCTGATCTGTTTATTTCACGCAGAACATCCTGTTGACACCACACTGTTCAAGGGATTCTTTCGCTGAAAAACGTCCTCGTATACGTAATTGGTCAGACAGAAAGACACACGCAGAATGGTAAGAAGTCATTGTCCCTAGTGTTTTGGTTCCCAGCATCCATTACACGGAACGTTTCTGAGCAATGGAACTATTTATTTCACAGAACCTTCAGTGAACAAGTAAAAGGTCCATAGCTGGGTGGATTATGTGAGCCACGCAAAGTCGGGAGTATGGTATTGTTCATACGTTGCCTCAACGAAAAGATACATGTGTAATGAGATATTGAAGGCGTAGCGTATTATTATTATAAAGGAATCGTTCAGTACGTTCCAATATGTATATGAATTAATTTTTTGCCTTTGGGTATCGCAAATGCCATTTTATTTGATATAAATGACATGATCTGTGCCTGAATACTTCTGACTGGTATGAGACCCGCCAGTTATATTTCGCAGAATGGGACGGAATGTCGTAGGACAATTTTGAATACAAGACCGTTTGTAAATCTGCAACTATCGGAGAAGTTACCACGGAAAAAATCTAGAACGATGAAAAATAGAAGTTAAGTGATGAATTTAGTACAAAGTTGAATGTGACACTCCGGTGGTGAATGAAGGGGAGCATGGAAAGAAGAATCTATGGGGGATAGACTGTCAACGACAGCTAATGCATGTGACAATTTATGTTTCCCGAAGTAGTTTATTGATAGTGAATAAAAACTTATACACGCAAGTGCACTGCAGTGATCGTACTATCATGTTGAACCCACTACTTGCAAAAGCCATTTAAAACAATGACACGAGACTGGTGTTCTTGCTGGTATCACTTGCTTGTTTTTGAGTTATTTTACGTTACGACCATCGAACAATGATACAACTAAGTTACAAATAAATATGGAGAGGTTTTAATCTTCTTGGAAAAACATTTTTGGTTGTACACATAATATTGGGTTGCTGGGACAACCTTAAAAAACAATTGAGGTAATAATAAATTACGATGGACTTCGTACAGAAGCGATTTTTGCACTCAGCTCTTCGTCTTACACTAGTCATTTGGACAACTGCTGTCTAAAAAATAAATGTTTATTTCTCCATTTAAGAACTACACAGTTCTGATAGTTGTTTTTGAAATATTAGAGTCTCTTGTGGATTGTTGTACCTTACCACAATAAAGATATTCAACCTTTGTTGCACGTGTTTAATCTTTTTTTTATCTATTTTAAGTATTAGAACGCTTCTACTCCCAGCAGCCTCTTACATAAGATAACTACACGAAGCAGTAAAATTCAGCAACACACAACCGCTCTCTGGAAACAGAATCTGTCAGCGCAGTTTCTTCACTAGCATAAATACAGTAGCATGACAGTAGCTTCAACAGAAAACAGCAGTGTTTCTAAATAAACGTAGCCTGGTTTCCTTTCGTTGAGCCAACTCTCGTCCTGAGTGAAACTAGAAACTACGCCAGCAGCAACAATGTAGAGTCTTGAAGACAATTCTGTAGTGGAGACTTAGTTGAAAGTTACTTGTCGCTATGTCAGCTTCCAAATTCTGTTTGTTCCGCATATTCTGGACCGTAAACATATTTTATACCATATGATCGATTACTAAATTTTTAAAATGTATGGATAAAAAATCCTAGGTCAAGATCGTAAAAATAAATTGACAAGTAGTTTCAGCTCACTGAGAGCCATCTTTCGATCCAAAATATAGAAAATTGCACGTAAGAGGTGAACAATAACAAGATCCATTTAATAACTAAGCTTACGTTATTCGTTACATACCGATATAAAATAATTATTTTGTTAGTAGATATCAACTACTAGGCGTTAACACATCGTCATAATCTGCTGAGGTGAATCGCTCCTATTAAATTGAATAATTGTATGGGCATATACGTACTGGAAAATATATTGGATTGTGACAAAAAAAAGACACACTAAAGCATATTTGGTACATGGTGTAAACTGTTATGCATTGCTCCATCTGAACAATATGCTCATAGAATTCATAATACTCTCGTTTAGTTACGTGTTTCTAGCATTCACCAATTATTTACTTAGACGGCGATCAGGGACGTTCCAGATCAAGTGCCGACCCTACAAATTGCCTCCAGCAGATCATGTCCTGTGCAATTTCCAACCAGTTTCCTGTGAACTTTAGTTGTTGCAGGTTTTTCCATTGTCCATGCTCCCACTCGTTCGTGATCTTCCCCAGTAGTGCTTTATCTCTGGCCTCCATGCCAACATTGCTTTTGGCCTAACATCCTCTGTCATTGTAGTCGCTTAACTTTTGCTTTTTGTGCAATATTAGGCTCGTTCGTCCTAGCGTAAATTTCTGAATTTTTCGATCTTCTCCACCCTACTTCTCATTCTCCTTCTCTCAAACACCTTCAGTTTTCCTTTATCACTCTTAGTGGTACCTACTCGGCGTTTCTATGCCACAAAACAGAACTAGGGTACTTATTGTACTTCACAATAATGATCTGTTATTCCACTCCCGAACAGCGGGCGGAAAAAATGCACATCTATATCTTCCCGTGTGAGCTCTGATTTCCCTTATTTTATTATGATGATCGTTTCTTCCATCTATGTTGGCGTCAACAAAATATTTTTGCATTCGGAGGAGAAAGTGGGGATTGAAATTTCGTGAGAAGATCCCGCCACAACAAGAAATACCTTTGTTTTAACGATGTTCACCCCAAATCCTCTACCATGCCCGTGACACTCTCTCCTCTACTTCTCGATAATAAAAGACATGCTGCTCTTCTTTGAATATTCTAGATGGACTCCGTTGCTCCTCTATGGTAAGGGTCCCACACCGGGCAGTAGTACTCCAAAAGACGACGCACAAGCGTACTGTAGGCAGTCTTTTTAGTATATCTGTTGCATCTTCTAAATGTTCTGCCGACAAAACGTAGTCATTGCTGCACCTTCCCCAGTACATTTCCTATGTGTTCTTTCCGATTTAAGTTGTTCGTCATTGTAATTCTTAGGTATTTAGTTAAATTTACGGCCTTCAGATTGGACTGATTTATGGTGTAAGCGAAGTTTAACGGATTCTTTTAGCACTGATGTGGATGACCTCACACTTTTCATTATGTAAGGTCAATTGCCGGTTTTCTCAACATACAGATATTTTTTTCTAAATCGCTTTGCAATTTGTTTTCATCTTCTGATGACTTTACTAGACGACAACTCCCCCTCTTCCCCCCACCGCCACAACCCCCTCCCCTCCGCCACAGCAGCATTATATAGATAAGGAACGGTAGAGGGCCTATAATACTACCTTGAGGAACGCTCTGGCTCTGAGCACGAGGGGACTTAACATCTGTGGTCATCAGTCCCCTAGAACTTAGAACTACTTAAACGTAACTAACCTAAGGACATCACACAACACCCACTCATCACGAGGCAGAGAAAATCCCTGACCCCGCCGGGAATCGAACCCGGGCGCGGGAAGCGAGAACGCTACCGCACGACCACGAGCTGCGGACTGAGGAATGCTAGAAATCACTTCTGTTTTACTCGATGACTTTCCCTCAACTACTCCGAACTGTGACCTCCTCTGATTTTATTTTCGTTGAGATTATCTTTGATTTCGTGACTGGATTTAGACTGTTACATAGACTTGATGCATTAACAATTCTTGTTTGATTTCTAGCTGGACATTATTTCTCCGGTTGAATGTGGTCCCAAGTATTAAAAGTTTTCATCTATCTTTAACTTCATCTCTCTCACTTTTAAGTTCCCAGGCACTCGCTCTACTTAATTCCATCACTTCTCTCTTTTCTGCGTTTATTTTCAAGCCACCCTTACCTGGACTACTGCTCAGCTCCTCCATTGCTTCTATCATTTCATCACTCTACTCTAATATAGCTGTCGGATCATCTGCATACGCTAGTATTTGCAAATTTCCATTCAGATTGATGCCCTTTCCTACGCTTTTCATCTCGCGTACATCTTTTTCAACGACAAAGTTAAATAAAGTGTGTGACACCGCGTCACCTTGGCGTAGCGTACTCTATATCCACTTCCTTTGACATTCCCCTTAATATCTTACTGTAGCTTTCGTATCTGTTGCCTACGCTTTCGGCAGGTTGATTAATTGCTCAGGTACCCCAAACTCCCCAAGGCTCACTCTGTGGATATTATGGTATGCCTATGAAAAATCTACGAAACCAGCGAACATTGAAACTTCCTGGCAGATTAAAACTGTGTGCCGGACCGAGACTCGAACTCGGGACTACTCCTGCACACAGTTGTAATCTGCCAGGAAGTTTCATATCAGCGCACACTCCGCTGCAGAGTGAAAATCTCATTCTGGCAGCGAACATTGGTTTATTAAGTTCCCAATAATTTTCCCATCTCTTCCCATACTTGTCTCATAGTAAGTATATCTGCAATTGCAGGTTTTCCGAGGGAAATGGAACATCTTGTTCAATTTTTTTTATTCTTTGGGTGGCACAGTATGCGACATCTTTCACATATGGGCAGTTGTATCCATTCTTGCATCAATGATTATATTTTGAGACGAAATAATTGTGATTTTAACTTCAAGAGATTCTGTGATTTATTCACATTCCCTTGATGATGATAAATTAATGCCTGAGGGCCCTATTACCTTTTGTTTCATTGTGTGCACGTTGAAACCTACATTTAACTGCAGATTATCGCTTTATATACTCTCCATCTTCAGTAGGGATACTAGTGAAAGTGGGACACCATTGCAATCAGTATACACATTTTAAGAACTGCGATCAGTTGAACGTTTTTGCTGTTCTTTGCATGCCTCGCAGTTCGGAAGGTAAGTGACAGCGTGGAATTCCGAGTGCGTGACCGCTTATCATATCATGTTCGACGTCGTTGTTTCGTATACATATGTTTCAAGTTTCTAGGCAGAAAAGTGTTAGGGTATCAGACAGCCACGTATGCTCATTGAGTGTAACTCGCCTGTAAGGTGGGTTATCAACACGTTTCCGAAATCCTGCAAGTAATGGTTATGGTTACAAAGTTCTCTTAAACACTCACCCGCGCCGTCTACTATTTCCGTTGCGCGAAGGAAGTATTTACTACTCTTAAACATGTTCTTGTTTTCTTTTAATAATGTTAGTCATATTGCCTTATAAAATATTTCTTTGGTCTAAACGTTATGTAATATGGGCACTTCACTCAGGTATGTTTCTGAACACATACTTTTAAGATAAAACATAGATCACTTAGAATGTCCACTGTCTTCCAGCACACCCAGTCCTTTCTTCTGAATCAGCAGGAACTAGAACACTTTGGGTTGTTAGTGTTTCATGTCTGATCACCACCAGTCTTACTGATCAAATTTTTGTGCAGCAGCATCACAATAATTATTGATGAATGATGTCTTTTATGCGCCTGATAAATAATTATAGAAATATGTATCATTAATCCACGGCGATTCAATAAAAGCGTGCAACAATTAAACAAGTTACAGGCAACGTGCGGTTTTCTGGTCGAAGGAAAATCACCAGTGCACGCAAAAAAAGTAAAAGAAACGACGCACCACGAACGAACCTTCCGAATAATGGGATGGAAATCGGTAGATGTGATGTAGATGCGTAGACAAACAGTTTATTACAACCACAGAAACATTGGATGATTCAATTAAGAGAAAGAGCTTCACAAATTGAACTAGTCAGTAATGAGTTCATGCACCTCTGGCCGATATGAAAGCAGTTATTTAGCTACACACTGACTGATAGAGTTGTTGGATGTCCCGCTAAGGGATATCGCACCATATTCTGTCCAACTGGAGCATCGGATCGTCAAAATCCTGAGCTGTTTGGAGAGCCCCACCAATAATGCTCCAAGCTTTTTCAACTGGGGAAAGATCCGGCGGCCTCTCTGACCAAGGTAGGTTTTGGCGAGCTGGAAGACAAGCAGCAGAAGCTCTAGAAGTGTGCGGGTGGGGATTATCTGGCTGAAATGTAAGATCAGGATTCCATTCCTTGAAGGGCAACAAAACGGAGCGCAGAATATCGTCGACGTAACGCTGTGCTGAAAGGTGCCGCGGATGACACCCAACTGGGCGTAGCTCTGACATGAAATGGTATCCCAGACCATAATGCATTGTTTCCGGGCGGTATGACCGATGACAATCGAGTTAGTATCCACCTGCTGTTCACGGCGCCTCCAGAAACGTCTTCGCTGGTCATCAAGACCTGAAATCTCATTGACCACAGTAGATTTGTCTTTAGTGACGAGTCTTGCGTCGAACTGAGCCCCAGTGACCAGTGAAGAAGTGTTTGGAGACGCACCGGACAGCAGTGGGATAGTAACCCGACTATCACGCCCCATAAGGCCTGACAACCAGGAGCGATGGTCAGGGGTGCCATTTCGTTTTATAACAGGCTCCCTTCGGTTGTTACCCGTGGCGCCCTTATAGCACAATGGTACGGCGCTCTGTTGCCCTTCAATGCAAGCCATCCTGGGCTTACGTCTAAGCAAGATAATGTTCGCCCGCATACGTCGAGAGTTTCTACTGTTTGTCTTCCTGCTTGCCAAACCCTACCTTGGTCAGAAAGGTCACCGGATCTTTCCCAAATTGAGAAAGTTTGGAGCATTATGGACGGGGCTCTCCAAACAGCTCAGGATCTTGACCTTACGCCCCAATTGGGCAGAATCAGGACATCCAACAACTCTGTCTATCAATGCCAAGCCGAATAACTGGTTGCCTGTGGGCGAGAAGTGGACCAGCGCATCATTAATTTGCTCAGTTTGTGATGCTCTTCCTCTTGAATAAATCATCCATTTTTTTATGAAACTGAGATCATTTGCTTTTTTTTTTCAGAGTGTGTAATATAGATCTGGGTATCATCGTGATACCTGTTCCTGCATTATTTTATAAAGTATGTGAATGGCAGTTCCTTTCCTATTTTTACCTGTTGAAAACGTTCTTAACTCCTGAAAACAGGTGCGGGAGTTCCTCGATTAACTACTTCGAGGCTACTGGATTGGGTATGATTCACGAATATCTCCAGGTCCACAGAAATGTCCACCATGGAGTCGAGACCCATATACGCCACACAGCTCATTACAGAGAATAAGCAAGTTCTATGCGGTTCAACGTTGATACGAGACCCATGAAGAATTGCGCAATAGTTTGAGGAGGCCTTGGTTGCGTAACTCCGAGATGATACACAAGACACCAACGAGATCACGGAGACACAGAACCACTTGATATATAGTTTTTATGTCAGTCGCTCCCATATGCAATATAATGTGTCGATGCAGGTGTAGAGGGACGTCTTAGATACACTGCATTGTAGGGTAATAATCATGTTTAGCCTTCAGGTCAATGACAATTATATTGAACGCAATAGCTCTTTGAATTTACGGCTACCAATCTGGTTCACACAAATATCAACATAACAGATTAGGCTGCGCCCCTTCAAATATCCCTTACTGTACGCAGTAACAACATAGGTGGCTACGGTCATGCCATCTAAGTCTATACTTTTACCACTCGGAAACAAATTATACTAGAGTTTCCCATAGGAAATATTCAAGAGATTAACTTTGGTAGACCTGTGTAATAGAATGGGACCGAGGCATAACTACACTACCGACCATTAAAATTGCTACACCAAGAGGAAATGCAGTTGATAAACGGGTATTCATTGGACAAATATATTATACTAGAACTGACATGTCATTACATTTTCACGCAATTTGGGGGCATAGATCCTGAGACATCAGTATCCAGAACAACCACCTCTGGCCGTAATAACGGCCTTGATACTCCTGGGCATTGAGTCGAACAGAGCTTGGATGGCGTGTACGGGTACAGCTGCCCATGCAGCTTCAACACGATACCACAGTCCATCAAGAGTAGTGACTGGCGTATTGTGACGAGCCATTTGCTCGGCCACCATTGACCAGACGTTTTCAATTGGTGAGAGATCAGGAGAATGTGCTGGCCAGAGCAGCAGTCGAACATTTTCTGTATCCAGAAATGCCCGTACAGGACCTGCAACATGCGGTCGTGCATTATCCTGCTGAAATGTAGGGTTTCGCAGGGATCGAATGCAGGGTAGAGCCACAGGTCGTAACACATCTGAAATGTAACTTCTACCGTTCAAAGTGCCGTCAATGCGAACTACAGGTGACCGAGTCGTGCAACCAATGGCACCCCATACCATCACGCCGGGTGATACGCCAGTATGGCGATGACGAATATATGCTTCCAATGGGCGTTCACTGCAATGTCGCCAAACACGGATACGATCATCATGATGATGTAAACAGAATCTGGATTCATCCGAAAAAATGACGTTTTGCCATTCGTGCAGCCAGGTTCGTCGTTGAGTACACCATCGAAGGCGCTCCTGTCTGTGATGCAGCGTCAAGGGTAACCGCAGCCATGGTCTCCGAGCTGATAGTCCATGCTGCTGCAAACGTCGTCGAACTGTTCGTGCAGATGGTTGTTGTCTTGCAAACGTCCCAATCTGTTGACTCAGGGATCGAGACGTGATTGCACGATCCGTTATAGCCTTGCGGATAAGATGCCTGTCATCTCGACTGCTAGTGGTACGAGGCCATTGGGATCGAGCACGGAGTTCCGTATTACCCTCCTGAACCCACCGATTCCATATTCTGCTAACAGTCATTGGATCTCGAGCAACGCGAGCAGCAATTTCGCGATACGATAAACCGCAATCGCGATAGGCTACAATCCGACCTTTATTGAAGTCGGAAACCTGATGGTACGCATTTCTCCTCCTTACTCGAGGCATCACAACAACGTTTCACCAGGCAACGCCAGTCAACTGCTGTTTGTGTATGAGAAGTCGGTTGGAAACTTTCCTCATGTCAGCACGTTGTAGGTGTCGCCACCAGCGCCAACCTTGTGTGAATGCTCTGAAAAGCTAATCATTTGCATATCACAGCGTCTTCTTCCTGTCGGTTAAATTTCGCGTCTGTAGCACGTCATCTTCGTGGTGTACCAATTTTAATGGCCAGTAGTGTACAATAAGGAGATTCTACGTAGGTTCAGGTTGGAGTAGCTACGCAGATATAATAAGGGACAGAGATTTTCTAGTGTGGAAAGCAGCGTCAGACCAGTATTCGGATTGATGATCACAGCATTAGCAAAACTAATATGTGCAGAACAGATGTGGAATCTCAAGCTGATACTGCAACAACAAGAGTCAAACCACACAGTTGTAACTTTCGCAGACTTCAATAGCTTACGACTCGATCATCCCGTTTAATTTACTCCATGGATACGGCGTGGATAACAAAACAAATATGTTAATGGAACTGGCCTCGACAGACACTTTCTCTAAAGAAAAATTCGTGGACGAAATCTCCGAAACTTTTCAAGTTAAAACTGGAGTAAAATAGGATGATGGTCTGTCCCTGCTCCTGTTAAACCCAAAACCCGATAACGTCATCAGACCATAGAAGAAATTAATACTAGAAGTAAGTATGGATACAGAAGATAAACGAATCAACCTAAGTGCTCTGCTTTTGCTGACGACATACCAGTAACTATCCGGACTCTTGCGCAAAACCACGCCATCGAAAAACGTCGTGAGAGTATCTTCAAGACCGGACTCCAGATCTCTTTACTAAAAAACACAATATGTAGCCCAAACCTGGCATCACTTGCAGCCATGTAGGCTGTTTAGGTTTTTTTGTTGGTAATGCCACGTAGTGCTCTGTATGAAAATCACTGACTGTGCTGTGTTCAGTCTGTGGCTGGTTGGCATTGTTGGAATATTCGCTATTGTAGCGTTGGGCAGCTGGATGTGAACAGCACATAATGTTGTGCAGTTGGAGGTGAGCCGCCAGCAGTGGTGGACGTGGGGACAGAGATGCCAAGAGTTTTGACAGCAAATGATAAGGATGTGTGTCTGTCAGAAAGAGGAAATTTGTAAGACTGGATATCATGAACTGATATACATATGATGACTTTTGAACATTATTAAGGTAAATACATTGTTTGTTCTCTATCAAAATCTTTCATTTGCTAACTATGCCTATCAGTAAGTAGTTAGGATCTTTTATTTAGCTGGCAGCATTGGCGCTTGCTGTATTGCAGTAGTTCGAGTAACGAAGATTTTTGTGAACTGAGTGATTCATGAAAGGTATAGGTTATTGTTAGTCAGGGCCATTCTTTCATGGGGATTATTGAAAGTCAGATTGCATTGCGCTAAAAAAAATATTGTGTGTCAGATTAGTGATGATCAGAATAAGAGAGAACTGTCTGAGTACATTCAGTTTTACTCAGCTGTCTTTGTACCATATAACGTAGAAGTTTACCAGCACAGTCATTCATAAATTTTTCCAAGGAGACGTTTCATATGGTGACCCTCCCAGGATACCTCACTGGAATCTTCTGATTTTTTCTTGTAGTTTGTGTAATTATTGTAGTTATTGTTCATTGCTAGCATATAATTGTCGAGAGTATCTTCTTTGTAGTTGTAGTTTCTCATTGTTGTACTGTAAAGCAGTTGTGGCATGCCTGTAGATTTGCACCAAATATTTTGCAGCCATGCTTCCAATTAATTGGATATTATTTTCAATGCTATTTTATGTGTTTTCTTATTTTACCCTTCAAATTGTGCTTTTCTGTGTCATCGTGTGAAATATTGTGACAATTATGGCATGTGAAAAACGTAATACTAGGCTCCAAAGTAAACTGAGAAATGACAGTGAAGACAAGAGGAGTGTGTTAGCGCCACCGTGTAATGAATGAACAAATATTCAGGATAGTAATTTGGTAATTGTGCATAGGGAAACGGACCAGGCAATAAATAATCGTGTAGACAGTGAAACAGCTAGTGAACAGGGTAGTATTGTCGATCGATCAGTCGGCAACAGCTCGCCCCCGGAACCAGGAATGACAGGACACAATCTTGCAAATACCATACATTCAGGTTTTGCGTCCTCACCTTTTTCTCAATTAAACAACATTGCATATCCTGTAATTCACATTACAGTAAATGACGTAAAATTTATCGCAGTACTTGACTCTGGCAGTCCCATTTCAGTAATTAGCGAAACAGCTTTTAGCAAATGCAACATATCAAGTGCTTGCCCCACACTTCCTTTACGTAAGATTAAATTACAAGGTGTAATTTTTGGAAAAAGTGTAGATGTACGCCAACAAACTAATTTAGAATTCTTTCGTCAAAGCCATAGATTCACTATGAACTTTCTTATCGTTCCATTATTGTCGACAGAAATTATATTGGGAGTCGACTTTTTGAATGAATACAAAGTAATCTTCAACTTTCACGATGCTGAAATAAGTTTAGAGAAAGAAGGTAAGTCAATAGCTTTGAAATTTGGAGATTGGCTCTCAAACCATGAGGAGGAAATTAATCGGCTTTACAACTTGTTAGACAACAGTTCGGAACTTTCGATGGAACTTGACACAAGCAATCACTCTGCGAGTATTGACATGGATGATATCGACAGCGTATTTAATACTAATGTATTAATTCAGAATAAAATTCAAACAATTGAGAATCGTAATGACACTGATACGCAGGACCTTTTTCAGATTTTACAAGCACATTCCACAGTTTTTACTCACAAAACAGGAACAATCAAGGGATTGCAATGCCAATTTCTTGTTCGTGAGCATACTAAATTTTGTGTTAGACCATATGTAATTCCGGCACATTATAGGGACCGTGTTAGAACAGAAATACAATCTATGCTTGACGATGGCATTATTGAGCCTGCAGTAAGCTCATACAACAATCTATTACATGTTGTTGAGAAGAAAAGTGGATCGATCAGTCTTGTCTTAGATTCGAGACAAATCAATACTATCATCCTTCCTGAAACAGACAGGCTGCAAACGTTGGAAGAACATCTTCAAAATTTTAATGGTGTAAAAGTGTTGTCTGCTATTTTTTATCAGATCGAACTTCATCCAGAATGTAGAAAATACACAGCTTTTCTTTGTTTCGGCGTTTGTTATTAATTTCGGAAAATTCCTTTCGGTTTGAACATTTCTTCACCAGCATTAATTCGTGGGCTAGATTCCATTTTTTTTATGGGACTTAACTGCTAAGGTCATCAGTCCCTAAGCTTACACACTACTTAACCTAAAGTATCCTAAGGACAAACACACACACCCATACCCAAGGGGGGACTCGAACCTCCGCCGGCACCAGCCGCACAGTCCATGACTGCAGCACCCTAGACAGCTTGGCTAATCCCGCACGGCAATTCCATATTACCTGAGTTCTTAAAACGTCACATCACCTTATATGTGGACGATATTCTAATATCAGAAGCCTCATGGGAACAACATAATCGCATCCTGAGCAATGTGTTACGTATTTTTGCAGAATCTGAATTCGGTAGGACAAAGGAGAAGTTTCTGGGACACATTATTTCTTCTGAAGGCATACAGCCGCATCCTGAAAAGTTAGAAGTAATCAGAACCATACCAGTTCCATCCACAAAAACAAGTCCACAGTTTTCTAGTTACACCAAAACTTTGTTCTCTCACTGGAAAAAATACTGTTTGGAACTGAGACGAACAGGCACAGTTGGAATTTAATTCTTTGAAAGAAGCGCTACTTAATGCGCCAATACTAGATCATCCAGGTCTGTCACAAGATTTCTGCCTTAGCACGGATTCTTCTTAAGTCGGTCTTGGTGCCCATTTATTTCAAGAAGCCATAGAAAATGACACTACTGTGCAGAACACCATTGCTTTTGCTAGCCACGTGCTAACAAAATCTGAAAAAAATTATTTCGTTACTGAATTAGAAGCTTCAGCTATCGTTTGGGCATTTAACAAATTCCGTTTCTTTCTTTCTGGTAAACACGTAAAAGTAAACAGTGATCATTCTGCATCTCAATTTCTCATGTCTTCAAAATTAAATCATGACAAGTTAAAACGATGGGCATTGTTTCTGCAAGAATTCCACTTCACAATAGTCTACATTCCCAGCAAGGAGAACATTGTTGCGGACGCACTATCATGTGCACCGGCTGGGCTTGAGAAAAGTAACACAGAAGGCAACCTCAGAAAAAATTTCAGTATTCTTTACATTCAGAATGTCGCCTTTGAAAACTTCATCACCACATCTTTAAAGGACATCGCTCATGAACAAGATAAAGATCCGATGTGGAAAGACATCAAAAGTAAATGGCATGAAAAGACACACACACAGATTCGACATTATTATCTGGTTAGAAACAACATATTCTTCAAACGCTGCACTGTTGATGACAAGATATGGATACTTTGCATTCCTGACTATTTTGTCAATAAGCTCACCTGGTACATTCATTTCAGCTACGCACATTTTGGTCCACGAAAATGTTATATTCTTAGGACGACTTGTTATTTTAACAATATGGAAAAGAGAATTCGAAAAGTCTTGCCTATTCGCAAACTTTGTCAAAAGGCTAAACCATCTACTATCTCATATTGTGCTCCTTTGTTTCCTATCATTCCTTCTAAATTAAAAGAATTTTCTGCTGTTGATCTCTTGGGACCACTTGTCAGAACATCGAATGGATTTCCGTACGTTCTCGTCGCTGTTGAACTTACCTCAAAATGTGTTACTTTCACACCGTTACGTAAAGCCACTGGACGGTCTGTATACAACGATTTTGTTAAAAATTTCTTACGTGAAGTTGGACATGTTAGTAAAGTCATTTCAGATAACGGACCGCAATTCAGATCTGCCGTTCGGGCACGCAGGCTTCGGAATCGTAAAATAAAACCTGTTTTTATTTCATTGTACTCACCACATTGTAATCCGTCTGAACGGGTTATGAAAGAAATCAATAAGATTTGCAGACCTTATTGTCACAGAAAGCATCAGTATTGGGCCAGATATTTACACTTACTTCAAAACGTGCTGAATGAATTGCCTCATGACTCCACTACTTTACCACCTATTCTTGTACTGAAGAATGAAGAACCACTGAACAGAATCAGAGCGCTTGTACTTTTCCGAATACACGTAAATTTCGACACAAAGGCATAATTGATTTGGCTATTAAAAATATAAACTCTGCTGCAAACAAAAGAAGAAAACTACACAGTAAAGCAAATGCAATGAAACTATGTATTGGTTAGAAAGTTCTCTTTAAAGCTCATTCATTGTCACATAAGAAGAAACACTTGAGTCACAAAATCTTTCTGATTTACAATGGACCTTACAGATTCCGACGTATACCACATGATAATTGCGTTGAAGTTGAATATCTTTACACCGTTTACACCACATTTCACATGTAAAACCGTTTATTGAGAGATAATCTGCTTTTTTACTTAGTCTTTGTCATTAAATTTTTCACTTCACATTACTAGTACGCTTTGTCACACTTAGAAACTGTTAACATGCAACAATGTTTTGAAGTCAACTATCCAGGCAAGAACCTAGGGAACTTATTTAGACAGTAATTACGAATGAATTTTTGTAGTGAACAGATAATACAGTGTTTTTGTGTGTACATTCTTGCTTGTTCGTTGCACGATTACATAACGACTATAACGCTTAGAAACTTGGAACATACCCTGCTAATGAGATTTTAATGCAACATTTTGGTTTACTTGAAAAGACATTCTGGATTTAAAGTAATTTCTGAGAGATAACAAATGACACAGTGGTTAGTTTATTTGACAGCTACACAATTATATCACGAAACTATTAATGAGTAACACAATTTACATTATGGCTTTTTGCACTGTATCTGTTTTATTTCTGCACAGTTTTTCTGTATTATTCAGGAAAGTAAAACATGTTTTAGTAGTACCTTTTCGGTATAGATACAATGAGATAGGTATTTTTCTTTACACAACAATACGTTACAGTATAGTACTTTCGTGGTCACGGTAATGTACGTAATAACTACGATGTCTATACGCATAGCATTTCACTTTTGTTGATGACGAGGTAAGTACATTGACTTTCGCAGAACTTTCCTTATGGAGAACGATAATTACGAGACTTGGCACATTTTTACCGTTAAGGAATGACAGAAATTATCCTACATCAAGACACACAGTTTAGTGCTACAGGACATGCATTTGAGTGATTAATTTTTGTACTTAGAACATTTTTAAAGATTTTTGAATTACAAAGATACAAAGAAGGTGTTCAGTTATACATTTCATTCCATTGGTGTAATCTGTAACACCTGAGAGTATAATTACATTCATCCTCAGGGGGTACAAGCATACTTTGTGTATTAAGCATGTGGCAAGCGCTAGGAGCCCTAGCTAATATGATATTTGCTTATACAACTTTACACATCAGTACCATATTTCTCTAACACAGAATTACACAGCTATCTGATCATTTAAAAGAGACAAACATTTTTTTTTATTATTCCAGTGAAATCACAGTTACGAAATTTTATTTTGTCTGTACTTTGTGAACTCTTCAAATTTTTTGAAACCATTGTGATACTATGAGAGCTTTGAATAATGTATTTGGCCAGGGATCATGATTTTTTGACTACATTTGAGGTAGATGACTTTATTGAAACAAGCAGAAGGCATTTTTAAAGGTTTTGAGATTATTGGAGGAAGCTACGACGATTTTGAGATGTGATTGATGTGCTATGTTGATATTATTATGACGACGATGTGTATTATGCTGTTGAGGTATGTTTATGATCAATAAACTGATGCTATATGAGGAATTTGATTATGTTACGTATTTATTATAATGAAATATTGAAGAAGTGTCGACAAACATGTGTATGTGTAATAAGGTAAGGAATAATGAGTAGTAGTTAGGCACTCTGATTAGTGAAAACGGATGTTCGAAACGAAGAATCGTACTTTAAGAGTTATGAAACATGTGTACATGCGTGAACGTGAGTATCGCAACACTGCTATTCATGAGATTTCGTTTCTACACATTTATACTGTAATTTTTCAACCTCAGAAATTATGTTATTTTATATGAGACTGTCACTGTAGCAGAAACTGCTGTAGTAAATATTTCGGTAAGAAAGGTAAGTGACCTTGGCATAGTGCGCTGTAGGTGCCCAGCTGTGTGACAGTAACCTGGAAAAAAGCTGTGCCTTTCAGAGGCACAACGAAAAAAACCTCGCTGTTGACATTTGTTTGTAGAAATCATCGCAAATATGACACGCTCATACTTTAAGACATATGATAATATTTTGTAGCTCGTAATTTCTGATATTTACTGAAATTCCGTATGGGTAGTGAATGACGTTTCATGCCTTGCTTTGTGTATATGTTAGCTTTTTTTTAACATCTAGTTTCTAACTGCACTGCAGCATTGGTTAAAATAAAATTTAATAGATGTACTAATTTCTGTCTACAGACCCAGTAAATAATAACTTTATGATCTACTTTCTTAAAAAAAACATTTCCCTTCACAGGAATTCTCAACGACATGGTAACTTGTTTGGTAGAGTAAGGTATTGTGATGCATCTCCCTGCTGTTAAGGTGTGACATAGGTACTAGACATTTCCTATGGTTACTGTAATATTTTTTCTGCTTGAGCTTTATCATGTTTAGGTATAAGTTATGGCATTTGCCAGGTATACTCTTAGTGAATTTTACATTGTATTAAGCCAGTTTTACTACTGATTTATCTGTCTTGTTGCTGCACATTGGCTCATATTAGTTGTAATGTTGCATTTGCTTTGCTAATTTAGATATACTGCTGCTTCATTTGCCAATTTGCATTTTTTTTTGTCATTGCTGTTTGTGTTAATTCTTTTGTGGTGCTTCATTGCCTCATTCTCTAGTATATGTATCTGAGCTCAATAGATTTAAGTTAGCTTAAGAGGGGGTACGCAATATAAGAGAATGAGTTGTGATGAATTGGAAGAAATGCGTTGAGAAGCTATAAGAAAAAGGTTTGGCCAAAAAAGTAGTGTACAATGAAGAAAAATTATTGTGAAAGAGGATATGAACAAAAAAGTAGGGTTTAGGGACAACAGATATAGATAGGACTTTTTGGGAATAATGATGAACTAAGGGAGATCTCCAAGAAGCAAAGAAAGTTTTGTTTGCAAATCAAATATGATAAATACTGCAGTACCAAATGTCATACTGGAAACAAACACTGTCCTTTCCTTTTGTGTTACTCTACTATATGTTTGTGTACCCTTGTGTATTTGTGTTCTTCCCGTCTTTATGTGTTTATCTGATAAAAGTTATGTTGTAGAATTTTTCTAATACTCAGCTACATTCACTATGATGAAGAATACTGTTATCCTCAAATATAATTTGCCTTAATAATATGTTATTTACTTTGTAAAGATGTTTAGACATTATTTATTCTGTTCTACTTTAATGCTCATGTGTGAAGTTAATGTTTCGTAAGCTCTTCTCATTTTTTTAATTTATTTACTTATGTCATAATTCCTGAACACTGATGTATATGAATATTTCTATTCTTTTTTAAAGCCTGTATTACTACAAATGTTATCTGTATTATTATGTTCTTTAATGATGTTTTCTGTATCTTTATAATTGTATCCTCATGTCGTAAATTTGTAATTGTATAGACACCAGTTCTTCAAATTAAGTTTCATTTCACTTCACATGTTTCTGTTGGTCATAGTATATGCACAATATGTGAGAAGTTAAAAAAAGGGGGGGGGGGCTGTTAGTGCTTGCATGTGAGTTGACAATTCAGCAAGGGAGTGGTTAACAGCACTGGTAGTTCTAAGGACATTTCAAATATTTTTGTGAGTGCACAAGTGCTAGTTTATGGACTTGCTGTATTATCTGCAAGACTCTTACATGGTGATTGTGCACCCACACAGTCGCAACAGATGGCTGCTGGCCATCTCTACAAGGACCTAGAATGGTTCTACACCTTTTATGACCCACCAGTACCATTATCTCTACAAGGACTACAGTGGGTCTGCACCTGTGGTGGCCCACCAATACCTTTATCTCTTCAAGAAATACTGTGGGTCTACTCTGTGATGACCTACCTACCAATATTTTTCAAAACTTCGACTGATTCTGCTGTGGGTTTGCTCTGTTGTAGCCCATTACCCATCTGCATGTCAAGAGTTTATGGACTTGCTATATTACCCGCAAGACTCTTAGATGGTGGTTGTGCACCCGCACAGTCGCAACAGATGGCTGCTACACCTTTGATGGCCCACCAGTACCTTTCACTGGAAGGACAACACTTCTTCTTCAAGGCTGCATGGAAATCCATTACTTCCATGTGCATTATCTTTTACTGTTCAGACTTTGTGCAATGTAATTACTACTGTGATGAAAGATCAGGAATGTATTTATGAGAACAATTTTTGCTTTTGACCAACATTGTATCAATAATTGTGTGCATTTGATTTATTTGTTATCATAAATATAAAAAAACTGCAAACAATTATTGGGCGCTGCCCAAAACAATTTGTAAATTTCTTTCTGAGGAGCATAGGGGCTATGTAAGTAGACTGTTTAGGTTTTTACGTTGGTAATGCCACTTAGTGCTCTGTATGAAAATCACTGACTGTGCTGTGTGCAGTCTGTGGCTGGTTGGCATTGTTGGAATATTCACTATTGTAGCGTTGGGCAGTTGGATGTGAACAGTGCATATAGTCGTGCAGTTGGAGGTGAGCCGCCAGCGGTGGTGGATGTGGGGACAGAGATGCCAGAGTTTTGAGAACAGACGATAAGGGCGTGTGTCCGTCAGAAAGAGGAAATTTGTAAGACTGGATACCATGAACTGATATATATATGATGACTTTTGAACAGCCGGCCACGGTGGCCATGCGGTTCTGGCGCTGCAGTCCGGAACCGTGGGACTGCTATGGTCGCAGGTTCGAATCCTGCCTTGGGCATGGGTGTGTGTGATGTCCTTAGGTTAGTTAGGTTTAAGTAGTTCTAAGTTCTAGGGGACTTATGACCTAAGATGTTGAGTCCCATAGTGCTTAGAGCCATTTTAACCATTTGAACTTTTGAACATTATTAAGGTAAATACATTGTTTGTTCTCTATCAAAATCTTGCATTTGTTAACTATGCCTATCAGTAATTAGTTAGAATCTTTTATTTAGCTGTCAGTATTGGCGCTCACTGTATTGCAGTAGCTCGAGTAACGAAGATTTTTGTGAGGTAAGTGATTCATGAGAGATATAGGTTACTGCTAGTCAAGGCCATTGTTTTATGGGGATTATTGAAAGGTAGAATGCGTTGCTTTAAAAAAATATTGTGTGTTAGTTTAGTGATGATCAGAATAAGTAAAGAGTAAACTGTCTGAGTAAGTTCAATTTTATTCAGCTGTATCAAATAACGTGGAAGTTTACCAGCACAGTCATTCATAAATTTTTCTAAGGGGACGTTTCAGTATGACAACGTCACATATGTTAAACACTCCAAGTATCTAGATGAAATTATTGAAAACACTAACAATGAAAGAGTAATAGAAAAAAACGTGCCGAAAAACTATGTAAAGCCTGCACCGTTATCTGGAATATATACAGTCATGCTCAAAAGTATCCGAACGACCTGAATGCATTACGCCTGATTCGCATGCAACCCGCATAACGCAGCTGTCTAGCAGGTCCTCTAATTGCTCATTGGTACTGTCGTTTGACTATTGAAAATGGTTCCAACAAGTCACCACTAGAAAACACTGCTCTGTATCGCAATAACTCAAGATGTAATGTAATACCTCGATACTACAAAAATCAGAGAACACCTTATCACAGAAAAGACTGTCCTTACATTTTGTAAGTTCATGGTTATTACAATAAAAGACATACCTGGAATGTTACCACTCTCATTATTACGTCAGACAGGTAATGCACGTAATAAGTTCGTCGTATTCATGATTTCCTCTTAAAAGTAACCTACTGTACCTATTATTTAACACAAAATGATATTAAAAATTTAAGTTATTCACGAGCAGCTAGTTGAGAACTTCAAATGACACGACGAACCGTCTCGTTCTGCATATGGGTTCAAGCCCAGGTCATGCAGACTAAGCAAAGATTTCGTGACTGACGGAAACTAACAGTCATTCCTGGCTAGGCTTACAGAAAATGGTTCAAATGGCTCTGAGCACTATGGGACCTAACATCTGAGGTCATCAGTCCCCTAGAACTTAGAACTACTTAAACCTAGCTAACCTAAGGACATCACACACATCCATTCCCGAGGCAGGATTCGAACCTGCGACCGTAGTAGTCACGCAGTTCCGGACTGAAGGGCCTAGAACCGCTCGGCCACCGCGGCCGGCTACAGAGAATGATATACCTCTATTTTAGACAGTATCAGTTAACAAATATCAACTTTAAATTACATAACGTAAACATTTTTAACGGACGCGAATTCCTACCCAATATCTATTGTCCCTGTTAATGAACTACGAGAGATGTTATATATTGCTTCTTCACAAGTAACTTACTTGAAATGCCGTGAGGTACAGCTTTGTGCTGGACAGGGATTCGAACCCAGAACCTAATGGGATTGCTATCGAAGCACAATCAACTGTGACATATCGGATTGTCTCGGCAGTAGCTAGATGTTTTAACTGAAATGACTAGACGAAACAATATTTTCCTCCTTAAGATTCCAACCCGGCACCTATCGCTGTTAAATTCTAGAGAAAACGAACGTTAAATATGGGTTTGTTACACCATCAGCGACATGTGAGCATGTTTGAACTAGAAATAATATGATGAAGAGTTCAGTGCTGACTGGGAATCGAACCCCACACATATCGTTGTTGACTACACACAGAGAGACATCAGCTACCGAATTTTTCTCCACAAGCAGCTCGGAATAACATCCTTGAACTTACAGTGATCTCGCAAATAGTTCTGTGTCTCACAGGGAGTCAGAAACGTCAGATAACGTTAGTGTTGACAACGAATGAACATACATTAAAAATCAAAAGTATTAGTCACCAGCAGATAGGTGTTCTCATGCTAGAGCTTGATAATACATAATGAAAACTTTATTTCCGGGCCAGGATTCAAACCGATTCACGCGCAATATGTGGCGATATTGAGGAATCTGCAGTTTTGAACAAACAACACATTGTACTGTCACGAAGGGATCAAATTCTGCGTTAAGGGCGGTCAGAGTTGCATTCCCAGTTCAGAACCAATTTTATCCACGTACAGAAGCTCAAATAAAAGATGGAGTAAGTGTCCTGTAACCCTACATAGCGTTTGTTTCGTCACTAGAAATAAATAATTAGTATAAGAAAGGTTACTGGTGATAAGAGTTTCTACAAGTCGCCAATCCTGACTTTATTTTGGTACCTTCTTCACTTGGCGCAGCCAGACGAGAACAGAATCTGTCTATCCCTATCAAAAATCATTGGCAGAACTTGGAATCGTATCCAGACCATAACTATATGAACCTATCACGAAACCAACACACCACCAAACCCTCTTCTCTGTGACTCTTTTCTCTATAGTAACTCCGTTGCGTCACACTGGATGAGAATTCTGGCACACAGGCTCCCTGTAGTGGTTTGTAGCATGTTCAGTACATTCATTTACTTGGTTGACCGAATCGCCATGAACTAGCTACCTCGGCTACCCAGTGCATACATTCGACTCTGTTTTGTAATCACCGAAATAAGATCACGTAACTGCTACCTACACAGAACTGCCAACAGTGTAGGATGCAGAAATTTAAATAGGAAGTGTTCCTTCCCACTTGCGCTACTCTACTGCGCTATCTGTTTGTTGAAAACGTCGTACAGTGCAAAAGAAAAGATGTAACTGTCTGCCTCTCAGAAGTCTAGATCCGGCCATATGCATTATCTCACATACAATCACTGCCACTTTTTTTTAAAATGCAATTCTGCTCTCTGGTGAAGTTATCTATCTAATGGAACTTTGAACATAATTCCCTTCATTTCTCAACCCAAAATAGTCGCATGTGGAAAAAGGGCTAACTTCTGCGACATTTTGTTATTTTCAGGTTTAATAGATGGCCAGACAGCAGATGCATCTCGAAACTTTTGTATTATGTATGGGGAGAGCGCATCATGCCAAAATACGTCAGAAAAGTATTTTCTACATTAGCTGTCGTGTGGTAGTGGCATTTTATTCTTCTTCAAACCTTGAACTCAGAACAAGTTTTCTATACGCATGTGATCAATAAACTGCATGTGCATTGTCAGACTGTTATAGATAACATCAGAGAATTCGATATATCGTTGATGATTAATTTCTCTCTCGTGTTTACTATTGTTTTAACAACACTAAAAGAAATCTTACGAAAATTGTGCACTGTATTATAAGAAATGAAATAAAACTACCCATGATAACCTTACGATGAAAGGCCGTTTTAATAAAACTAAGTATCTATACACAAGTGTGCCTTTATCGGCATGAATTAGTAAATTACCACTCACTTAGATTTCGATTGGGTCTGTGTTTAATTGGTATGCTGTGTCATACTCAAGAGGTATGCAAATGTGGCATTTCATAAATAAAGTTATGTATTCCTAGAAACCCAAAATTTGCTTGTCAGCAGCGGAAAGATGTGTTACCTGTTGTGCAGCATTGTAAGATTTTCACTATTGCACTATGAGCCGAAAGTATTTTCTTGCGATTTCCTTATTGATGTTTGATCTGACTGCTTGTAGCTCTTTCACAGAAGGGATAAAAACGTTACAGTCAGCAAGACTGGAACTGCAAACTATAACACACGCTTTTTCACAGGTCAACACGTTACCAGAGAGCTAGCGAAGAGATATCAGTCTTAGCTTCCTCGTACAAGACCAATAGTGGCTAGAATTCGTAACCGCTATTTAAAGAACGAGATTAGTTGCGATTTCCATGTGCAACGACTTTCCTGCGCTGAAAACAGTAAATTTACAATCTTTTGTTACACTTCAAGCAATAATAACTCAGGTTATTCAATGGAAATGACAGGAAAAATCTAGTGAACTTTGAGGCTTAATTCCATGCACACCAGGAAGTTACTCGTCGACCAGACTTGCCAAACATACCTTGCCTTGTTGCCAAATCTTTGTTACAATACCAGCAGGAGGAAGATGAACTGATGTGTTCCTACAGCGGGCTGGGAAGTGACCATAGCTGACGTCTCAAAGACGCGGCTGCCATGGACTGAAATACCTAATGCGTCTGATTCGCATTTCTGTAACTAGGTTGCATGGGGGCTTAATTTTAAAAAAATATGAATGCAATGCAAATACTTTTTAATTTTCTGTCGCTGTATGTCCGATTACGCAGTCTCGTAAACGGCTGGCCCTGACTAGTTTTTGTACGCAATCTGACTGCATGGAACAACAACAAGAATGAAATGAAAATTTTCGTTAACACAGTTAATTAATTAAGTCCCCAGCAACTATAAAATCTACGAAGCCAACAAAGCACAAGTGTAGCTGTTCTGTGTGTGGTAGTATGACTCAACGCACATCTGGCACGGTTCTTCTTCAACAAGACAAGAATTTTTAAATACCAATTATACTGACGTGATAAAAGAAAATTAGAAATACTATAATTGCGTAAGGAAAGCAGAATTACACTCTAATACAAGAACACAAGCCAGATGCTTTGTTGACTGAACCTGTAATGATGCATTATTTGAGATACAGAAATATTAAAAAGAAAAAACAGGGAATTTGTTACCTTCATATATATTGACGAAAAGCACTCAGATCATTACAATATCTCCATTGGAACAACATCTGCTATCTCTCCCATCAAACCACTGCATAAAACATGGAACAACACTCTCCACTATCACATCTCACTCCGACTTCACGACAAGCAGTGTCCCCCACAACTTCTCGGCGAGAACTGCCTGCCGCTACTTCTCAATAATCACTGCCAGTGGAGGCGGCGGAACAATACTCTCTGGCGCGATCTCTGGCGCTGTGGCTCAGTGTAGCCACCTTTCAAGGTTTAGGGACTGGAGCGAAGTGACTGCAAACTAAGGATTATAAATCAGTAACTCTCATAGTTGTTTTTATATTTCTTCTCTACTAAAACTAAGAAACTCATTCACGGACGTTTTCGTGCCTGGCTGATAGTCGAGCACAACAAACATATAAAAAAAAAGAGTGTGAATGTGTGTGTGTGTGTGTGTGTGTGTGTGTGTGTGTGTGTACATCATTACGAAATGTCGTATTCATGATCTATGGAACAAGTATTAATCTAATATAATATAATCATATTGCTGACTAGCCACACAGAGTCATGAATTACCGAAATTTCCGCCAATATCAGTAACCAAATCTAATCTTGAAAATAAAAGACGATTCCTATCAAGACCCTTTCGTCCCTGTTAACTAACCACGAAAGATATCTGATATACCTCCATTCACAAGTAACAAAGTGTGCATGCATTTAAAGATGAGGCGCACGATGTGAAGTTCTGTGACAGATACGAACCCAACACGTAATCAGATTGTTAACTAAGTAAAATCAAATGTTACATATCGGTTTTTCTTACCTGCTGCTAGGTGTTTGAATCTAAAATAAGGATACAAATTTTTGTGCCTAAGTGACAATCGAACCGCGCACCTTCCATCCTTCTTTATCATCCACGAATATAGCTTAAGTATCAATTACTTACTCACCAACAGTAAGATGTGTGCATTTTTGACCAGAAATCATGCGTTGGCAACACATGAACAGACATTAAAAATGCACGTTAATTTTCACTAGCAGGCCAGTGTGTACGTGACAGGACTTGAAATTAAATTATGAATATTTTAGTACTGGATCAAGATTCGGACCCACATACTTACCTTTGGAGGAGACCTAGAGAAGATTTCAGTCTTGGGAACAGGAACGAAATGATTGAACTATACTGTTCCGAGAGATTCAGATCCTCGAAAGAGGAGATACGAATTCGAATCACAGTCCAGCAGCAAATTTTTCAACGTCTCTAGTTCAATCAAGTAGAGTAAAATAAGAGCCCTGTTCCTTTAAATGGCTATCGGTTCATCAAATAAAATAAAATTTTCTAATGTAAGTTTACTGGCGCTGTTTACCATGACTTCCGCCTATGTCATTTCCCAGCGTAAACTGGCTCTGTCCAGTTGGTATTGAAGGACCGTGATGTTTAATGCGGATTCTGGATTACAACGTCTTTCTCTTGAGGTTACCAGAGGTAAGGTAAATCTGTTTGTGCCTCTTAAAAGTAAATGCCTGAACCCAAGCATTGCACTTGTGATGGTTCGTTCCACCTGGCCACTGTGGCCACATTTCCCAGCCCCAGGATGATGTGCTTAGCTTACAAATTTAAGTCACGGTGGAAAAAATGCGAGTCTATTAAATGGCTAAGTACAAGCAAGCTTCTGACGCGGAGATTGCGATATTCTCATGTCAGCATTATGTAAAGACTCTAGATATCATAGCCTTGATGTAAAGCCATTTTGAAATGTTCACTAATTCAGCAAATTTCTTAGTTCGAGAAAATCCACTGTGAAGTGTGAAGTTACCATATAATTCGATTATTACCGTCATATTACTATCATTTTCTTCATACCGCTCCTGGAACGCATGTGCTTGAAGATCATTTAATGCCTTTTGGTCATTATACAAGTAGTTGCCCAAGAGCAGGTTCTTTCCCTGCCTACGGAATCCTTTTCATGTTAATATCAAACATCAGCAATTACTTGTAGATTACATTAAAACTAAAGTAATTCATGAAGACGTTACTTGATAACAAAAACGCGCTGCCTTTCTTCATTTACTTGCGCCTAGAAATGGCTGTCGAATACTGCCAAACCAAAAGCCAAGGGATCTTACTACTTCCGATATACATCGCTGTCAGTTCTTCCAGGTGATTTGGAAGAACTGTAGTTTCAAGTTGTGTATGACAGAGAATGTTTCAGAAAATCATTTGTTTTCCTTTGCAATACTCACAAACATTTTCATTCTAAGCTATCCAAGTTCAAAATATTCGCAATGTTATTTCAAATTTAATATTCGCTTCTATAATGTAGGAAAGTATTTCACAGTTGCAAAACCCGCATCTGACTCATTGACCGTACCCTTAGTCGCTGACGTAAATTCTAGTCCAGAGTGACACCAGTTTACGTAACCCAATGTAGCGAAAACTGTTTGCCAGTGCTCTTTCTCACCGGAAAATACGCAATTCACTCATTGGGCTCCATAAGTACACTGTAACAGTAATTTCTGTGGGTATGCAATGCATGTGGACTGTAGAACTTAGTAGTGCTCTCTCTTCCGCTTCTGTATACAATATGCCTGACCTAAACGGGCCCTTTATCATTACAGGCCCTGGGCAGTGCCACATCATACTGGCAACAGTAATGTGCTTATACTGACAACCTCACTGTTCGTTTTACCTGATTCTGTAACCATTTAAATAAAACAACATGACCTTCCAGTGGGAGACATTTCGTCCCCCTTTTCCTACTGCAAAATTTTTGCGTTCCAACCAGCGAAATGCGGCAGAGTACGGCCGGTAAACGATTCACAAACCACGATTTAGTACCGTTAAGACGATTTCTTTAAACATTGTCGTAGCTGAAGGAATTAAATTTCTTCTTAAATCGTCTTATACAACAACGTTCACAGATATCTCAAATAGGTAAAGCTCTTTATCCAAGGTACAAAGGCTGTAAAACAAACTTCTCACAGTTTGTGTCAGATTGATCTCTTCGTCTGATAGCACTGCCTAAGTGTGTTGTCTAAGAGGAATCACAAGTAGTGTTCCTGTAGCTGTGGGAATCATTGGTTGGAAACGAGTTTCACACCAATGGGTACAGTACTGCCAAATGTTAAAAATGATTATCAACCTAAGTCTGATTTCATCCCCAAACTGAGTCGTATTTATAATATTGAAGCTAGAGTGTTGTAACCTCCCCACAGATAAAAAATATAATGTATATTGTATTCACATTTAGCGTAACCGACCAATAGATAAATTCTGTAACCTACCAATAATAAAATGTGACTAATCTCTTAATAAAAAATGTGACTCACTTATAACCTGTGAATTTAAACTGGTAAATTTTGGACACGTCAGCAGTGCTGCGTCATGGCCCTGAAAATTCATTCTGAATAAATTGAAAAATCTTACCTCAATGAAGTCGTCGGATAACGCGTATATATCTGCTCCTATAAGAAATTTTTCTGGCACAGCCCAGTGCAATGCTGGCCGATAGATTTGTCATGTATAAAAAGAAACAACTGACTTTTCTTTACAATAATCGGGATGACCATGGATTGGAGAAATTAGTAAATTTTTTAAATTGAGATGAATGATCGTCAAAAGTTAAATTTTATAAGAAAGATTATTATTAAGAGATTTTTTTAAAAAACATTTACATGGGACTTGATATAACAACAGTACATATGCGCGAGGCTGCTTTTGCCTTATACTACAACGCTCAGGCACCACCATCGCTCCCCACGACCGGCCCAGCCAACTCGATACACACGACTGCTAGCTACTATATACTGCTACTAACACACAGTTACTACTGCATACAACACTGCTCTCTGGTCTGAGATTCTCTTATAGCTTACATATCGCAGGCAGCGCGTGAGCAATCCATCGAAATTACATCTGCTCGAGTGCACTAGCAACAAATTCCTTAATCATGGACCTCTTACATAACCCTCCACTGGGAGGGGGGGGGGGCAAAATTTTGCAGCGATGGTGAGTCAATTGGACTTGCCATGAGCAACAAATTTTTCTGTGATCTATTTAGCTTACTAAGTCTATAGTCACAGAGTATATACATATATATAACATTATTGGTAAGTACAGAACATATTAAGAAATGAAACTGGGTACACACGCACTGAGTACAAAATATATTAACAAATGACATAAAGTGCACACGCACTGTAGAAGTCTTTAGCATATTTACATGAACTGAATACATTAAGAAATGAAATAAAGTGCACACGCACTGTAAAAGTATTTAGCATTTTTTCATGAATTAAACACATCACAGAGTGAAATAAAGTGCACACGCACTGTAGAAGTCTTTAGCATTTTTACATGAATTACACATATCAAGGAGTGAAATAAAGTGCACACGCACTGTAAAAGTCTTTAGCATATTTATGAGAACTGATCATGTTAACAAATGAAATGAAGTGCACACGCACTATCACATTAAGAGACGAAATAAAGTGCACACGCACTGTATAAGTCTTTAGCATTTTTTTACAAGAACTGAATACATTAAGAAATGAAATAAAGTGCATACGCACTGTATAAGTCTCTAACATTTTTACAAGAACTAGGAAAGGAATGAGAAGGATAGCATCATGGTTGTAGCACAGTGGGTTGCACTTAGCTGCACTGAAAGTCCATATCTTTCTACAGAACAAAAACACCAAGTGAGACAATCTGAAGTTCTCCTCCCTGAAGTATTTATCAGTGTAGCCAAGACACTGAAATGTTGTATTAATATTCAATGTTATCATTTTGGTACTACATTAGGTACACCAAACAGTAGGCCATAATGACATCTCCTTCGGTCAGAGTGGTGGACATTTTGATGTCAACACCACATTCTGGTAGAATCCATACTCTTACATCAATGTAGAATTAGTGCAAAAACCAAATATAGTGCTCCATGATCATGAGGATGGACAGGACATAGGGATATTGCAGTAATTGCTGGTAATTAGGTCAGTAGGTGAAGGACATTCAGTCTTATGCTAGTCATCATTCAGAATTACACTACTGTATCAACCGATTTGAATTATTGGCACTCATTGGCTATTTACTAAACATTTATGTAGTATGTATGGAGTATTACAGAACATTATTCATAAGTCATCTCATTACAGTAATTATTGGCATAGCATTTATGCATAAGTCATCTCATAACAGCAGTAACCATTGGCATTCATTTATGCATAAGTCATCTCGTTACAGTAGTCATTGGCATAGCATTTATAGAGTATAAAAATTATTATTTGCAGAAATTATTGACATAGCATTTATGTATAAGTCATATCATTACAGTAATTATTACAGAACATTATTCATAAGTCATCTAATTACAGTAATTATTGGCATCATAAGTCTTCTCATTACAGTAATTATTGGCACTCGTTGGCCAGTTACAAAGCATTTATTATGCATTATTCAGAAGTCATCATTCAAAACAAGAGCTATTGCGTGTAGCGTCAAGCTGCTAGTATTTATACATGATATCATGCAAGTGACATAAGACATATTTAAAATGTAAGACATTGTAACTATTACTCAAGGTCTGTAGTCCAATAATGCATAGACATAATGGAATCAATACATCAGAAAAATTTGCATTATATTTAGGACTAGAAATATATCTTAAACTGGTAGCATTATTTAGTTATATACTGGTAATAGTTGGGACTGGTAATAAAAAAAATTTTGTGTTAGCAATGCATGCGTTGGGATCAATAATTGCTGTGGCATGAAAATATTTACTTTTGACTTATTGGTGGAAATAAGGATTAATAATGTCGTTCGTCATGAGTCAGCTGTAGCAAGGTTATGAAACAAGTAGAGTATATGTCATCACATTCATAAATTATAGACATAAGTGGATAAAAAATGCAAGTATTAGAACAGGTTTCACAGCTAAGCGCTTATACCATATTAATATGATGAAAATCCTCTCCTGAAAAAAAATACAAAGTGGATTATTGAGCTGAAAGAAGAAATGTATTCATATTATGCTGAAAAGTAGTAAACTTCGAATTAACAGGTAATGAAACGTGTACTTAACATGTGTGTACTCTAGCTGTCTTTCCCAAACATTCAGTCATTATACTATGGCACATAAGACATACTGTCAAAGGGAACTGCAACAAATACTTAAATAACTACATAGCATCTCCTAACTAATACAAAATATATAAACCTCATCATTATCGTCATCTGTAAAGAAAAACTTCATTATTCATATTACCATATTCTTCATATAACTATTCATCATCATTTATTATCATCTGCAAAAAATAGACACTTCATTATTCATTATTCGTATTACCGTTTACTTCATACAACTATTCATAGTATAGAGTTTCTTACTTCTAGCGTATTTCATCACTAAAATTAACATGTGTAGTTCTGTTTGACAGCTTGCATCAATCGCCTCATAATCTCAAAGAAAAATAATTAGTTAAGACTGCTATTATATGATGTGTATAGTATATTCTTGTTAATGTTTGTTAAATCTGATCCATTTACTCTTCATGACAAGGTATTGCATTTTCTTTCGTTCATTCCGATGGTGAAATTTCCATTTCATAATAAAGCACTGTGGTTTGTTTAATTTATTTCTTTTACACGGTATTGCTTTCTGAAAATGATAAATAAGGATTAATACCTTGCATTTAAATCATATACCTATTAAATAAAAACTTGTTTCTAGTGATATAACTAAGCATACAGCATAACATGACAAAATGTATTAGGCCAAAACAGACAATTTTCAAGTGCAAAAAATGTACACACAGCATATTAATGTAGTAGCAAAATATGTAGAATAGTCAAGATATTGAGATGTCATCAGGCAAAAATGTCAAAGTCAACTGGTGTTTGTTATATATATTAAAGATTTCATAGTGCATACAAAGAAAAATTCTACTTTCGACAGGAAAATCATCATCTATACATAAAAATGGAAAATGTGCATGGTCTGATATATAACGACAAGAAAAGCGACCTGCCTACCGTACCTTGCCGGGCACTTGACAAGAAAAAATACACTCCTGGAAATGGAAAAAAGAACACATTGACACCGGTGTGTCAGACCCACCATACTTGCTCCGGACACTGCGAGAGGGCTGTACAAGCAATGATCACACGCACGGCACAGCGGACACACCAGGAACCGCGGTGTTGGCCGTCGAATGGCGCTAGCTGCGCAGCATTTGTGCACCGCCGCCGTCAGTGTCAGCCAGTTTGCCGTGGCATACGGAGCTCCATCGCAGTCTTTAACACTGGTAGCATGCCGCGACAGCGTGGACGTGAACCGTATGTGCAGTTGACGGACTTTGAGCGAGGGCGTATAGTGGGCATGCGGGAGGCCGGGTGGACGTACCGCCGAATTGCTCAACACGTGGGGCGTGAGGTCTCCACAGTACATCGATGTTGTCGCCAGTGGTCGGCGGAAGGTGCACGTGCCCGTCGACCTGGGACCGGACCGCAGCGACGCATGGATGCGCACCAAGACCGTAGGATCTTACGCAGTGCCGTAGGGGACCGCACCGCCACTTCCCAGCAAATTAGGGACACTGTTGCTCCTGGGGTATCGGCGAGGACCATTCGCAACCGTCTCCATAAAGCTGGGCTACGGTCCCGCACACCGTTAGGCCGTCTTCCGCTCACGCCCCAACATCGTGCAGCCCGCCTCCAGTGGTGTCGCGACAGGCGTGAATGGAGGGACGAATGGAGACGTGTCGTCTTCAGCGATGAGAGTCGCTTCTGCCTTGGTGCCAATGATGGTCGTATGCGTGTTTGGCGCCGTGCAGGTGAGCGCCACAATCAGGACTGCATACGACCGAGGCACACAGGGCCAACACCTGGCATCATGGTGTGGGGAGCGATCTCCTACACTGGCCGTACACCACTGGTGATCGTCGAGGGGACACTGAATAGTGCACGGTACATCCAAACCGTCATCGAACCCATCGTTCTACCATTCCTAGACCGGCAAGGGAACTTGCTGTTCCAACAGGACAATGCACGTCCGCATGTATCCCGTGCCACCCAACGTGCTCTAGAAGATGTAAGTCAACTACCCTGGCCAGCAAGATCTCCGGATCTGTCCCCCATTGAGCATGTTTGGGACTGGATGAAGCGTCGTCTCACGCGGTCTGCACGTCCAGCACGAACGCTGGTCCAACTGAGGCGCCAGGTGGAAATGGCATGGCAAGCCGTTCCACAGGACTACATCCAGCATCTCTACGATCGTCTCCATGGGAGAATAGCAGCCTGCATTGCTGCGAAAGGTGGATATACACTGTACTAGTGCCGACATTGTGCATGCTCTGTTGCCTGTGTCTATGTGCCTGTGGTTCTGTCAGTGTGATTTATCTGACCCCAGGAATGTGTCAATAAAGTTTCCCCTTCCTGGGACAATGAATTCACGGTGTTCTTATTTCAATTTCCAGGAGTGTATAATCATCAGTAAGTAGTCACATAGATATAATTACATAAGTGGTCATATAATATGTAAGTTTATGTGGAAAAATGTGCACGGTCTGATGTGTAACGACAAGAAAAGCGGCCTGCTAACCTTACCTTGCCGGGGACTTCCCAAGTAAAAATATAATCTTCATCAGTAAGTGGTCATACAAATATCTGGAGATGGCATTACAGTGTGATAAATCATAAAGTATGTTTATTCAATAAAGGGTTTAATATTGGAAATATGGTGATTGCCCTTGCTTTTTCTGCTTCTCAAAGTTTCGACATGTACTACATTGGGGTGAGGAATGCTGCGAATTCTATATGGACCTGCGTATAAAAGCTCAAATTTACTGCATCTACTTTTTCCTCTGTTGGATAAATAGAGTGTGCGTGCTAATATCTTCTGTCCAATGTGAAAGTCACGGCGTGTACAAACCTGTTTTTGCTGTCTTCTCTGGCGCTCTGCGGCACGTTTGTTGTTGAGCGCAATGTCAATTACTTCATGGTGGCGTCGTCGACGAGATGTAGGAAAGGATACTAATTCTTTAATTTTGTTAGGTGGTTCAACATGTTTAAATGTAACAGTCTGAGATAGCACAGTAGATTCATTTGGTATTGAGTTAATTACATCCTGGAATGAGAGTATGTGTGTGTCCCAATCAATATGTCTTTTATGGAAGAATATTCTACATAGTTTACCAGTTTATTTCATTAGTCGTTCAGAAGGGTTCGAAGAATCGTGATACTTGGATATATAGATCGGAGAAATGTTTCTACCTCGTAACATACGTGTCCATATCGCAGATCCAAATTGTGGTCCAATGTCAGAAATTACTTTCGATACATGATCTACATGAAATAAAAAATGTTTTACAAATGCATTCGAAATAGATTTAGCAGTAGCTTTGCGTAACATAGTGAAGGTAACAAATTTCGAAGTGAGTTCAACAGCGACAAAGATGTAGCAGAAACCTCTACTAGATCTGGGAATCGGTCCAAAAATGTCTACAGCTCTACGATCTGTGTAAACGGTAGTATATCTTCCATAGAGAAAATGCCTAAATCTGGTAAATGCCCATACAACACATAATGTTTCAAGTTCTGTAACAGAATAATTTCGTTCAGCAGGTGACAGAATGCGACTTGCAAAGGCGATGTTTTTAATTACTGTAGCACCATCTTCAATTTCCTGAAAAATGTGTACGCCTAAAGCTGTTTTAGAACGGTCGGTGGCAATGGAAAAATTTCTGGTAGGATCTGGGTGTGATAAAAGTGGTGCATTCAACAAAGCTTGTTTCAGGTTAACGAATTCAGACTGTGCTTGGCTATCCCAGGACCAAACAGCGTTTTTACCCGTCAAGTGGCATAATCTAGGGGTGTCTAAAGCCGAGAAATGAATAAATTTACGGAAAAAGTTAATTAAACCCAAAAAGCTGCGTAGTTGTTTCTTCGTCGTTGGAACAGTAATGTCACGTAAAGCTTGAAGTTTTTCCGGGTCAGGCGTAATGCGTTCTGCCGAAATTACATGTCCAAGAAATTTTATAGAAGTTTTGCCAAAGTGTGATTTGCGAAGATTAACTGTGAGTCCTTGTGCACGAAAAGTTTGTAACAGTTGTTCAAGAATCAAATTGTGTTCAGACCAATTAGCTTCTGCAATAAGGATGTCGTCTACATACGTTTTGATTCTATCTTTAAGTTGTGTCGGAAGTATACTATTCAAACCGCGAATAAATGGTGCTGAAGAAATTGTTAAACCGAACGGTAACTTGCAAAACTGGTAACAGTCACCAAAACAGAGAAATGCTGTGTACTTTCTGCAGTTCAGATGGAACTGAATTTGCCAAAATCCCGATTTTAAATCTAATATGGAATAAACAGCAGTACCAAGAAATTTCTATAAAAGTTCTTCTAGTGTCTGTGGGCAATCTGTTTCATTAATAATAATGTCGTACACATGACGTGAATCAAGTACGAGGCTAAGTGATCCATCCTTTATCTTATCTGCCATTTTACACTTATTTCCGCTCGGACAATGTTTTTTGATGTGAAAAATGCCGAGTTGCATTATGATCCTAAAGCCACGTTAAACTGTAGGTTCCCCTATTAACTGGCTAAGTAAGTCAACTCAAAGGTCGGAGGAAAGCAACGGCATACCACCTCCAACAGGATCATGCCTATTAAAGCACTGTGGTGTTCAAACCAATCTTCCAACTGATGACTGCTTTACTTTACTATGGGTTCCAAAGTTAATGATCTTTGGGTTATTAACATTTTTGAGTTTTCATGCTGTAGCTTTAATACCAGTAAACGAAAGTAACCGACCGAGCACTGTCACTGTTCGAGTTGTCAAGGTGGTAGACGACGATGCTGTCGACCCCAGTTACAATCTCGGTCATGGCTATCTTTTAGTCGAATACCTCTGTGTGCCTTACTACTTTTATACGCTTGGTACACATCCAACTTGATATCTGATAGAGTTGTATTTAGCAACATGAATCAGATGTGTTTTCCGAGCAATATATCGGACAACACGTCAGTGCATCGAGATTTCGTTTGTGTTGCGCATGGTGCAAGAAATATTTGTGTTTTGCTCGCTTCTGTGATAGGTTTCACACCACTGCATGCGAGCAAGCTCATGAATAGACTGTCAATAATTGGAATTACGCAATAATACACTTACAAAGTGTATTTTTGCATTATGAATCCCAATGAAAATAACTGTAAATAGATTATATATCTACTTGCTTATTACTCACGCTTCTCGATGCTTTCCTCAAAAAATAAAAAGAAAAATAGAGAGAGAGAGAGAGAGAGAGAGAGAGAGAGAGAGAGAGAAAACAGAAATGTATTTCAAATGTCACCGCGATGACGCCATGTTCGTCTCTTGATATAAAGCAAGGATAGTTGAAAGGTAATATCTCGTTGTACTAGCGATATGTATGGCTACAGGGCTCTTTCTTTTCTCTCTGCGAACAACCAAAACAAAATTCAGTAACAAAGTGGTAAGAACACCTATGCAGTGCGCCAATTAAACACTCAGCCTTTCTTGGTTATTTTGTTAATCGTTAACAATTGCCCATAACGCAGTAAACATCCTTGATTACTGATATGTTATTACTACCATTGTTATTGTTATTCTTCAACTCACAACAGCTTACCTATCACTCATTGCTGCCGATGGACGTAACGAATTGATCAGGAAGAATGGAATGTGGGATGTTTCGTCACGGAGAATATACACATTTATCTCGGGTCTTGTGTTCAGGGTAATACGAAAATCTCATTATGAGAAGACGACAACGGGATGCTGGTGATGCAGGCAATAATACCCAACTATTTCTGTCGACTTAACACCAGGACGACAGACAAACTGGCGTCTCAGTGTATTTTGATTATAATTCGTAAGCCTTCTTGCGACCTCGTCCTAATACCTCGTGGGAGCAGGCATAATATTTTCCTTATTGAACACCGAGCAATAACAGAAAAAGATAGTAGGTGGAAGGATACAAACAAACAATCAGACTCATGAGTGTGGATCCAGTTCATCATTAGAAGAATAAACAAGAGGGAAACATTACGAAAGCAATGAATATGCTGGTTAGTATACATTATTTGTATAGATCTGGAGATGTTTGACACAACTGTAGGAGAAAACGCTGCATATTAACCAAACCCCGCACCTCCCCTCCGTATCCTCCTATGACACGAGCATAGGATTCTCCTCACATACCGCTACAGAGCTGTTCCTAGCACAGTTGAGAATTGGCAACATCGTCACAAACATTTGGCAACACTGTGACAGTGCAATCACTTCTGCATATGGAACTGAATTGACTCGCTAAATTCACTTGATATTCCCTTTCCATTTGAATGACTTGTGCTATATAAGCCTCATGTAAACCAAGACACTGAGACAGAAAAATCAATTTTTTGGCTAAAGAAATGCTATTCTTCACATAAGTGACAATCTGTATAATCGTTCACGAGGCTCAGCGACAAATACTATGATGAGAGTGGCGTGCCGGCAGCAGTGTGTCTGTGGCCCCGTGGTACTGCCCGTGTCTCGTGTCGCAATGGCTCAATGAGTCATCAGTTCTAACCGTAGTAGGGGCCAGCATGTGTGAGCTTTTTTTCTGATTTATTTTATGGAGCTGCGAATTTCCAGAAAAAATTCTGTAACGAAATTGGAAGAAAACCTTTACACTTCAAGTACTCTTGGTAGCTCGACTCAGTAAGTTGTGTTAATGGTCATAGATCTCGGCTTTCTGACTGCCAAGCTGCTTCACAATACAAGTGTCTCAGAAGAAATTCTAATTGACTGTCAACAATACGAAATTCAATATTGTTCTTCACTTAAGACTCACATGCCAGGGTGATAAATATGAAGGAAATGAACCTCTCGATTACTATAGGATATCTATGCTAAATTTCCACAGTAGCAATTAGGAACTCTCTGCAGACATTTGCTAATAGCGGCTCTAGCAACTTACTTTTTCTCTGGGTACCTTCAAATACGGGCAATTTTTCGCCTTAAATCCAATTGAATATTTTAAATATCACTTTTGAACAGCGTTCACTTCTTCATTAATTAATGCATGGACCTCAAAACTAGCAGCTTGCCTGCGTAGCTATAAGGAAGGTTCTGAAAGGTATTGACACAATGTTTTGCATTCATTTAACATAGGGAATCAAAGAAAGAAACCAAACACATTCAATTGCATTTACTCTCTCTGCCATGACTAACACATATGAATCGATGTCAAAAAAAAATTATTTGAAGAATCTCCTGTGAAAGGAAAAAGAACAGGATGTGACACTTTAAGGCGCACTGGATCACAAACAACGAAATTAATTCTCTGCCACATTGGTGTATTGCATACAAAACGGTTTTGTGCCTCCGTAGATATCGAGTGTGAAACACAAATCGTAGACAGATTTTATGGGTCACCACTCAATAACATTAAAACATTTTCACCATCGAGAGTGAGGAGTGGAGCAGATGATGTTGGTAGAAGGCGAGGCAGTACAGTGCCTCAGTCCCTGTCAGTAGGCAGCAAACGGATCCCAGAGAACTCAGACGCATGTGGTGTTCAGAGGCAGATGTTCGGCCAAGAAATCTCACTAAAATATTGTTTAACCAAACTACTATTACCAATGTGACAGAAAGCGAAATATATTGTAGATTCGCTAGAATTACACTCATAGCTTCAGCACCGAGAGGAAAGGGGCGATAAAAGTTTTGTCGACATGTGCTTTCCGTTGCCAGATGATGTTTTAGCTAGTCTCGCGTTTTACCTCAAGACTACGGTCGTAGTCAAGAGTGATCTACTGACTTCAGTCAAGACCGCCTCCGGGAAGTGCCGCAGTCTATATTGTTGTCAGATCGAGCATATTGCCAGACATAGAACTCTGAGGGGAGCGCGACTGTATTGTCCACCTTATGGCGGTCAATTCTTTTGTATAAGACTATATCTACAACACACATTGCACGCTAAAGACCAAGAAGAATTTTAAAAAAATTAGTTTATGAGAGCAACGTTAACTATAGCGTTCGAAGTACTCACAGTATTGTATACAGTGTGTAAACGCCTTCCAATGCCCACTGCCGGCCGAAATGGCCGTGTGGTTCTAGGCGCTGCAGTCTGAAACCGCGAGACTGCTACGGTCGCAGGTTCGAATCCTGCCTCGGGCATGGATGTGTGTGATGTCCTTAGGTTAGTTAGGTTTAACTAGTTCTAAGTTCTAGGGGACTGATGACCTAAGAAGTTGAGTCCCATAGTGCTCAGAGCCATTTGAACCATCCAATGCCCACTCAAGGATGACAAGGATGCACAGTCTCGCTTCAGTATTACAAATACGCCTCAGTTTGTGGATGAACTCAGACTTAGGTTAATAATCGTTTTGAATATTTATCAGTACTGTACCCATTGGTGTTAAACTCGTTTTCAACCGTTGATTCTCACAGCTACAGGAACATTACTTCTGATACCTCTTAGACAAAACACGAACTGTGGGAGGTTTGTTTTACAACCTTTGTACTTGGATAAAGAGCTTTTCCTATTTGAGATATCTATGAATGTTGCTGCATAAGACGATTTAAGAAGAAACAAAATTCCTTCAGCTACGACAATGTTTAAGGAAATAGCCTTAACGGCACTAAATCGTGGTTTGTGAATCGTTTACCGGCCGTACTCTGCCGCATTTTGCTGGTTGGAAGGCAAAAATTTCACAGAAGGAAAAGGGGGACGAAATGTCTCCCACTGGAAGGTCATGTTGTTTTATTTAAATGATTACAGAATCAGGTAAAACGAACAGTGAGGTTGTCAGTATAAGCACATTACTGTTGCCAGTATGATGTTGCACTGCCCAGGGCCTGTAATGATAAAGGGCCCGTTTAGGTCAGGCATATTGTATACAGAAGTGAAAGAGACAGAGCACCACTACATTCTACAATCCGTATGCATTGCATACACACAGAAATTACTATTACAGTGTACTTATGGAGCCCAGTGAGTGAATTGCGTAGTTTCCAGTGAGAAAGAGCACTGACAAACAGTCTTTGCTACATTTGTTACTTAAACTGGTGCCACTCTGAGCTAGAATTTATTAAGACCCTACATGCATACTAGGCTTCCAACTTCACATTTTTGCCACACCAGGTCGATGGTCGTCTCCATAAACACCGTCATTGAGATGAACGACGGTTCGGAACGGGCAGCGTCCCACTGTCTCAAGTTGGTGGGAGCAGTACTACGCTATGCGAGATATTTTCCAGCGCTTGCATGAGACCTGTGTTAGTAGTAATCGAAGACACCCTGACAGCTGCGAAATACCCGTATCCCTTATGGTTGACGTCTTCTCCGACGGCGATGTCATCTTTCAGCAGTATAATTGTCTGTGTCTCGGAGCCAG
The DNA here is from genome assembly GCF_023864275.1 of Schistocerca cancellata. Lineage (NCBI taxonomy): Eukaryota > Metazoa > Arthropoda > Insecta > Orthoptera > Acrididae > Schistocerca > Schistocerca cancellata. The sequence goes on from NC_064634.1 coordinate 411,999,289, forward strand.
AACCGTGCTTCACTGATTTGAAGGAACATTATAGTGAACTCAGGTTGATGTCTCGGTGATCAAATTTGCCTGAGGTAAATCCTATGGAACCCATATTGGTCGCTATAGGGCTCCATCACCCCGTACGGAAATTAGCGGCTCTTATTTACGCGATAGGTTATCCGTAGACGTCTAATGCCACATACCTCCACAAACCTGCCATCAAACTGTCGGATTCCTTACACACAGGATCAGTAATGTATTTCGTTCCAAAGATGGAGAAACTATTAAGCAGGTGGTCATAATGTTTTGTCTCATCAATGTATTTTCCTCCCACCTCCGCACACATCGCGAAAATATCATGCAGGTACAATCAGAGAGATTCGAGCTTGCATTGAGGCTTACCAGAAATCGTTCAACTGGCGCATCATTCGCGGCTAGAACAGAAAAGAGTGCCGAAGTGACAGGGGCACGCAAAGAACCTCCCGCGATACTATAAGATAGCTTGCAGCTTACAGAGTATGATGTAGTTGTACGCAAAACAAAATACTTGAAGAAATAATTATTTATACTGAGCATTTCATTTACTTAACGTTTTTGTTAAAGATTGCACTACGTGGAAATGAGGATAAGAGCAAACTAGTAAATCAGCATTAGGTCTACTGGTAATTTCCAAGATCACTTGCAAGCGATATACATTGAGCACGTCATTGTCATGGCCCCAGATATCGATTAGTTGCTGCTTTTGTTTACAGTGCACTATACTCCGATTAAAATTACTTTGTGACTGATGTCTAAGCAAGTGTAGCGGTTCGGCAGAAGTAAATTGACGACACAGCAGAGCATTGTTTTAGTCTCTGATAGACTAAAGAATATGAGTTAAAAGTCGCTACTTCAGGAACTGAATTATCTGCAAATACTGTTTGCTGTTATTATGGTTTTTTGTCGTGATGTGTGTTGCGTGGTAGTAACGAACAGTACATATTTCAGCACCTGTATTGGCTACAATAGCTCTTGACTTCGTACTCAACACACGGAATTGTCGATGATGAAGATCTGGATGACGAGTAAGATGAGTTAAATTACGATTATCTCTTGCCATTGTTGTCAACGGTTTTAATGAAATCGGTGTTTGGCACCATGACAGTCACACGTTCAATATATATCACTTGCAAGTGGCAGGAAATCACCGCTCTACTTACTATTCTGAATGATTTACTATCTCTTTAGTTGCTGTATTATCTGAAAAGAACAATGGGGAAGGAGATGTGACTGGTATTTAAGTGCCTCAAAAAGTTCCATTTGCTTTTAAATTTTTATTTTCCTCTTCTAAAATCTTCTGCAATTCGTAAGAACGTGCGTTCTATTAGTACCTCAGAGTTACTGCTGAAGAGTTGTTAACGAATTCCCAAACGAGCAGATAGAAAGAATATGTCTCTTAAGACCACGCAGAATCTGTACACGCTCTTAAGAGGAGACACCTTCGGACAAGTAAAGCCTAGTTCACATTATGACACTACGTTGCAGACAATTGCACTACCGGCCACTGCGCAAGCGCGGCGCGCGTTTGCGCAACTCGTTGGTGAAACTAAACACTTTCGGGTTGTTCCAACTTTGGCGACACTAGTTGCACGAGTTTTGAGGTTATGTGTGTTCGTAGAGTGTAGACAAACTGAAATATGAAGTGGGAAGCGGAGAATAATGTTCGCTTTTTGGATATCTATGCTTTGCATAGGTGTTTGTGGGATTTCAATGATGCTGATTACAAAAATAAGCAACGTATTGCTGCCGCTGAGACCGTCATGTGCGATCATAACATAGATGGTTCGACAATATCTGAGCAGCAGGGCAAAATGTATTGAGTTAAGAGCACATATACAACTGAATTAAGAAAAATAGAAGCAAGTGGAATTCTAGCTGTGGCAATGCTCTCGTGTACAAGACTAAAATCCCATCGTTCGCATTGGCCAACTCTTTGTTAAGGACTATTGTTGACAGGAGGGAAGGCTATACAAATTCAGGAAGGTGCATTGTTTATTCAATATTCATCTGTTTAAAACGTCGCTGCAGTGCTCCCCATACACATATGTTAGAATTTTGAGATATTGCCACTGTACGTATCTATCTTCAAGAGAGTAGTTTGCAAACCATTCTCTTCTTAATGCGTCCTGCTTCGAATAATTATTGTTGCTAATGTTAGTAACTATTACTGTTAATGATAATAATTATTGGTGTTAATGAAAAGCGTCATCACCAACTAAAACCGTATCTTACAGCATGCCGAGTGGATTGTAATGCACGCAATATTTGATATGTAATTTAAGTTCTGGCGACAATGCTTCATGCATTACAGTACCTTTATTCCTTATCACATAACTAACTCTATTTAGAAGAAACGTGAACAGTTCTGGTGACGTTCTAAGATAATTAAAAGAACTTCTTGTATCTTCCGTTAGCCAGCCGCTGGTGGCCCAGCAGTTCCAGGCGCTTCAGTCTGGAACCGCGCGACCGCTACGGTCGCAGGTTCGAATCCTGCCTCGGGCATGGATGTGTGTGATGTCCTTAGGTTAGTTGGGTTTAAGTAGTTCTAAGTTCTAGGGGACTGATGACCTCAGATGTTAAGTCCCATAGTGCTCAGAGCCATTTGAACTATTTTTTTATCTTCCGTTATAAATGGTTCAAATGGCTCTGAGCACTATGGGATGTAACATCTATGGATATGTCCCCTAGAACTTAAAACTACCTAAACCTAACTAACCTAAGGACATCACACACATCCATGTCCGAGGCAGGATTCGAACCTGCGACCGTAGCGGTCACGCGGTTCCAGACTGAAGCTCCTAGAACCGCACGGCCACACCGGCCGGCTATCTTCCGTCAAAGATTATTTCAGCAAGGATGCTGAGCAACCGAGCTGACGTCTTTTCTTTATCTAGTCACGAATTGAAACACATATCTTATTTTTACTAATGCAGCGATTACACGCAACAAGCTTTAACTCCATCCCAACTCGTGCGACATGGAGCTCCCAAGGTTTTCATTTCAGACACGACTCAGAGACCCACAAAACGACGAAACTGAAGTATACACTGGTGTCTAGCGTGTCTACAGTCATATATGAAACCACTTTCGTGCAACTCATTACACGCAATGAGTGGCGCAACCTAATTCATCGTGTAATACATTGGTATACATAATGTCGCATGGTGAGTGCTTCCTTACCTCTGAATATCGTGACTTTGCATTGCGTTTCTCAGCAACATGTCCATTCCGTCGATTTCCTCTCAGGTCTTCTTGGACTGAGTTTGTCATGGCGGTGTCCGTAGCATCCAATGGTGTGACGTTGATTCGCCCGACACACTGCAGTTCGCTAATGAACGGACGAGTTTCGTCAAACTTTTCTTCTAATAAGTTTCGAAGAGTGCCTATCGATGTCTGTTGAAGGGCTATGGGTCCGCTCGCGGAGGGCTACAATCTCGGTTCAACGTTTTTTCCCTTCTCGCTGGCCACATGAAGCATGATAGACAGCTGACGTGGCGTGATGACTAATTCAACGATGTATTATCAAAAACACACAACACGGTGTTGTTTATCGAGGCAAAATCACGCATTTTTTCCACTCGACACGAGCTGCCTAGAAGACCGTAGTCGGGGTCGATACACCCTCGAACACTTCTTGTATTAACCTGAATAACTCAAGAGCAAAGAATATCGATAGCGCTTCCATAGAACAGCCGTTGCTAGGCAACTGCCTAGCTCGTTAAGGGTGCAGAAATTAAAAAATAATAATGAAAATGTTCTTCTTTTCAATTTGGCATCTGAGTAGAGAGTCACGCACAGTCATCAAGCATACATACATATATTCACAGCCATCAAGATACTTGCACCTGATCCAATACAAATTTACAGTTACCAACCCACTTATGTTAATTCTTCGTTCCCACACAATTACATAAAAAGTAAAATACAGCTGCACCACATGATTAATGTTGGTAACACAAATGCACGCAAGCTATACATTTGTTACACTCAAAATAATTGTTTCATATTTTTTCCTTTTCTGAAATAACGTGTTTGTCATAATTTCAAATGTTTATGTATGACGTTTCATATCGTAAAATTATATACTTAGAGAAACCTGATTATGAATGTGATGTTGCCCTGGTTATACACATAGAACTTTGGACCGTATAATTAATTTCTGAGAGACAGAACAAACATTCATGTCAAGGCGCTGATATTTTTTATAGAGCGTTTGGAACAGAAGGCATTAAGTAATGCGGAACTAAAACCATACTGCAGCCTCCTCTATGTGGATGGCACGTTTCTTGTATGGCCACATAATAAGGACGAGGCACACAAATAGCACGAAATTCTAAAGAACGGCCATCGGAGTCCTTGGAGCTAGGAAGTGACGTCGGCCTCCTGTTCTCATATATACTGATGTTCAAATGGCTCTGAGGACTATGGGACTTAACATCTTAGGTCATCAGTCCCCTGCAACTTAGAACTAATTAAACCTAACCAACCTAAGGACATGACACACATCCATGCCCGAGGCATGATTCCAACCTGCGACCGCAGCGGTCGCTCGGCTCCAGACTGTAGCGCCTAGAACCGCATGGCCACAGCGGCCGGCTATACTGATGTACAGAAGAGATGAAAAGCTCTAGGACACGGTGTTTACAGGAAGCCTACAAATTCAAACAGGTGCTTAGACCCCACTTCCCATTACTATCCAAACCAGAAGCAAGTAGTTCCAAACATTCGGTCTTCGCATGTATTCCGCATCAGTAACAGTAAGAGCCGGCCGCGGTGGCCGAGCGGTTTTAGGAGCTTCAGTCCGGAACCGCGCGACCGCTACGGTTGCAGGTTCGAATCCTGCCTCGGGCATGGATGTTTGTGATGTCCTTTGGCTAGTTAGGTTTAAGTAGTTCTAAGTTCTAGGGGACTGGTGACCTCAGATGTTAAGTCCCATAGTCCTCAGAGCAATTTTTGAAAGTAAGGCCTTGCCATCAGAACCAAATTTTTCGAAGAAATATTTATTAGCTAACGACGTTGAAGACGTGTCCATAAATAACGTCTTGAATCGAAGCGGTTAATAGTAATGCAGACAAGAAGAACTATCAACCTCCGTCTCTTTGTGCGAGGTTAAATTTGTTACTGGAGTAACTGACCCCATACATAAAATTCTTCGGAAGTCTTCTCTCGACCTACAGCGGAACTGCTCGACGGCCTCCACGCTGCAGGAGTCTATGAGGCGACGTGTAGAAAAATTGGAAATTTGTAGTAAGGGCTTATGGGACCAAACTGCTGAGGTCATCGGTCCCTAAGCGTACGCACTACGTAAGCTAATTTAAACTAACTTACGCTAAGACAACACACACATACCCATGCCCGAGGGAGGAATCGAACCTCCGACGGGGGGAGCCGCGCGGACCGTGGCAAGGCGCCCTTCACCGCGCGGCTGCAGCGACGTGCGGTTGTGGCAAAGTATGGATGGTGGTTTCGCTAAATGAGGGTAACTGCAGGAACCGAAAACTCTGAGAGGCTAAGAAACAAACGAGGTCATATCTATATGCGGCTGGTAAATGTGCTCCAATAGAGGCGCGCCCACGTGAAGGTGGAAATGAACGATGTTTGAGAGTGCCCCTTGTATCAGAATAAAGAAAGTGATCCGCTGGTGTGGGGTAAGCCAGACTATCGTCTAGAACATTCTCCACGATAACTCCCATTGTTCGTATCACTCACAACGCGTGCAGGACTTACTACCTACGGAATTACTTCCGTGGCGACGGTGTTTTCGCTGGTTTGTCGCAAAGGCCACCACGGTGCTGCGTTTTCTGTCGCCCACCGTATTCACAACTAAGGCCACCTTCACGACAGACGATATTCTCAGCTTTCATAATACCTACCTGTGGACTGCAGAGAATCTCCATGGTACACGACTGGCCATTAAAATTGCTACACCACGAATATGACGTGCTACAGACGCGAAATTTGACCGAAAGGTAGAGGATGCTGTGATATGCAAATGATTAGCTTTTCAGAGCATTCACACAAGGTTGCCGCTGGTGGCGACACCTACAACGTGCTGACATGAGGAAAGTTTCCAACCGATTTCTCATACACAAACAGCAGTTGACCGGCGTTGCCTGGTGAAACGTTGTTGTGATGCCTCGTGTAAGGAGGAGAAATGCGTACCATCACGTTTCCGACTTTGATAAAGCTCGGATTGTAGCCTATCGCGATTGCGGTTTATCGTATTGCGACATTGCTGCTCGCGTTGGTCGAGATCCAATGACTGTTAGCAGAATATGGAATCGGTGTGTTCAGGAGGATAATACGGAACGCCGTGCTGGATCCCAACGGCCTCGTATCAATAGCAGTCGAGATGACAGGCATCTTATCCGCATGGCTGTAACGGATCGTGCAATCACGTCTCGATCCCTGAGTCAACAAATGGGGACGTTTGCAAGACAACAGCCATCTGCACGAACAGTTCGACGACGTTTGCAGCAGCATGGACTATCAGCTCGGAGACCGTGGGACTGCGGTTACCCGTGACGCTGCATCACAGACAGGAGCGCCTGCGATGGTGTACTCAACGACGAATCTGGGTGCACGAATGGTAAAACGTCATTTTTTCGGATGAATCCAGGTTCTGTTTACAGCATCATGATGGTCGCATCCGTGTTTGGCGACATCGCAGTGAACGCATATTGGAAGCGTGTATTCGTCATCGCCCGGCGTGATGGTATGGGGTGCCATTGGTTACACGTCTCGGTCACCTCTTGTTCTCATTGACGGCACTTTGAACTGTGGACGCTACATTTCAGATGTGTTACGACCCGTGGCTCTACCCTTCATTCGATCGCTGCGAAACCCTACATTTCAGCAGGATAATGCACGACCGCATGTTGCAGGTCCTGTACGGGCCTTTCTGGATACAGAGAATGTTCGACTGCTGCCCAGGTCAGCACAATCTGCAGATCTCTCACCAATTGCAAACGTCTGGTCGATGGTGGCCGAGTAACTGGCTCGTCACAATACGCCAGTCACTACTCTTGATGAACTATGGTATCGTGTTGAAGCTGCATGGGCAGCTGTACCTGTACACGCCATCCAAGCTCTGTTTTACTCAATGCCCAGGTGTATCAAGGCCGTTATTACGGCCGTAGGTGGTTGTTCTGGATACTGATTTCTCAGGATCTATGCACCCAAATTGCCTGAAGATGTGATCATATGTCAGTTCTAGTATAATATATTTGTCCAATGAATACCCGTTTATCATCTGCATTTCTTCTTGGTGTAGCAGTTTTAATGGCCAGTAGTCTATAAGGCGGCAAACCATCAGCACCGGCTCAATGTCCGTGCGGAGGCTGTTGACGGTTGCCTTGTGTAACCATTCATCCTTCTACAACGCCTCACGGAGGAGACATATCTACACATCTGCAGGTGACTCCGTCTTTCCTGCTGGATGGTGTGCCTTTTGTGGTACGAAGCGTAGTGTGACTGCTAGATGTTGGTACTCCAGCCCACTGCCCTCGTGACTGTGGAGGTAAAACATCAGCACACACTGCACATCCCTGTTTGCCTGATGAGCTCTCACGCGGGCTTTCAGTCACTGAAATTTTCACTCCCAAAAATCTTTTATCTCCATCTTCAAATGGGTATACCTCCCTTGGAACCCATTTCAAGGCATATTTGCACGTGACCAGTTTTGTTCCTTAACCTGCGAAGGATCGTTTCCTGCAACTTGGCTCCTTGTATTAAAATTGTCCTGTAGATACACTGACAAGTCATGGGATAGCGATATTCACATATACAGATGGTAGTAGTATCGCGTTTACAAGGTATAAAAGGGCAGTGCATTGGCGGAACTACCGATTGTACTCAGGTGATTCATGTGAAAAGGTTCCCGACGTGGTTACGGCTGCACGACTGCAATTAACAGACTTCGAAGCGAAATGGTAGTTTGAGCTAGACGCATGGGACATTCCATTTTGAGAATCGTTAGGGGATTCAGTATTCTGAGATCCACAGTGTACCAACAAGACCAATTACCTTGCACCACGGACAACACAGTGGCCGACAGCTATCACTTAACCACCGAGAGCAGCAGCGTTTTCGTAGAGTCGTCAGTGATAACAGACAAGCAACAGTGCGTGAAATAAGAGCAAAAATCAATGTGTGACGTACGACCAACGTATCCGTTAGGACAGTGCGGTGAATTGTAGCGTTAATGGGCTATGGCTGCAGACGATCGACGCGAGTGTCTTTGCTAACAGTACGATATCGCCTTCTGTGCCACTCCTGGGTTCGTGACCGTATCAATTGGACCCTAGACGACTGGAAAACACTGGTCTGGTCAAATGAGACCCGATTTAATTTGGAAAGAGCTGATGATAGGATTCGAGTGTGGCGCCATGGACCACTGTGCAAGCTGGTGGTGGGTGCATAATGGTGTGGGCTGTATTTACGTGGAATGGACCAGGTCATCCGATCCATCTCAGCCTATCATTAAGTGGAAGCGGTTATGTTCACTTACCTGGAGACCATTTGCAGCCAGTCGTGGACTTCATGGTCCCATTTTTATGGATGACAAAGCCACCGGTTTGAAGATCATTCAGCACAGTTCCAGTGAATGATTTTTTTATCACTCAGATCTCACGATATGAGTCCCATCGAACATTTATGGGACATAAGCGGGAGGTCAGTTCGTGCACAAAATCCTGCACCGACAACAGTTTCGCAGTTATGGACAGCTATAGAGGCAACATGGCTTAATATTTCTTGTTGAGTCCATAACACGTCGAGTTGCTACACGACACCGGGTGAAAGGCTGTCTGACACGATTTTAGGAGGTATCCTGTGACTTTTGCCACCTGAGTATGTGAGAAATTGGAAGGACAATATAAAACGCATTAAAGAATAAAAATCTGAGGAAAAGACTGACTAAATGTTATAAACGGAGCACAGTGTTATATGTCTCAGAACCTGGACAATGCGTAAAGAAGAAGAAAGAAGAATAGAGACACTGGAAACTTTGGTATGGAGGAAACTAGAGGGTGTGTGAAACTTCCTGGCAGACTAAAACTGTGTGCCCGACCGAGACTCGAACTCGGGACCTTTGCCTTTCGCGGGCAAGTGCTCTACCATCTGAGCTACCGAAGCACGACTCACGCCCGGTACTCACAGCTTTCATATCAGCGTACACTCCGCTACAGAGTGAAAATCTCATTCTGGAAACATCCCCCAGGCTGTGGCTAAGCCATGTCTCCGCTATATCCTTTCTTTCAGGAGTGCTAGTTCTGCAAGGTCCGCAGGAGAGCTTCTGTAAAGTTTGGAAGGTAGGGGACGAGATACTGGCAGAAGTAAAGCTGTGAGTACCGGGCGTGAGTCGTGCTTCGGTAGCTCAGATGGTAGAGCACTTGCCCGCGAAAGGCAAAGGTCCCGAGTTCGAGTCTCGGTTGGGCATACAGTTTTAATCTGCCAGGAAGTTTCATATCAGCGCACACTCCGCTGCAGAGTGAAAATCTCATTCTAGAGGGTGTGTGTTCCGAAGACAGAGTGACGAACGAGGACGTGTTGAAAAGAATTGCAGAAAACAACAACAAGCACAATAAGTACATGAAGGCGATATTGTGTGGCCTCATGTTGAGACACCAATGTTCAGTCCAGCAGCAAACTGAATTGATGCTAAACAGAAAGAAAACGAAAAGAAGAAGTAGATACCACTAACGGAGATTTTGAAGGAGGAAAGCGATAACTACGTGGAACTGAAGAGTAAAGCACGAGACGAAGAGAGGCGGAGAAGTACCGTCTGTATACCTGGCGCAGGGCGCAACCACTGCTGAGTATGATTAAATGGTTTTTCGTCTCTGTGAAATCTGTACCTCTAAAATTAAATTAAATGTTCGTTCAGCATATTAGGCTGAGTGTCCGAGTTAGGCCTCCTGATGGAAATATTTTTATTTGACGCCACATTGGGGACTTGCTTGCCGATGATCATGAAACGACGATAGGACATTTATTTATGTATTTCTCAAGTAAAGATCTGCAGCTTTTCGTTATATAGCAGACAGCGCATTGTGTGATGTTACATGTTATATCGTACAAATTCAGTTTTATTACTCGTACATTTTTCTGAGAAATTTACAAAAGGATGAAATAAAAAATAACAAATAAAAAATATACAAAAACTCCAATAATAGGTTATGGATGTATTTTAAGTTAAAAGTGTACTTAGTGGAAGAAACAAGGGACAGCAATTTGACTTACATCTGATATGACAGTTCTTCCCTTGTGTATGGTTACAATAGGACATCACAGCACCCATCGAACCCGAGCCTCTCGCACTACATTCAGCCACGCTGATAATTTTTTTTTCGTTAATTTAATTTTGTTAGTTATTGTTCGTGGCGGACGTCCCATGACACTTTTTGAAATTCATCGTTGATCCATTAACTTAGTTTATTTTATTACAGAGGGCAGACAGCCCTCCGACCGAACACGCTGAGCTAGTGTGCCAGCATCAGTCAGCTAACGATTAAATGCGTTTTGTAAGCCAATTATTGGTGAGAAAGGCCTTACGTTTTTCAGACTCACTACGATCATATGTGGGTTTTTTTCACATTTCGTAAGTCGAGATTTCAGTCGCAGGCTCCACTTGCTGGACATTCAAATTACTGATATATCTGTATTTTCTTCTGCGGAATGGACTCCAACAGAACAGACTTGGTAAATAAGAGATGTTTTATTACCATAATTTTATTTATGTCTATGTGTTGTGCGGTTCGTAAAATGTTGCACTGCACTCCTCAATGGGGCCAAGAAATGCTGCTGTCTTCAATGGAGGGACGCTGAGCTTTGTCATGATCCAGTTTATTTTTGAGAAAAGACGTTCTAAGCAGGTCGGGAAGGCTGTGGCTTTTAAATACTTCACCTACGTCATATCGTATGTTATAGCTGTAGAGACGTCTAAACCCGCAGATTTCTTGAAAGTGAAAGAAATGAAGTCTCTATAGTGCAAGCCCGAAATCTAGCGGACTACTTCAGAATAGAGTTTAGAAAATTTTAAGCCCTAGCCAGAAACCTCCTTAAGTTATTGTGTGATTGCAGATGAAAGTGGAACCACCATTACACCTCAGAAAAAATATTTATTTCAGACAGAAAGTTGTAGGCGAATCTGTATCAAAGAAAGGGAAAACGGCTCAATGGACGGGAAGAGTGGTGAATATTATTTATCAGTCGAAGGGCACCATCAAACCATTTGGAAAAGTCTCAGGAAATATAATTACCTTATTACCTGATACTAACGGACCGTTTTCACAGCGGGCTGAATCAGAATCGACGTAGATAGACACCCAGTAAATGAGTCCCTACAGGATAACGCGCATACTCTCACACTTGAGGCGCCGCGTCGATACAAATCCACACAATGGTCTTCGAAAGAGTTTCACACCCAACCTGTTCCCTACATTCTGACCACGTGAATTTCTTTTTCTTTATTTCATACTAACAGCTTCGAGGGAAGAAAGTGTGGTCGAATTTGGAGGTTGCCTGTTATGTAGAGGAGTACTATGCAAAGTTGGCTACAATTACCTTTTCTGAGTGAATAAAGTATTGGAGTCTCTCTAGAAGAAATGGACTGAGATAAATGGAGATTATATTCAGAAATCAATTTTCGATATATTGTCCCTAGGTATATTTATATATACCGAAATGAAGGTATATTCATGTACACTGAAACCTTGGTCAAGAATTTTAATAAATCTTTATCCTGCAACTGTTTTGGCTGTCATGATTTACCGTGAAGAATTTCAACAGTTGCTGTTTCAGCCATGTTTAAAATCTTGAAGGATGAGATTGTAACACTCACCAAAACTGCTAAGCGGACAGCAATAGGAATCATTGTTTATTTATGAATGGGTGTTAGACAGTAGAACTTGGGCGATATTTAGAGAAAACAGTCATCTCCTAGGCAACGACAGAAGAAAATATTTTCGACGGAGACAAGTTTATTTGAATTGCTTGTTATTAACTGTATCCAGCTAGTTAATTCTGCAAGCAACTTGCAATCATAGGCAATAAGTTGCTGATATCTCAACACGCAATGTGAGAGCGCGTTTGGAACTTGCCAAAAATATAAATTAATAATGGAATTTATTATTCTTCATATTTGTTATGAAGTTTATGTTGTTGCAGTATGCGGGGGCTGTTAGAATGCTCAACCACAGCCGATTCCTCCGTCTGTCCCAGCATGCAATATTATACAGGGTCTTTCATACACTACACAATTTTTTAAAATGCAATACTTAAGTCAAAAATGCTTCGAAATAAAAAAATTCTTTTTTATTTTAGTCTACATGCGCACCCATCCAAGTGCGGAAAATTATATCAGGCATATGTCCGCCTCCACTATCTCGGTTTATGTAGTTCGTGATGACTCTTTCACAGACACCTCTGTTTGTATCTTTGATGATACGTTGATTTTCTTCCTCAAGTTAGAGAACTGTTTGCGGCTTATTCTCGTAGAACTTGGACTTCACATAACCCATGAAAAGGTCACATGGGGTAATGTCACAAGATCTGGGAGGCCATTCCAAGTCGGCACGAAGTGATACCACAGACTGAGATAGTTTTTCATGGAGTAGAGTTGTCAATTTACAGGATGTGTAACACGTAGCCTCATCCTGCTGAAACCATAAATTGGCTCACCTTAGGATTTTCTTGACTCCAAATACGGAAATTTTGTTGGTTAACGAAAACACGCAGATGAAAATGCGCCTTGTCATTGAAAATTATTCTTTTTGTAAAACTGTTGTCCTCTTCTTTTGTGAGAAGTCAAAAGATCTGTGGGTTTAAGATATTGCGTCAACTGAATCTTGTACGGATACATATGAAGATCCGTCTTCAAAATTCTTTGCAAAGAGGCTGTCGAAATTCCCAATCGTTAAGAATGATGTTGGAGCGACTTGTGAGGGCTCACAACCACACTACCCTGCGCTAATGCAATGTTTGGTTTCGTACGAACCGCTCTATTTCGTCCCGACGATTTTATGGTTGCAACCGGCCGGGGTTCTTTGAATTTATTTATCAACCGCAGAACTGTTGATGCTGTAGGAGCATTATTTCGTCCAAAGATCTTGCGAAGTCTACGAACAGTCTCTACATAGCACTGGCCGGTTCTATAAAGGGTTTTCACGATGATAATGCGTTCCTCCTTTGTGAATCACTCCATGGCATCTGAGAACCTCAAATACAAAAATAACGATTGATCAAGTTATTGGATTGACAATCGGTATTGAAAGTAACAATTATAGTGCTGTAAAATTGAAAAAAAATATCGCTCAGTTTAAAAATTGTGTGATCTATGAAAGATCCAGTGTAAGTGACAAGTAGCTGGTGTTTACGGGTCGTCCCATCATTCACGTATATACTTCGCCTTGAATGTAGTCCGCAGCGCGTGGTGTAGTGGCTAGTGTTGCTGCCTCTGGATCACGGGGTCACGGGCTCGATTCCAGGCCGGGTTTGGGACTTTCTCTGCCCGGGGACTGGGTGTTTGTGTTGTACTCATCATTTCGTCATCATTATCATCATCATCATCATCATTCGTGACAGTGGCTCGATTGGACTGTCAAAGAATTGGACTGTGAAAAAATTGGTATCTTGTACGGGCGCTGATGACTGCGCAGTTGAGCACCCCACAAACCAAACATCATCATCATCGCCTTAAATGTATGGTATTCGGTGAATCCTTGACGCTGTCTGTGGGTTCCGTTTTCCTTTAGCCTATCTGAGGTTCTCAAAAAAAATTTAGTCAGTTTGTATACAAGCTTTATACCTTATTTTATATTTACAGTGTACCTATCAGCCTGCGATGTAATGCCCTCCGTCTACGATGAGACAGCTCTACGCCAGTCCATCACGAGCGACAGAGGATGATTCTTTGGCAATGTCATCCACTCATGCTGGTGGAACTTCAGATTACCGGTCTACCAGCCGTCCGCCAAAGAGCCCGAAACAAACGCGAACAACCCAACACGTCAAGTACTGGTTGCGAATGTCTCAGAGATTTACAAATAATTTTTAGTTTACGTAAAAGGTGCACAGATATGGTAAATATGTCATTAGCCCGCATATTGTTTTGAACGCTATAGTGTTGTATAGACATGGTCCTACTTCGAGTAGTATGTCTTCCTTCGGCCTTTGCACTTATTCAGGCGGCTATAGGGGATTTACAGTTTAAATTGAGCGTCGAACCACGGTGTAACTAGCCATTTTTAGAACAAAATTAAATTCTTTGTAGTTTTGGTGACACAATTAAAAGTGCCTTTGGCTGCAAAGGTAGTGCTGAGTGATCAATAAAAGTTTACACCACCATGCCAACCCCTACAATCCTTCCGTCTCACAAATAAACAGGGAATAACGCTGGATCAAACTAAAATCTTGTCCCAAGTATCTGCATAAAGCCATTCAGTTACTTAACAGACTGTAGAGATTAGAATGTGCGAGAATAACTTCCAGGGGACAGTGGATATAATCTTAGCGGTGCGTGAAAGCGAGTTTTCGACAGTGAGAAGATGCAGAGAAATTCGACGAATTGTTCACGCTTCTATGGGAGCGGTAGTGATGCCAGTGCAGACGATGGCAACATTTACTGCAATATCACGTAACAGTGACGTACACCGTCCAAGTAGAGGTCATCTGCAGGCTACAAATGGCTTCCGCAGCAAAAACCACAATAGCCAGTAGCTCCTGACGATTGTCAAGGGCTAGACGTTTTGGCCAGATTCAGCATGGCAAGAAAATCGAGAATGTTTTATACTTTACAGGGCAGTGTTCGATCTCGCAAACAAAAATACGAGTCGAAAGAAAAAAGTTTCTGACTTCGATTGGAGGACACAGTAGAGCTAATCGCACCCAACATTAATGTATAAGACACATTGTCAGATTATGTAGAAAAAATATGATGAATTAAAATGAAGCAAATCAGTTCAGATGACTAAATCGTATTGAAGGAATGAGTGATAGCGCATACACAAAAATAATGTTTTTGAGTCTGAACACACAACCGGCAATAGAGAAAACCAAGGAAAATTTGGTTAGGCGATTAAACTTCAGGGAGAAGAAATTTTAAAAAAATCTAAGGTTTGGTCATTGTATTGCAGTTCTCTCAGAGGCGGCAAAGGACTTGGAATATCACTTGAAGGGAATAGATAGTGTCTTAAAACAGCGTATAAAATGAACATCAATAAAAGTAAATCAGTAGTAATGGGGTGTAAGCGAGTGGAATCTTATGATGCTAAGCAAGTTAGTTTAGGGAATGAGACGCTAAAAGGTAAAGAAGAATTCTGATATTTGGGCAGTAATGAGTCAATAGGATACAAAATACAGAACGGTAAAACGAGAAAACATACCTGAAACATAGAACTATGCTAACATCTACTATACTACGCTATCAAAAATCTCGGGAAGAACTTGATCGACTTACTTCAAATTTTTACACAATACTCTTATGAACATTCAGACGGGCATAGGCTATATATTTCTTTAAACAAACAGTACAGGTTTTCTGTCAAAACTAACTGCGAGAATGTGCTCTGCTATAAAACTGCGCGATTTTGTTTCCTTTCCCGCATTCAGTTCTGACTAATGTATCAGGGCATTTAAACCATTAGATAGATTATTTGTTCCACATATATTTTCTCTCGTTACATATATTCTTAAACAACAATGTTCTGTCTTGTTTTCTTCGTCGTTGCCAGGTTTCACGAAAAATGTGGAAGCAGTATTTATGGCTTACCGGCTTATGATTAGAGTTCAAGTACGGAGTCTGAATTTTCAATAAGTAAATGAGGTTCAAGGTCAGAGAGAGAAGGGAAAAGGAGAAGAACAAAGAGGAGGGAGGAGGAGGGAAGACAAGGATATATAGAGGGAGAAGGAGCAGGTGGACAGAGACAGGGGGAAGAGGAGATGAAGAGAGAGGTGGGGAGGAAGAGACGGACAAAGAGAGGTGAAGGAGACAGTGAGGAGGGGAGGATTAGAAGATAAAGAGGGTGGGTAGACGAGATGGATAGAGAGAGGGGGAGATAGTGATTAGAACGTATATCCAATTTCCATACATATTTAGTAGTTGCAGAGTACTGCCTGGTTTCCTAGTGTAATATAATTTAGGTGTTAATAAGTCTTTCCTCGATGTAGTTGCTTGGAATGTAGCCTTATGACGAAGTGAAACGATGACGATAAAAAATACAGGCAAAAAGAGGACAGAAGCATTTGAAATGTGGCGCTGCAGGAGAACGCTGAAAAATTAGATTAATACCCCGGATAACTAAGAGACAGAAACTCAGTGGAAGTGGGGAGAAAAGAAATTTATGGCACAGCTTGACTAAATGCGATGATACATTGACAGTAAGCAAGAGTATTGTAACTTGGTAAACTTCCAGATTTTTGCCTCTAGCCAGCCCTACAATATAATTTAATATATCTTCTTAGTCCATTTTTAAACAATGGCTTTCACTTTTTATGAGACGAAGCCTTTTTCTCAGAGTATAAAAATTACTCCGTAAAATTAAGTTATTTACAAACGAGGAAACATGCTCCAAGGTGCAACGCGGTCGTGCAGCTAAGAACAAATATTTTATTGAAATTTAAAAGCGTTACAGTTAATGAAATAGTTTCAATACTGTATTTCGCCTGATATCTGTTACATTATTGCTCTACTACTCGCCTTACCTAACACCCACTGTCACTTTCATTTCAGTCTTTCCTCCTTCTTTATCCATTTCGTTTCTGTTAATACTAAACATGGCTTCAAATGAGCTAAGCTAATTTATATCATTCGAAATGCCCTTTACTATTATTATTGTCACTTATTATTATCATTTCTTTCTATTCTCAGACGTTCTGTCTGGTCAAAAATGGACAGTGATTTTCTATTCTGATCTGTAGCCTGTGTTACCATGCTGGTTTTGTGGGTTTCTTCTGTGTGTTGGTTGGTTCTGATCTCTGCCTAGTGTGTATATTTAGTGTAGTGAGTGCTCCTATATAAATCGGTAGTTGTAACTCTTCCATATTGTATTTTCATTTATTTTGTTGTGTATGATTGTGTTGATAGTTTTTATTGTTGTTTCGACTTGTGGGTTATTTGGTGGGCTACGCAAGAATGGTCTTATGTCTGTATTTGTGTCTTTGTATTCTATATATGTCAGCTGAAATTTTTCTTCTATATCTAACATGTGTGGCACTTCGTGTTCTATTTGTGCTTGTTCTGGTGGTTGTCTTAAGATTTCGTTTTCCGCTGATTGTTTAATTGATGCGTGGTGTTCTTTGTTTGTTTGCTCTGGGATGTTTTCCTTTACTGTATTTTCTTCTTCTTCTTCTGATTGCACATTATTTTGTTCCAGTATTTGTTGTACTTGTTGTTTGATGTTTTCTAATTCTGACTGGGGTATCCTGTTATTTTTTATTATTACACGAATCTGATCAGCTAGTCGTTGTTCTGTTAAAAATTTTAATTCTGGGTATCTGGTAATAAATGTTGTGTATACTTGTGATCTGTATGCAGTTGTGTTGGTTCCTAAGTTTGTTGCTTGGTAATAACAGAACATGAGGTGTCGGTTAACTTCATCTGACCATCTCATCCTCTGTCTTTGTTTTCCTTCTAGAGTGGTTGCAGGAAGCATGTCCTGCAAAACACCTCTATTTGGATTTAAATCGTTTTCCGTGTGGCTAGCAGTGTCGTTACCATTGTGGACGGGCATAGGGTTCAAGCGTCGTCCCCGACCATGACAGCGCTTGTCCGAGACTTCATTAGTTCTGTCCTGAACCAACTAATCACACTAAAAGGGGGAGTTAGCCCTATTAGTGGTTTGTTCTTTTCGTCGCCTTTTACGACTGGCAGAACATACGGGAGGCCTATTCTTTTCCCGGGCCTCCACAGGGTTCATTATCATTATTATTATTATTGGGAATGTTTCGTAATATCTTTGGTATGTGTTGTTCCTAGTCAGATGCAAGTGAGGGCGTTGAGGCAATAATCTGTTCAGACTAAATAAGTACTATATAAATAAATAGTAACAAATCAAATAAAGCGTAATTTCTGTCAAAAACCAGTTACAAGTTAAATACATTCTTAAATTGAAACTATCGAAAACTGACACATATTTTCGTTGTAAAGAGAGGTAAAATTGTTTATAAATTAACAAAGTTCAGTTAATTTGTAAATGTCGCATGTTCATGGTAAAAGACCACCTTAAGTTTGAAGGTATGAGATGGTGCACGGACCAACGAAGTTTAGCTTAACCTTCCATACGTTGTATAACTAGTTCTAAAAAAAGCGGGACTTTACTTGCTATTATAACTTGTAATTGAATTGACTATGTATTCCAAATAGCTTTAATATTCTGTAAAGAAGTTAAACGTGTAGAGCTCGAAAAAACCTCAAATGCTGTACAAAATGCAACCCTATGTCTGCAACAAGAAAAGGGTGGAAAGTGGCAGAAACTGCTTATGGCAGTCTCTAGTGTTCATCCCTTCATGCGATTCCAAAATCAGTAACTAGACGGAAGTACCGAGCAAGAAAACAGCACGCATTCCTTGGAAACACTATACTCTAGGTACAGCACTTACCCCTAGACATACCGATAGATCAGGTAAGAGATATTTGGTAATGGAGGAAAGTTTATGGAATAAAAAATGCATACGGGGGACAAGGGTTGACTACAGGAAACTTCTCCAAGTGAATGTTAGCTGCAGTACCCATGCAGATTTGAAGGAATTTACGCAGATTAGACTGGCGTGAAGATGTCAAAAAAATCTGTCTTTGGCCTGAAGACCACAAGTACACAACAGAAAAATTGGGAGGACTGATTATGAGACACTTAAAAGTGGAATATCTCAAAAATACTGTACTTGATGTTTGTGAGCGTAATAAGAAACTGTACTGTGCTAGTTTAAGCCTTGTCTATCCAGCACTTCTGGGGCAGGTTCTGCGGCAGTTCTTGAAGACGCCAGTGACCTACACTGTTTTTCGGATGGTGTTTTACTCAGGTGGTCTGGCAAATTACGATAAGAGAGCACGCGGGGCTGATTTCGGCGATCACCGGAAACTCTGTTTCTGCTGTCCGTGCGGCACCTCCTTAGGGCATTCCTACTGGCCAGTGGTGCTTCCCCGTGGCTAACTACGGGACAGAGGCGACTGCCAAGGTGATTCACACTCCCAGGGCTCTCGCTTCTTTTTTACCTGCAACTTCCCGGGCCGTTGCACAACCGCTGAGGTGAGGATGACAGCGGTTTGGTTGGAAAGTGAGTTTCTCTCTTCCCGTTCACTGCTCAGTAGAGTGAACGAAGCTCAGTTCGACGCTAAATTTGTAGTAGGCGACCGAGCGCAACAGGTGTACCACAGGCATCGATGTTGCGTCCATTCTTGTTGTTGTTGTAGTCTTTACCAGAGGTAAATATAGGCCTGAAGCTAAAATTTTGCTCTGCAGAGAATTGAAGGAGATTGGTTGCCTCTAACTATATGAGTAATGAACCTCTAGATACGATGTTTCACACATCAACCTATGACACACTAACAGATACAAAAGAAAAGCAATTCTGTTTGACTTCCGCTCCTTTTCTGCTCATGACTTGTGATGTGTCGGTAACTGAGGTGGCGACTAAAGACAATCAGAGATCTACAAAAAAAGGTAATACTTGAATAAATTTATTTACAATATGTACCGCACATACGTAACTTTGGAGTGCTGCAGGCTCTTCTCTGGTGCTAAGCTGTACACACTAAGAGTAATGTTCTTCGTAGAAACAAACACGGTTGAACTTTGATGCAATCAGATAAGTCACTGACACGTAGTAATGCTTACGAGGAGAACACGGGAAGTGTCCTAACCCAATTTCCCAGAAACTTCGCTTGGTACAAGAGGAAGTAAAATAAGCAAACACTTGTCTCGGCTTATCCCTAGATACTCGACCGTTTCTCAGAAAACAACAGTCAAAATTTTTGACGCAATATAGATTCCTTTTAAAGCACACGATATTCTCAACCGAAATTGTAGCACAATGGCAATCGTCACTTTTGCCTCCGTGTTCGAAACACAATTATCGTTTATGTTCTTTTCTTTTCGTTTATCTACCCGTGTCCGTAGATGGTTAGTACAGGAAAGTTCCTTGCCAAGTTAGGGGATACAAGGGCATTCAATTAAATGTAAAATTACAATTAGCTTTCACAATGTGTCATACATTTAATATATAAGTGTGTATGGTATTTTCTTTTTAATTACCCGCAGCTCATGGTCTAGTGGCTAGCGTTGCTGCCTCTGGATCACAGGGTCCCGGGTTCGATTCCCGGCCAGGTTGGGGTTTTTCTCTGCCCTTGGGCTGGGTGTTTGTGTTGTCCTTGTGTTGTCCTCGTTATTTCATCATCATCATTCGCGTAAAGGGGTGGCGACAGGAAGGGCATCCGGAGGCCCCTTAAATTAACCCTGCAAATCTGACCATAACCATGCCGACACTGCGACACTGTAGGAAAAAGACACCAGGAAAAGAAGAGAAAAGGTATTTCCTTTTTAATTCTCATATTCTTATATTTCAGTCCTACATCAATTCTTACATTAATTATTATACTTTATTCGTACGTTTATTCTTCAGGAAGATCTGATACATTTCCTTGGATGATACCGATCGCAGAAACATTTGAAACCGATATTTCGAACACCACGAGCATCGCGCGAAGGTAGGTTTCCCACACTGACATTTCTTCATATGAATCTTACTCGGAAAAGAAACATCGTCAACATTGCTGAAGATTTCATACAATGGCAACAGTTTCACAGTAACGACTTATAACGCATCACTTTACCGAAAACTGGCGCCTACAGTTGATTATGAATCAATGTGCACTACGGGAATTTCACTGAAAACAATTTCAAATAATTCTTCCATACATTTATAGTTCTTTTCTTTCTTTCATTCGCCAGCCATACAATTAGACGACTAATAAGGACAAGATGATTTCAATATACATTGGAAAACATTCGTGAAGTAATCTTCTACGGACATGGATAGATAAACGAAAGACAAAGATAAAGGGCATAATAGGGTTTCGAACACGAGGCGCAAAAGTGTGAAGCCACAACGTTAGCCAGTGCAGCACCGCTACGGTTGATCTATTTGCTCTTTATAAGGCACATAAAGTATCTCGAAAACTTTGACCGTCATTTTCTCGGAAATGTTGGAGTATCTACAGATAAGCTGAAACTCGTGTTCGCTTATTTTGATACCTCTTCCACTGAGCGAAGTTTCTGAGAAATCAGGTTATGGCATTTACTGTGTTCTCCTCATTAGTAACATCGTGCTATGGCAATGTAATTTTCTCGCTGAAGTCTACCGTTAGTAACGTTGATAAGTCTATAGATACACTGAATCTGAGTACGGATACTTACAAAGACGCGCCAGCCAATAATAGTCGCAGGCAATGAGGTCATGTTAATTTAACACCCTATTGCGGCGTGTATGCGTGGAGCTACCAATCGGAGACAGCGAGGGATAGAAGAGCAAGCTCGCCCGGAGGCGCTAGCGAGAGATTTAAATACGTCTCTGTGTAACTGTTAGCCGCTCGCGGAGTGCCGAGTGCCGTCGACCAAGGTGTTGTCTACACCGTAATGTGATATTCTTAACGTACCTCACGCAGATCGCCAGAGAAAATCTGACCTAATAACATACCACGTGGTTATAATTAAGCTGACGATGTTCCGCGTGCTGCATTACAAGCTGCATACATCACAGGACGCTGCAACGTCGTAGTTATGTTCATTAGCCGGTGCGCTCGCAGAGTATGCTTAAAAAATAATAATAAATCCGCTTTCTGCTCACAGGTGAAAACATGGCATTGTAAGCAGTCCTGTTTCGACGTCAGATAGCTGTTTGTCGCTTGGCGATTTTGTTTTTTCTGTAGTGACTGTTGGTGTTAAGGTTTAATAAGGTTGGACTTAACCGTATGAAACGCGATAGCTATTGAGAAGAAAGACTGTACTCTACTGGTGAAATTGTTTTACCACCAATATCAGCGCTGCATTGCATGAGTATCGCCCACAGAGACAGCTGTGACGACGCCATATCAATAAGTCGGCTGAAGAATATGTTCAGGTTGTTTTTGTTGTTGTGGTCTTCAGTCAAGAGACTGGTTTGATGCAGCTCTCCATGCTACACTATCTTGTGCAAACTTCTTCATCTCCCAGTATCTACTGCAACCTACACCCTTCTGAATCTGTTTAGTGTATTCATCTCTTGGTCTCACTCTACGATTTTTACCTTCCACGTTGCCTTACCTTCCACGCTGCCCTCCAATACCAAATTGGTGATCCCTTGATGCCTCAGAATATGCCCTACAAACCGATCCCTTCTTCTAGTCAAGTTGTGCCACAACTTTCTCTTCTCTCCAATTCTATTCAATACCTCCTCATTAGTTATGTGATCTACCCATCTAATCTTCAGCATTCTTCTGTAGCACCACATTTCGAAAGCTTCTATTCTCCTCTTGCCCAAACTATTTATCGTCGTTTCACTTGCATACATGGCTACACTCCATACAAATACTTTCAGAAACGACTTCCTGACACTTAAATCTATATTCGATATTAACAAATTTCTCTTCTTCAGAAACGCTTTCTTTGCCGTTGCCAGTCTACGTTTTATAACCACTTTACTTCGACCATCACCAGTTATTTTGCTTCCCAAATAGCAAAACTCATTTACTACTTTAAGCGTCTCATTTCCTAATCTAATTCCCGCAGCATCGCCCGATTTAATTCGACTACATTCTATAATCCTCGTTTTGCTTTTGTTGATGTTCATCTTATTATGGTAAAAAACGTGAATTAGGTATGAAGCAGGGAGAGGGTGGCGGCCCATTCCCACGGCAGTTGTTGAGAAACTGCTATACCTATGCCAGAACGTGCAGCACATGCCTCTAAATCGGCAGCCAGTACTCCAGTTGGGTCATGAGAATTCTCTCCCCCCTTGTCAACGGCTCAAAAGATTTTGCGGCGCATTTTAACCTGGTATCCTTACAAGATACAGAATGTGAACCAAAAGAAGTACCAAGATAGGCTACAACGGCGTGTCTTTGCTCTACCTTTTTTGGCTTGCATGGAAATGGCTGACATGTGACTGGGGAATATTCTTTGGACAGACGAGGTGCATTTCACTCCGAGCATTGCGTGAGTGCACAAAACTGTCGCATATGGGGTTCTGCCCCACCACATGTTGTGCAGGAACATCCACTGCACTCGAATAAAACCAGTAGCTGTACTGGAATCCAACGTCGTTTATTCAACACACGCGTGTGTTGAATCCCAGTACAGCTGTTGCCCTTGTCATCATTATTCAAGTACTTTATGTCCGGCTGCAGTCCCACTTTCCTTGATGAATTACCAGAGACTCCACTGCAATCAACATATGTGACTATGTGGTGTGGTTTGACAAATTCCTTTATTCACGGTCCGTTTTTCTTTGAGGAGATGACACCTCGTGGCCCTGCTAGGAATAAAACGACATCTGCTAGTTATAAGGACCTCCTTGTGCAACATGTCATTCCAGCTTTGCAAGAACACAACTGTGTCTACACCACTATTTTCGTGCAAGATGAGGCGATACCGCACGTCGCTTGCAAGATTTGCTTCGAGAAACATTTGGTAACGATCGCATCATCTCCATGCAATTTCTGGATGTGTGGCCTTCCAGATCACCCCGACCTAAATCCATGTTACTTGTAGTTGTAGGGATATCTACATCTACATCTACATCTACATTTATACTCCGCAAGCCACCCAACGGTGTGTGGCGGAGGGCACTTTACGTGCCACTGTCATTACCTCCCTTTCCTGTTCCAGTCGCGTATGGTTCGCGGGAAGAACGACTGTCTGAAAGCCTCCGTGCGCGCTCTAATCTCTCTAATTTTACATTCGTGATCTCCTCGGGAGGTATAAGTAGGGGGAAGCAATATATTCGATGCCTCATCCAGAAACGCACCCTCACGAAACCTGGCGAGCAAGCTACACCGCGATGCAGAGCGCCTCTCTTGCAGAGTCTGCCACTTGAGTTTGTTAAACATCTCCGTAACGCTATCACGGTTACCAAATAACGCTGTGACGAAACGCGCCGCTCTTCTTTGGATCTTCTCTATCTCCTCCGTCAACCCGATCTGGTACGGATCCCACACTGATGAGCAATACTCAAGTATAGGTCGAACGAGTGTTTTGTAAGCCACCTCCTTTGTTGATGGACTACATTTTCTAAGGACTCTCCCAATGAATCTCAACCTGGTACCCGCCTTACCAACAATTAATTTTATATGATCATTCCACTTCAAATCGTTCCGCACGCATACTCCCAGATATTTTACAGAAGTAACTGCTACCAGTGATTGTTCCGCTATCATATAATCATACAATAAAGGATCCTTCTTTCTATGTATTCGCAATACATTACATTTGTCTATGTTAAGGGTCAGTTGACACTCCCTGCACCAAGTGCCTATCCGCTGCAGATCTTCCTGCATTTCGCTACAATTTTCTAATGCTGCAACTTCTCTGTATACTACAGCATCATCCGCGAAAAGCCACATGGAACTTCCGACACTATCTACTAGGTCATTTATATATATTGTGAAAAGCAATGGTCCCATAACACTCCCTTGTGGCACGCCAGAGGTTACTTTAACGTCTGTAGACGTCTCTCCATTGATAACAACATGCTGTGTTCTGTTTGCTAAAAACTCTTCAATCCAGCCACACAGCTGGTCTGATATTCTGTAGGCTCTTACTTTGTTTATCAGGCGACAGTGCGGAACTGTATCGAACGCCTTCCGGAAGTCAAGAAAAATAGCATCTACCTCGGAGCCTGTATCTAATATTTTCTGGGTCTCATGAACAAATAAAGCGAGTTGGGTCTCACACGATCGCTGTTTCCGGAATCCATGTTGATTCCTACATAGTAGATTCTCGGTTTCCAAAAACGACATGATACTCGAGCAAAAAACATGTTCTAAAATTCTACAACAGATCGACGTCAGAGATATAGGTCTATAGTTTTGCGCATCTGCTCGACGACCCTTCTTGAAGACTGGGACTACCTGTGCTCTTTTCCAATCATTTGGAACCTTCCGTTCCTCTAGAGACTTGCGGTACACGGCTGTTAGAAGGGGGGAAAGCTCTTCCGCGTACTCTGTGTAGAATCGGATTGGTATGCCGTCAGGTCCAGTGGACTTTCCTCTGTTGAGTGATTCAAGTTGCTTTTCTATTCCTTGGACACTTATTTCGATGTCAGCCATTTTTTCGTTTGTGCGAGGATTTAGAGAAGGAACTGCAGTGCGGCCTTCCTCTCTGAAAGATCGTCTATCAGAGACGTATCCACACTCTTCCTGATCTGAAGGATAGTATGCAACATTATATTACCCTGATTACACTGGAAATTCTGCAACTGTCAACCATGGGGTGTTACTGATGCAGCATGTTGCCAAACTGGTGACCATATTGTGACGTGTTGTAATTTGTGACCATATCCTAATAAACGTGCCAGAACCACCTTTGTTAAACGTTTGATCGTTCCTCCACTTTTCCTGCAGCCACACCACATTCTGATTGTTTTCAGCGCCGTAGTTTCACCTGGTGGCAAAGGCTGGAACTATAATTTTTTTCAGCGTATTCCGCGAGCGCACTGATCGATGAACATACCTACAGTATTTCAGCTTCCCACGATGTGTAAGGGCCATTAAAATGAAACCCGGTCACTAGTGTCAAGTAACGGTAACGATTTCATTAACACAAAAATGCAGTTATACACAGCACACATACTCAAAAATAGTCGCCAAAATTGTTGGCTCACTTATCCCATTGTGACACTAGCCGGTCGATTCCATCTTTGAAGAAGCTAGTAGGCTGGTGTCGGATCCAGGCCTGGACCCAGTCACACATTTCGTCGTCCGCTTGCGAATCGATGTCCTCAAAATAGCTTGTTTTAGAGGTCCAAACACATGAAATTCACACAGTGAAACATCGGGACTGTACGGTGGATTTTTCAGCTTTTCCTACCGAAACTGCTGCAATGTCGTCTTCACCTCATTGGCCGTGTGTGGGCGGACACTGTCATGCAGGAGGACAATGCCACTGGACAACATGCCTCGGCGTTTCGACTTGATGGCTGGTCTAAGGTTCTGTAAAGTGGCTTGACAAAGCTGGGCAATGATGGTGGTCCCCCGTTCCAGGAACTCGACAAGCAGTGGGTCCTTGTGGTCAAAAAAGAAGGACATCATGACCTTACCAGAACTGGTGTGCACGGCCTTTGATTTCTTTGGAGGTGGTGAAGTCGCATGTTTCCACTGCTTGCTCTGATGCTTGCTTTCCGGTTCAAAATAGTGACACCATGTTTCGTCACGTGTGACAATAAGCGTCAGGAAGCCATATGCCTCCTCATGATACCGTTGCAGATGACTCAAAGACAGCGTCATTCGAGTGTTGCGCTGTTCGGCGATCAGTTGGTGGGGAACCTACTGCGCACAGATTTTTCGAAAGTTCAAATGTTGATGCATTATGGTGTCGTCGGTGCCCACGCTAATAACCAGTAACCGATGGATCTGTCCACGGTGATTCTGCGGTTGTCCAAGACTAAAGTATTCACTTCCGCATCCATTTCCACTCTGACGACATGCTGAGCCTGTCCAGGACGAGCATCGTCTTCCAGTGACTCTCGCTCCTCAAGGAATAGTTTGCGCTATTCCACAACACTTGAACGACTCAGACTGTACTCACCGTACACAACCTTCATCCGTCGATACATTTCACGGCCTCCGACTCCCTCCGCCGCCAAAAATCGAATCACTCCTCGTTGTTCCTGCTTACTCGCCTGCATGTTCGGCAGTGGACGATAAAGTGTGACCACCTTCTCTTCGGCGCGAAAGTACACTGGCGCTATGCAACATCAAACAGTGCGCACGCGTCAGTATCTCTACCAATAGACGGCGCCACCATACCCGCAGTTACGTGGTGCCGCCTTACGTGTAAGGCAAAGGTAGACGCACTGACCAGGTTCCATTTGAATCAACCTCGTACATGGTCCACACTGCAGCACTCAGAACACCATCAGTTTAACTATAACCAGCCGGTACAAAAACTTAAAACGAGGTCAACCAGAATGTCCTGCAGAAGAATTGTTTGTACATCCCATAGCGGGATATAAGCAATAAGGCTATATTAGATAGTAAAATCCCGGAATTCAGTAATAGATTTATTGCTCTGGCCCTGATTTTCAGATGCTTTGTTTCCTTTGTTGATTTCTTACTCACTGTTATTTTCAATACCTCTCATCACACGTCAGATGTCTAAGACCATTTCACAATTGCAGTTTAAGATTGGATATGTTCAATATGTTGGTTGTACCTTTGCATAATACTAAATCTGTCTCCATAAGGCTGTGAAGCCCTGTAACCTTCGTCTTATTCAAAATCATTTTCCATTCAAGAAGGTATGAAGCTTTTTTTGTTATCACTGGCGTTGCTTCCCTCTCGGCTTATCCTACCTGGTTTCTTTCCTTCACAGCAAAGAACTAGTATCTATGTAAACTGCTACTGTGCACTAACCATTCTTTTCTTGTCCACTGCTATTTTCCTATTTTCGTCTCATCTGTTAATCTCACCTCGCTAAACATCTCTAGCTAGTTGATCATGACCCGCTGTTCTTGATGAAATATTCTAATGTAACTACTAATAAACGGGCTAAGGCTCTGAAGTTTGTGGGGACGCCATCTACTTTTTGTTATGCTTATGGCAATTGGAAATTTGTGGTAAGGTCTTATGGGACCAAACTGCTGAGGTCATCGGCCCCTAAGCCTACACACTACTTAACCAAACTTAACTTACGCTATGGACAACACACACACCCATGCCCGAGGGAGCACTCGAACCTCCGACAAGGGTGGCGGTGGGGGGGGGGGGGGGGGGAGGGGGGCGGGAGCCGCACGGACCGTGACATGGCGCCCATAGACCGCGCGGTTACCCCGAGCGACCACATGGAAACAGATAAAACAAAAACTGATCACATTAATTGTGTGGTAAAAAAAGTGACGCCTACAAGATTCAGATGTTAAGTAACTAATCAGCCTTACTAATCACAAATAAAAGTCCTTGCACAGAGTTAAACGTATTAGAAAGTATGCTAAATACATCAAATACGAACAATCATCAGCTGTATAAGTGACTGACAACAAAATTTTTGTGGGGTTGGTTCTCGAATCAAGATTTCCTGCTTTAGGCTAGTGGTCGCCTTACCCGCTTTGGCTATTTGTGCATGACACATGACCAGTCCCAAACGTCCATATGTCGTCGTTTTTGCTTTACAACCTGTACTCGTACACATATTACGTAATTCCCGTGCAGAGTGTAAGTTCTCTGATTAAATTGATTTTAATTAAAGCGAATCTGTAACGTTGATTATATTTTTCAAGTTAAATTGTCGATAACAGAACTGCGAAATCTAACTACTAATAAGATACTCAAAGGTGCATTTTTTTCTAAAAACATTGCTATCATTCTTGGTTATATTTTTTTATAATGGTTTTAAATAAAATTAATTGACTCTTGGGATGTAAACAATAATTCTGTGTAAAATTAATTGAATATCGATCTCATATCATTTGACTTAATGACGTTTAATGAAACTTCAATAATAGTTTAGCTTTCTCTGAAATCATGTAACTGCAATAAAAGAATTACAAAAATTAAACTTTACACGTATAGTCCTACCTTAAATAAAATCCAAAAATCTAATTCTTAAATCCACTTCTCTCACAATGACCAATGAATCTTAACAAAAAAGCAAAAATATTCCTCATTTGGATGTCTGACGAACCAGGAATTCTGCATTATCAAACTGCTGCCCCAGATAAAACAAACTTAACCATTACCTGTAACCCATTCTCCACAAAGAGTATAAGCCATCCAATGTGAAATCAGTTCCTTTTTTCGCAATAAATCTTCCATAAACCCATAATATAATTCACGAAAATCATCGTTGCAAGTTGCTTACTGCTACTAAACTAATACTCGACTGTTCACATATAACACCAAAGCTCGGCTGTCTACCTCCTCCTCTCTTCTCGCGATCAACAGATAAATCTACCACGCAGCTTCGCAGAGTATAGACCATCTGTAACTCATCTCTATGCAGCACAGATTCTCTGCCAAGGCTGCGTTCGAATGTCTAAAGCATTTCTAAGCTTACAAGCACGACTCCAGATACCCAAACCAATGAAAAATTCCTACAAAAATTTACACACACGCCTTTCAAGGGGAGAAAATTTTAACTGAAAGTCGGTTCCCCATAGAGTCCACGCAAAATACAGTGTCTGGTAGATGCGCAGTTGGCCGGGCATGTGTGTGTGTTTGGGGGGGGGGGGGGGGTCAGTGGTAATGGTGAGGGTAACGGGGAGGCGCTGTAGGATAAATACCGAGCGCTGGAATGGAAGTGCCATTCTAAACTGAAGCCCATAATTTTTGTAAATATTAAATAGAGTCCTCCACTCAGAATTATTCAGAAAGGTCTGTCACCTCTGCTTTGGTTATTATCTAAAAAGAATTTCGATGGAAATGCAGTGATTTATTTTCGCTTGGCTTTTTAACAATTTGTAACTTTCAGAGAGGCATCATGAGTGACGAAATTTTGAATGAAACCCACACATCCCTCTTGTTGTCATGTTAAAATTTACTTATTTCGCCAAAATACAGTGGAGTTTACACAGTCTCACCTCACTAACATGTTATGCAGAAAAAACTGCTAGAGAATAATGCCATGTTAATGGTGGGGTAACTGCTTCACACAATGTTAATTAGACTGACTTTTTAAAAATTGACACATTCATTATGATATATTATCATTGTTATTATTATTTAATATTGTTCATGTATACTACAAATTGCAATAACAATATATATATATCAAAATATAGTGGCTCTAGACAATAGTAGACTATAATATTTTCCTATTTTCCGTAAAAAATGGCAATGAAGCAGTTTACATAGGGTTTAACAAAAGATGTCTTCAGCTACCGATTACTCCTTTATATGCCACAGTTACCGTTAATAATACTTCCCAAATAGCTAAAATAATTAAAGCTAAAAGCTAATTGTTAGTGCTTAAGTTACAAATTAGAGATTTTTGAAATGCAACACATTTACAGTCATGAGAGCTACACATTTAGAACAGAATTTGAAAACCAAGTAGTCACACAATCAGTTCATCAAGATGAAACAGGTAATTTGTAAAAGTGTTAGTAGCCTTTCAACATCAATCCAGGTCAGACCTGACAAGAAAATTAAAGGCTTGTGTAACGAACCCACCTCCAAAAGTATAAGTAATTCCTCAGAAATCCATGACTTCTCATTAAGGGTAGTCAGTTTAATGGGTATTCTTTATCTTCTAATGATGAACAGGCCTTATTCATCAAGAAGCTACAATATAGTTTTTATGAAGAGTTAGAAACAAACTAGCCTAAAGGAATTATAGCATATATCAAAATAGCTACTGAATGTACGAAAATGAACATGTTCCAGAGAATAAATACTGTTGTCAAAACCAATGGCATTTTAAAAGAAGCGAAAAAGCCTTCGCATAATAACAGGAAAACTCAGGTGCTGAAATCCATAAATATGAAACTGCATGATAACAAGTCAGTTGTAACAAAAGTCAATAACAGTATTGCTGGCCTCATTATTCATTACAATGACTATGTAGCTAACAGCGAAAACGTTTTTGCATCTAATAACATTGCAGAAATTAAAAATGATCCCACTAAAAGTTCTCTAAGTGCCCTTAGGAAGAAAATCGACAGTTGCAAATTTCTGTTTTTTTCTGATAAAGAAGAGAACATTGCTAAGACTGTGAGCTTTTCACTTCCACATTTACAGTCTCAAATCGAAACATAAATCCAATAAATCAGTACATTTGATACTTGAGAAAAGAACTTCACCAAATTATAAATTAAGCAAGTTACTTAATAAGAAGTTGAAAGAAGCTTATACCTTTAAAAATCCAA
Source organism: Schistocerca cancellata (assembly GCF_023864275.1). Lineage (NCBI taxonomy): Eukaryota > Metazoa > Arthropoda > Insecta > Orthoptera > Acrididae > Schistocerca > Schistocerca cancellata. The sequence goes on from NC_064634.1 coordinate 412,030,360, forward strand.
CAAATCTGAAAAAAATCTATAAGCTTACACAGTTTTTCAAAACATTATTGCACCTAATGATTCCATTATAGCTTGATTCGATACAAGAAATCTATGTATCATCGTTCCTAATCCCAAGTATCTAGAGAGTATTAAAGAAAATGTAGCTCCATCAAAGAACCTCTATTTAGGCAAAATGGATGAGCTAGCAGAACTTTTAGAATTGTCATTAACTCACAATTATTTTGAATTCAATAATAAAGTATATTATCAAGCAGATAATTTTGCAACTAACAATAGTTTAGCAGGTAGGCTAACCAAACTTTTTGTCAATGTTATGGAAAATAAGTTTTTCCAAACACAAAAAGACATAAAAGCCAAAACTTTTTATTACAAACAATAAGTAAATGATGTGTTTGTCCTATTCAATGGTACTGAAACAGCTATCCAAAACTACCTGTCATCATTAAATAACATGGATCCAAAAATTAAATTTATGTTAAAAATTAAAGAAAATAGTTCTATTAGTGTCCTAGAGCTTACCATCACAAAACAGAATGCGAAATACATTTTCAGGATGTACAGAAAACCATCCAGCAGTGCTGGCTGTTGCGGCCAAGTAGTTCTAGGCACTTCAGTCTGGAACTGCGCGACCGCTGCGGTCGCAGGTTCGAATCCTGCCTCAGGCATGGATCTGTGTGATGTCCTTAGGTTAGTTAGGTTTAAGTAGTTCTAAGTTTTAGGGGACTGATGTCCTCAGACGTTAAGTCCCATAGTGCTCCAGGCCATTTGAACTATCCAGCAGTGATATCATCAACATCACACTGTGTCACCCAGAATGATATAAAATGACATTTTGCACAATGATATATATATATATATATAAAACAATCTATTGAGTAAAAAATGTTGAAAGAGAACTAGCAGTTATTAAACAAATAGATATCACGAGTGACTATGAACAAAATACAGTAACTAAAATATATAATAAATTAAGAAACAGAAAACCACAGACAAATGGTACAAGTCATACACATAACTCAAGAGTCGCAAAGAAATACGAAGAAACTGTTTAATTTAATGTGAAATTTACCTTCAGTAAAGTTAATACAGTAAAAACAAAATTACACCAACACATAGCCAAAAACAAAAAAGATAAGTACATTAGTTCCAGTGACTATAAATTTTGATAATTGCTATAAGTTTTACATTGGGCAGACTCAGTATTCTTCTTCAATGAGATATTGCAAACATACAAGCACCCAAAATAAAACTGTGTTTGGGCTGCACTTGAGAAATAGCAAATATAAAACCGCATATGTCCAACATAATATGAAGGCCCCAATAAAGCCCCAAAAGAAAGAAAACTATGCTTATTAGAAGAGATACAGATTTACAGCAGTAGTAGAAAGTTGCCTGATTTGATCTTAAAGTGGCAAATAGAATTCGCTCAAAGTAACTTTTACAGTATTTTTGATGATATGCTATAAAATCAGAGTCATTTACCTCTACTGAAATTAGTAACATTCTCTTCGTGCACTCTGATAATAGCCTAGACCTCAAGTAATATATAGATTCTTCTCATGTTATTATTATGACCTAGACCTCAGAATATGTAACAGATATTCCATATGTTCTAATATAATAATAATAATAACCCCAATATCAGCCTAGGTATAATACATTTCATATTTCCCCTTAGATCAAGACATCAAGTGATATTTCAGTTCCCAGAGTGAAGTTTTAACTCTGCAGTGGAGTGTGCACTGAAATGAAACTTCCTGGCAGATTAAAGCTATGTACCTAACCGACACGAATTCGGGACCTTTGCCTTTCACAGTCAAGTGCTCCACCGACTGAGCTATCCAAGTGCGACTCACAATCCACAGCTTCAATTCTACCAGTACAACGTCTCCTAGCGTCCAAACCACAAAAGCTCTTCTGGAAAGATCCCCCAGGCTGTGTCTAAGCCATGTCTCCGTAATATCCTTTCTTCCAGGAGAGCTAATTCTGTTAGGTTCACAGAAGAGCATCTATGAAGTTTGGAAGGTAGAAGACGAGGTAATGGCAGAATTGAAGTTGTGGGGACGACTCGTGAATCGTTCTTTGATTGCTCAGTGGGCACTTGCACGCGAAAGGTAAAGGTTCCGATTTCAAGTCTCGATCCAGCCCACAGTTTTAATCTTCCAGGACGTTTGATATATCAGTTGTTGCTATATCTTCTAATTGTGACCTAGACATCGAACTAGTCATCATACTTTTCATGTGGTTTTAATCTAGACTTCTGCTCAAAAGATTTTAGGCTACGTATAAATTCACTTAACCCAGACATTTTTGAGGCTTATTCTTTGTACCTGTAACTTGCATATACTTCTGAGCTTTAGAGAATTAATCACAGATACTGGTCATTATAGATAATTAGCGATTATGTCTTGTTTATTATATTATGATCAGAACTTGTAACAATGCAATGCATATCTAAATTAGGGTATACATTGCAGTATATTCATGGGATTAGTTGTACTTGTATGGGAAGCGACAGTCATTGTGAACAGTCTTAAACACTACATGTATACATTTTAAATATTGGGTTCTTATTGTTCACAGGTTTTGATCATAAATTTTATTGTTAACTAGAATACACAAACGTTTAACTTACACGTCAGATATGATGCCAACTGTAAGGTGGCAGAATAAATGGTCAGGTTCACACCTTACATGAGAGCTTTATACATCGCAATGAGAAGATGAATATGACACCTAACATAATTCGGCAGTTATGAGAACATTTGCCTATCAGTATGTAACAGCAAAAAGGGATGGCAGTCAATCAATGGTAATTAACACACTGTTCCTATACAACGCATGCCTTTGAGCGGAAAGTGGAACAGGCAACGCGAGTCGTTTTTAGTTTGAAAAGCCAGACAAACACTGGCGTAATGAAGGCATCGCAGGGGTTATGACGGAAACCACTTAAAGGGGTGGCAGGAGGAAGGTCAGCGACCGTGACCAAGTGATTCAGGAGGGAGGACCGCGTGTAGCGGCACATCTGCACAAGGGACAGAGAAAAAGCTTTAGAAAGCTGCGTGTCGGAATTCCAACAGGATATGAACAAAGACTAGTAATGCATTTCGATCACGTGTCCAGCAAGTGCGACACACGGAAAGGTCAATGTACTTTAGACATCTAGAATGGGCACAAAACGTCCGATTGGCGGAAACGCACTAGGAAGGAGAAAAAAACTGAAGTTTCGACGCAGTTTGATAGAAGGGACATTGCGACTGGTAGAGAGAGTTTTCACAAAATAAGAGGAACGCTCCTATTGGTCTAAAAAGGCCATGACATGAAGAATGAATGAACTCAAGTGGGGGAGGAAGTTCTGCCATTAGTAGGACAAGAGAGAAATTTTCGAGAACTCTTCTCTGAACTGGCGGCAAGTGCAGAATGGAGCGCTTAACGCTGTGTACGACGCAGAGAAGAAATTTGTGTGGACACTGTGTTCACAGCGGCTGCAATCCAGCTAGAAATTAACTGCAGCAACATTTAGCTCCAACTGCGGAGAAACGAACCAGCCAAATTAGTTAACTGTTCTTGCGAGAACTGAGAGGGCGCTATAATACACTCCTGGAAATTGAAATAAGAACACCGTGAATTCATTGTCCCAGGAAGGGGAAACTTTATTGACACATTCCTGGGGTCAGATACATCACATGATCACACTGACAGAACCACAGGCACATAGACACAGGCAACAGAGCATGCACAATGTCGGCACTAGTACAGTGTATATCCTCCTTTCGCAGCAATGCAGGCTGCTATTCTCCCATGGAGACGATCGTAGAGATGCTGGATGTAGTCCTGTGGAACGGCTTGCCATGCCATTTCCACCTGGCGCCTCAGTTGGACCAGCGTTCGTGCTGGACGTGCAGACCGCGTGAGACGACGCTTCATCCAGTCCCAAACATGCTCAATGGGGGACAGATCCGGAGATCTTGCTGGCCAGGGTAGTTGACTTACACCTTCTAGAGCACGTTGGGTGGCACGGGATACATGCGGACGTGCATTGTCCTGTTGGAACAGCAAGTTCCCTTGCCGGTCTAGGAATGGTAGAACGATGGGTTCGATGACGGTGTGGATGTACCGTGCACTATTCAGTGTCCCCTCGACGATCACCAGTGGTGTACGGCCAGTGTAGGAGATCGCTCCCCACACCATGATGCCGGGTGTTGGCCCTGTGTGCCTCGGTCGTATGCAGTCCTGATTGTGGCGCTCACCTGCACGGCGCCAAACACGCATACGACCATCATTGGCACCAAGGCAGAAGCGACTCTCATCGCTGAAGACGACACGTCTCCATTCGTCCCTCCATTCACGCCTGTCGCGACACCACTGGAGGCGGGCTGCACGATGTTGGGGCGTGAGCGGAAGACGGCCTAACGGTGTGCGGGACCGTAGCCCAGCTTCATGGAGGCGGTTGCGAATGGTCCTCGCCGATACCCCAGGAGCAACAGTGTCCCTAATTTGCTGGGAAGTGGCGGTGCGGTCCCCTACGGCACTGCGTAGGATCCTACGGTCTTGGCGTGCATCCGTGCGTCGCTGCGGTCCGGTCGCAGGTCGACGGGCACGTGCACCTTCCGCCGACCACTGGCGACAACATCGATGTACTGTGGAGACCTCACGCCCCACGTGTTGAGCAATTCGGCGGTACGTCCACCCGGCCTCCCGCATGCCCACTATACGCCCTCGCTCAAAGTCCGTCAACTGCACATACGGTTCACGTCCACGCTGTCGCGGCATGCTACCAGTGTTAAAGACTGCGATGGAGCTCCGTATGCCACGGCAAACTGGCTGACACTGACGGCGGCGGTGCACAAATGCTGCGCAGCTAGCGCCATTCGACGGCCAACACCGCGGTTCCTGGTGTGTGCGCAGTGCCGTGCGTGTGATCATTGCTTGTACAGCCCTCTCGCAGTGTCCGGAGCAAGTATGGTGGGTCTGACACACCGGTGTCAATGTGTTCTTTTTTCCATTTCCAGGAGTGTATGTATGCTGCTCCAATCATGTGCGTGTATATCGCCACCTACAAACACTAGGGATTATTACATGTTTTCTCGCATAACGAGAAACATACGGAAAGTTTCTGCTGGAAAGTTCAGCAAAGTCCAGATTAGTTTTACAGGAATTTCAGCGGGAGAGAGCGGCCTTGCAATCAGTAGCTCGTCGCAGCTTAAGGTGAATACTGCGTGCAGATGCGTAAACCAGCTTGCGTCCACTGTAAACTCGAGCCTTGGGTAATCTTGCGCTCAGATTTGTCACATAACTAACCATCCACCGTAGACTTGATTGTCATCCTAAACAGTACCGAACTTTGAACCAGACTCGGACGGTTTTCGTAGTACAGCTCAACATCATAACGTATGTGTAGGAGCAATTTTGTAAAGAAAATTCCAATTAGACTTTCATATTATTCTGCTTAGGATTAATGTTCTTTCAGAGAGCTAATGTTCAATAGTGTTGTGTATAGGATTATCTCACTTTTTATGTTGGCGAGATGCGTTATCCATTGCTCTGTTTTTAAGTTGTCGAGTTGAAAACTGTGTAAAAGCTGTAATTTTTGTGCTAAAATTTGCGACATTAAACTTATCATTTCAACTAACACAGTTGTTCGCAATTCTAGAATAAGCACCCACATTACACAACTATTGTGGTAAACTTTTCCATGTACTATTCTTACAATCTACCAGGTTATACAATGACGTCTAAGTACTTCTTTCGAACAATTTTGCAACCTCATGTTATTATTTATAGTTTGCCCAAATATGATTTACCAAATGTTATAATTACGCTGTCTAGTATTCTGAATGTGCAGTTCCCCCCACATAGGCTTATGTGAATCCGATGAAACTAATCTGGGATGCTACTGGACGCCAGCTCCTCGCCCACAAACCAACTGCACGTAAATTACGGGAAGTGTGTGACCTCTGCTTAGGCATTTGGTACCACAAACCTCTGGAAACTTATCAAGTACTCGTCGATCACTGCTGAATTGGGTTCCAGAGGTGGACCAACCCGCTTTTGAATAGGTAGTCATAATGTTTTAGCTCATCATTATACTTAAATCCATTTTTACAATATGTATGGCTATATTGTTCGCCTTATTATTATTCAATTCTGGGACCACAGGACCACGCGATGTACAACGTGGCGCAGTTTTAGAGATTTGTATTAGCTTTTCTATGTGCTCAGACTACTCTCTTTCCTTCAGAAAGGGCTTTTTTCGGTTAGTCAAACCATCTTGTCCCGATCATCTCTGGTTGTTCCAGGCCGACTTTCCAGTCGTGACTTTTCTGCCCCGTATATCAAGTTGCGTTACACCTGCTTCCTCAGGGTCTTCCTTCGCTGCACTGATCCGTTTCACTGTTTCAGTTTTTGCTTTATGCGAGTTTCATAGAACTCCACAACTTGTCTGGTTAATCTGGTAGGTTCCATTAATTTAATATGCCTACAGAATTTTAGCTTGCATTTCTTCATATCCGTATACAGGTTGCTATACTTTTCAGTTTCTTTATTTGCTCTTACTCCATACGTGCCTTCTTCAGTATAAATGGATCTAAAATTATCCTGATTAGTTTTCATTCACTCTTTTGGATATCTCTTTCTATCTGAAATGAGTGTCTCAGCCCCACAAACATGCTATGGTTTGATGACTGTGTTGTAATATTGCAGCTTGATGTATTTTGTGCTTTCACTCGCTTGCTCCGTGTATTAGATGTTAAAAGGGGGGAAAATGCGTTGAGCGAGATCCGGGGTGCCTCCAGTGTGGGGCAATAACTCTGTCGATAACGAACAAAAACTGTATTTCTCATCCGGCAAGACAATGTCCTTAGTATTGATAAACACTGCAACTGGGTAATTATCAGCTTCATTTGTATGACGAAACTTCGAATATAATGTTCGAACTGTTACTTTTGCCTAAATATGTTCAAGTCAGTCCTCCTGTCATGCTCGCATTATTTCATTTTACCTGGCTTTAATTCAGCTTGCCTGCTTTGCTTAATTTGTCAAGAGTATTCTACATAAAGTCAATATTTGCTGTTTCACGGTCGTAAAGCTTCATTCCTACTGTGAAAGTGGTTATTGTAGGTTTAATTGGATTTTTATAGCTTCCATGTGGCCTTCAGTCATGGTTTAGTCTCTTGTATTACACCGCATGTACTTCACAAGGTTACATAAAAACGGTATCTCACCATGTTTACTAAACAGTTGTGGACAGATCAGAGTTCTGTAACGTTAAATACTTCGTGACGATTTTATGTCTCATTTGATTATTATTCTTATAATGCTCTGACAACTCCCTTTACTAATGTAGCTAATTAGCCGAATGGTTTAAATCTATGTGACAGAATGTATCTGTGACGTTTTTACTTGTTTCCTTTGACAAAATCATGACAGAGGAGTCAGGCAGCACTAGATATTTTTGAAAACATTGCTGGCGAAAGTCAGAGATCAAAATAGAATATTTGGAACTATTTATAAAACAGTATAGATCGCAAAGGCACATTTATTAGAAGGTGACCGCTTTGTATCATCAGATGATTATCTTCAGACATTCAAAACTGTGATGTGATACAGGATATAAATTAGAGGGATAAATACATAGAATTTTAAATTAGCTAATCATTACAATACATAGATAAGCCCATATCGATGGACAATGGTTCTACACGGAGCACGAACCGCTGAATGACAGTAGTCAACTGCTGGAGAGAGCGGCACTGCTATTTCTTAAATACTCGAGGCTCCGCCTACAGCTCACATCAGTCAGGTAAAGTCCGAAAGAACTATGTACAAAAAGATGAACTTATTAGTAAATAGGATGTTCACTTAAATAAGTTCTTGGTTTTAACCTATGATGCCCTGTTAACCTGCTGTGTAGAATATCCACTTTCAGTGAATATTGTCTTTAGGTGGGCGATCTCTTTCGGTATTTTGTACACCTGAGACTGTATGCGCCTTATGTACAAGTTTTTTAAGCCTAGTGTATGGCCTCATGGAGAAGATGAATTAATGGTGTTCTTTATATTCTCAGCCAAAGGCCTTGCCGCAGTGGTAACACCGGTTTCCGTCAGATCAACGAAGTTAAGCGCTGTCGGGCTGGGCTAGCACTTCCATGGGTGACCGTCCGGTCTGCCGAGCGCTGTGGGCAAGTGAGGTGCACTCAGCCCTTGTGAGACAAACTGATGAGCTACTTGACTGAGAAGTAGCGGCTGCGGTCACGAAAACTGACAACGACCGGGAGAGTGGTGTGCTGACCACATGCCCCTCCGTATCTGCATCCAGTGACGCCCCTGGGCTGAGGGGATGACACGGCGGCCGGACGGTACCGTTGGCCTCCCGAGGCCTAGTTGGATGGAGTTTATCATCTCAACCTCATAATAAGAACATCCGGTTCCGTATGGGTTTAGAGGAAGACGATTGTCTGCCTTTCCTGAATGTTTCGGCTAGACAGAAGGCTTGGTTCAAATGGCTCTGAGCACTATGGGACTTAACTTCTGAGGTCATCAGTATCCTAGAACTTAGAACTACTTAAACCTAACTAACCTAAGGACATCACACACATCCATACCCGAGGCAGGATTCGAACCAGCGACCGTAGCGGTCGCGCGGTTCCAGACTGAAGCGCCTAGAACCGGTTGGCCACTCCGGCCGGGTCGACAGGAGGATGATGGCTCTTTGGGACATTCGGTTAATGGTAAGCACACACATACCGATTTGTATTTATAATCGTCGAGTTGTCTTGACCCATTGCAAACTATTAGTCTATTTCGATCATTTCGCTGCAGGGTGGAATGTAAAACAAGTGTTAGTTGCCGGACTGAGCCGAGAAGTCGTATTACCTTTCAGACGACCTGTAACGCTGATGCGGTCCTGGAGACTTTTTACCTTGATTATTTTCTTGTGCGGTCACCTTTTTTTAATTACTCTGATGCAGTGGACTTGTTATGCAGTGCGACCAGCTCTTGCCTTCTGCAATGAGAGAGTCGATGGCTGGAAGAGAGCTTCGATATATCAAGCCACGTAAACGTCTTTCAGTACCTCTCGTGTATTTTGTTGCTCCGATATATCAATTACAACGTTGGGTAATCAGATCTCTTATTCAGGGATGGTTTAAGGCCCAACCGACACAAGCCACCACTTGAGGCGCAAGCTGAGAGGGACGCTATCGGATGTACGATTTCCATAGAGAACGTGCTCAATAAGCAGCGGCCGTTTGGGACGTTACATTGAGAGAGGCGGCCAAGTACTGGGTAGCAGTTATTGAACTGTACGAAATAAAATCGCCATAGCTTCTGAACGGGTTGCGTTAGGACGTTCAAAGAGCACCGTTGGCTGCGGGGCATGATAGGAACTAGTATACGCATGCGCACGAACCTTGTTGTTGTCGGCCATTTGCACGTGTGAATGTCACGTTACAGCGTATAGCGCATGTAAAGACCTAGTATACGAACAATAACAACCCAACTCCTGCTCGAAGGAAGTTTGCGACCGAGTTCTAGCTGAAAACAACCGGTCCAAGAAAGCTAACAGTCAAGAATTTGATTCGCAAGTCTCAGAGACGCTGTGTTTCAAACCAACCCCAGGAAATCTATCAAACGAGCTGCACGACAGGCGGGAATGATCCGAGAGACACTGCGACAAATTGTTGTTGAAGGCCTGCTTCTCTCCCCACCCAAAATTCAAACCCATCAGCCATTAAGCCCCAGGGCCATGGAACAGCGGTTGTGTTTGGCCAACACTATTGCCCAAGAGGACTTTGATGTGAATATGGTTTGGCTTAGCGACGAGGCCCACTTTAATTTGAATGGGTTCGGCAATAAGAAAATTGGTACATTTGAGGGACTGAGAATCCGCATTTCGCGATCGAGAAGTCTCTTCGCCCTCAATGGGTGACTGTGTGCTGTGCCATGTCCATTCACAGAATGATCAGTGCGATCTTCTTTGATGGTACAGTGACTACCGAACAGTATGTGAAGGTTTTGGAAGACGATTTCATCCCCATTATCCAAAGCGACCCTGATTTCGACAAGATGTGGTTCATGCAAGACGGAGCTCCACGTCATCGAAGCAGGAGAGTGTTTGATGTCTTGGAAGAACACTTTGGAGATCGCATTCTCGCTCTGGGATACCCAGAAGCCACTGGCATGGGCCTCGATTGGCCGCCATTTTCTATGGATCTGAACTCATGCGATTCCTTTTTTTGGAGTTATAATGAAGACAAGGTGTACAGCAATAATTCCAAAACTATTGCTGACCTGACAACTGCCATTCAGGAGGTCATCGACTGCATCGATGTTCCAACACTTCAGGATTTCGCTACACGTCTGTGCCACATCATCGTTAATGATGGCAGGAATATCGAACATGTCGTAACCTAAATCCGATTATCTGTAGTGACGTTTAGATGTTGAGTGTACATGTCGGAGTTTGTAACTAATTTACGTTTTTTTTTCATATAATTGGCAACGGCCTTGCCGCAGTGGATACACCGGTTCCCGTCAGATGACCGAAGTTAAGCGCTGCGGGCGTGGCCGGCACTTGGATGGGTAGCCATCTGGACCGCCATGTGCTGTTGCCATTTTTCGGGGTACACTCAGCCTCGTGATGCCAATTGAGGATCTACTCGACCGAATAGTAGCGGCTCTGGTCAAAGAAAACCATCGTAACGACCGGGAGAGCGGCGTGCTGACCACACGCCCCTCCTATCCACATCCTCATCTGAGGATGACACGGCGGTCGGATGGTTCCAATGGGCCACTTGTGGCCTGAAGACGGGGTGCTTTTCATATAGTTCAATAACTGTCACGCTGTACGAGGTTCCTATGCACAGCGTATCGCAATTAATAGTGAAAACTGACATGGATGGAAGTGCACAACGAAAAAGGAGATGCAAAATAATAGGCCGCATCTGCGAAAAAATGTAGTCTAATTAGCTCTGCTCTTTTCAATCAGAACAACGTCTCCAAACAGATTCAATAAAATTACATTTTTCTCAAGCTTCTTCAACCATTTAGGGGGCTGTCATTGTCGCCATTGCGTATTGTTCTTTGTGTTCCAAAAAAACTGCCAAGCCACGGTGCCAAAACATAAGCGACACCTTCAAACTACGTTTAGGACACAAGTTTTCACTTATCTTTCACGAATGTTCAATGCGCCTTCCGCTAGACACCTACATTACACCCAGACGCTAGTCAATCTCGTCTCATACTTTTTTGAGCGTTGCTGTTGGTTGCTTTGTGTCGTCTAAGACCACCCGACGCTGTTAGAAGGGGAGACTCACATACGGAGCCTTCCACAAACCTCCACATTAAAAAAAAATATCACTTAGCTTGAAATCAGGCGACCTTGGCGGCTACTGGTGCCATGTGAGATCCTTACATCACTTACTGCCGATTCATTGTTGAGGCAGCTCATTGTTAAGAAACGCTCTCACGTGCAGGTGTCAGTGCGGTACCGCCCCGTCTTGTCGAAAAACGAAATTTTCGGCAAGTTGTCGGGATTGTGTAATGAACAAGGGAGGGAGCTATCTACACCAGGAGGCTCCCTGGTGGCAACCACATGAACCAGGAAATTACAACAAGCACCAAGGTAAACTTCTAGTTATGATGTGCTAGTAAGAATTCGCCCGAAGTTTTATCTTCATTCATGTAATAAACATACTCTTGCAAATCATATGAATCTTCTTGAAACATAAGTACGAAAGGCGTTCAATGAGTAATGGAACACATTCTTTGTCGGCCAGTTTCAGCTGAAAAAATTGCGGAATTTGTTGTGGGACATCGTGGAAAATCCCCGCTTCGGCCTCTATTGCTTCATGAAGTTGCGACAGGTAACGACGCTATACGTGGTCTTTAAAATAGCGTCTGTAACGGAGTTATGTTCCAAGCAGACCGCTGTCATTGAGTTTCTTTTGGCGGAAAACCGGAGAATCGCAGATATTCATAGGCGCTTGCAGAATGTCTACAGAGACCTGGTAGTGAACAGAAACACGGTGAGTGTTGCATGAAACATCTGTCGCCATCGCAACAATGTTGTTGTGGTCTTCAGTCCTGAGACTGGTTTGATGCAGCTCTCCATGCTACTCTATCCTGTGCAAGCTTCTTCATCTCCCAGTATCTACTGCAACCTACATCCTTCTGAATCTGCTTAGTGTATTCATCTCTTGGTCTCCCTCTACGATTTTTACCCTCCACACTGCCCTCCAATGCTAAATTTGTGATCCCTTGATGCCTCAAAACATGTCCTACCAACCGATCCCTTCTTCTAGTCAAGTTGTGCCACAAATTTCTCTTCTCCCCAATCCTCTTCAATACCTCCTCATTAGTTACGTGATCTACCCACCTTATCTTCAGCATTCTTCTGTAGCACCACATTTCGACATCGCAACAAGATCGTGCAAATCTGTCCCATCTGCCGCGTGCTGGCTGGCCGTACACAGTTGTTACCCATGCATTCTGGGAACGCGCTTACTCTTAATTCCAGATGATGACAGGCCGCAATCAAACACCTCGCTGCACAACTGCACGTTTCTGTTGGTAGTGCTGATACACTTGTCCACCAGTTGGGGTGCTCAAAGCCGTGTGCCCGTGGGATTCAAATTCGGATGGTTCAAATGGCTCTAAGCACTATGGGACTTAACATCTGAGGTCATCGGCCCCCTAGACTTAGAACTACTTAAACCTAACTAACCTAAGGACATCACACACATCCATGCCCGAGACAGGATCCGAACCTGCGACCGTAGCAACAGCGCGGTTCCGCACTGAAGCGCCTAGAACCGCTCTACCACAGCGGCCGGCCCGCGGGGTTCCTCGCCACCTAACGCAAGACCATAAAGAGCAATGAAGGACCATCTGTGGGGAATTGCTTGGGGATTACGAAGCTGATCGTGGCAAGCGTGTACATCGTCACAGGTTATGAAACTCTGGTTCATCAGCCCGAACCGGAAACAAAACGGCAAGCATGTAGTAGCGCCACACCACGTCTACTCCGAAGAAAAAGTTGAAAGGCGCACCCTCAGCCGCTAATTTCATAACGACAGTCTTCTGGGACTGATTGGGATATTTTGTTTGATGTCCTCCCTCGTGACAAAACGATCAACTCTGAAGCGTATTCTGCTACCCACAGGAAATTGAAGACACGAAATCAGAGTATCCGTCGCCATAAAAATGTAAATGAACTTTTTCTCCGTGACAAGACCAGCCCTCAGACAAGTCTGCACGCCCGAGAGGAGCTCAGAAATCTCCATTGGACTGTTCTTCCTCATTCATCCTACTGCCCGGATTGCACAGTTTCCGACTTCCTTCTGTCTGACCCAATGAAGGATGCACTCAGTGGGAAACAATACGTGGATGATGGGGAGGTTATTGATGCAGCAAGACGTTGGCTCCGACGTCGCCCAGTAGAGTGGTACTATGTGGGCATACAGGCCTTCCCAGTAATGCGGCGTGAGGCCGCCACAGTGTACGCAAATTATGTTGAAAAATAGGGTTTTGTAGCCAGAAGAGTGAGGAATAATATTTTGTATTAGAATCCTGAATAAAACTGACATGTTTTCAGAAGAATTTTTGGAAATTTGTGTTAAATTCCTATGGGACCAAATTGCTGAGGTCATCGGTCCCTAGGCTTACACACTTCTTAATCTAACTTAAACTAAATTACGCTAAGGACAAGACACACACCCATGCCCGAGGGAGGAATCGAACCTCCAACAGGATGAGCTGCGCGAACCGTGACAAGGCGCTCAAGACCGCATGGTTACTCCGCGCGGCTGCCTTTCAGAAGATAAACTATACAGATGCTCTTTTCATGCAGTTTGAATATTGTGAGCACATTTTACGTACTTTATTTCAGGAACTGATACGGAGTGCGTGTAGGGACAGTATGTAACTATGAGGAACTTGCTGGTACTCACTGGTGGCAGAACCATAAATACACTCCTGGAAATTGAAATAAGAACACCGTGAATTCATTGTCCCAGGAAGGGGAAACTTTATTGACACATTCCTGGGGTCAGATACATCACATGATCACACTGACAGAACCACAGGCACATAGACACAGGCAACAGAGCATGCACAATGTCGGCACTAGTACAGTGTATATCCACCTTTCGAAGCAATGCAGGCTGCTATTCTCCCATGGAGACGATCGTAGAGATGCTGGATGTAGTCCTGTGGAACGGCTTGCCATGCCATTTCCACCTAGCGCCTCAGTTGGACCAGCGTTCGTGCTGGACGTGCAGACCGCGTGAGACGACGCTTCATCCAGTCCCAAACATGCTCAATGGGGGACAGATCCGGAGATCGTGCTGGCCGGGGTAGTTGACTTACACCTTCTAGAGCACGTTGGGTGGCACGGGATACATGCGGACGTGCATTGTCCTGTTGGAACAGCAAGTTCCCTTGCCGGTCTAGGAATGGTAGAACGATGGGTTCGATGACGGTTTGGATGTACCGTGTACTATTCAGTGTCCCCTCGACGATCACCAGTGGTGTACGGCCAGTGTAGGAGATCGCTCCCCACACCATGATGCCGGGTGTTGGCCCTGTGTGCCTCGGTCGTATGCAGTCCTGATTGTGGCGCTCACCTGCACGGCGCCAAACACGCATACGACCATCATTGGCACCAAGGCAGAAGCGACTCTCATCGCTGAAGACGACACGTCTCCATTCGTCCCTCCATTCACGCCTGTCGCGACACCACTGGAGGCGGGGCTGCACGATGTTGGGGCGTGAGCGGAAGACGGCCTAACGGTGTGCGGGACCGTAGCCCAGCTTCATGGAGACGGTTGCGAATGGTCCTCGCCGATACCCCAGGAGCAACAGTGTCCCTAATTTGCTGGGAAGTGGCGGTGCGGTCCCCTACGGCACTGCGTAGGATCCTACGGTCTTGGCGTGCATCCGTGCGTCGCTGCGGTCCGGTCCCAGGTCGACGGGCACGTGCACCTTCCGCCGACCACTGGCGATAACATCGATGTACTGTGGAGACCTCACGCCCCACGTGTTGAGCAATTCGGCGGTACGTCCACCCGGCCTCCCGCATGCCCACTATACGCCCTCGCTCAAAGTCCGTCAACTGCACATACGGTTCACGTCCACGCTGTCGCGGCATGCTACCAGTGTTAAAGACTGCGATGGACGCTCCGTATGCCACGGCAAACTGGCTGACACTGACGGCGGCGGTGCACAAATGCTGCGCAGCTAGCGCCATTCGACGGCCAACACCGCGGTTCCTGGTGTGTCCGCTGTGCCGTGCGTGTGATCATTGCTTGTACAGCCCTCTCGCAGTGTCCGGAGCAAGTATGGTGGGTCTGACACACCGGTGTCAATGTGTTCTGTTTTCCATTTCCAGGAGTGTATATCCTCGCGTACAGACTCGAGAGGTACCATATTGGTTGACGGACGAGACTTTACATGTTTCTTAGAGATCGGACGAACACTGTTAACCTCCAGGGGTACACATATGAGGTACAGTTACCACACCCGCGAGATATAGTCGGTCCAGACGTCCGCTTAACAAAAGATAATGCGCGACAGCACGGACTTAATCTGGTTGAAGAATATTTCACTGATGGCGGTATCTACCGCATGGACTGGCCAGAGCAGTTTCCGGATGAGAATACTGCATATCATATCTGGGAAGTATTTAAAAGATCAGCTGCAGATCGACAGCGGTGATGCAAGTGTCTGGTACAATTAGACACCGCTCCTTCTCAGAATGGTATCGCCTCCCAAAAGAGTTCTACAATCAATCGATAGATCGCGTACCCAGTCTTCCCAAGGTTCCAGCTTAGGTCCCTAATTTTTTTCTTGCGTATTTGAAAGACTTTTTATCAGTAACATTCCAGATGCCAAGTTTGTTTGCTGATGATACAGGCACTGTAATAAATAGCAAATAAAGAGTAATTTTAGAAAGACATTAATAAGTGGCTCTTGGCGAATAGTTTGTCATTAAACTTTGAAATGACACATTACATGCACTTCAGAACTTGTAAGAGGTTTCCTTCAAGTCCATGTCTAACATGTGAAGACATCCAGATAGAAGAGGTGGATAGTGTTAAATTTTTGGGACTACAACTTGATGATAAATTTAGTTGGGAGGAGCATTGAAAAGACATCTTGAAGCACCTAAACAAATCTTTCTCCGCAATGTGCATGTCGTTAGGCATAAAAAATTAAAAATGTTTCAAAGGGGTTAGTAAGACCCACTTTCATAACTGTTGAGAACAATTTGTGTCTTCACTTGTCCATTTATGTCTATTTTTGCTCATTTCTATCGTTTAGCTGCAAAATCGGTCACACAATCTCTGGTAAAGGACAATGAGAGTGTGTTTATTTATTTTTTTGCTTTTATGCAGTCCGTTTTCGTCCTCACCTTCCCTTTGTGTATGTATGTATGTGGATAGGTGGGCATGTTTTGTTTTACATGGAGGTTACGAGTGTTTGAAGTACACGCCAACGGATTCAGAGGGTTCCGTAAAGTCGTAGGTTAGTAGTGTCAACCTAACCTTCCGGCCGCCTGGGACAGCACCGGAACCAGAGACATTGGTTAGTCACAGGGAGTGGATGTACCGTTCCGCTGAATACAGGTGCAGAGTTGGCAACAGGTCTCTCCCACTTGCTCGGGTTAGAGTCGCTCCAGAACAAATGACGGGGCACTGTTTGCTTGGGTCCGGTAAGCTGCAGGCGTGCTTTGCTAGATTTTTGCAGTGAACACATAGTGTATTGTAGGACGATCACTCTATTGTATAAATAATTCAAAAGTCAAGATCGCTTGCAGTTGTTTTTTTAATTTTTGTTCCTGCGACAGTGGTTTTATATCAGCTGGTCTGCCTCATGCATCGTTATATCCAAATTATTTATGCACGCTAAGCTACATTCAGGTATATGGTGCTGTACTACTAATAATGTACAGTAATGTATATAGTGTAACTCTTGTAAGCCCTCCCTCAAACCTGTCATGTTATATCTTCACAGAACCGATGATGGCACCTTTAGTGTGCTGAAACCGGTCATCTAGTAAACAGTGTTTAAGCGATCTTGGCTTTTGAGTTATTTATAAATTATTTCAGATGGTGTTTGTAATTAATTTCATTTTTCAGTGTGATAATGCGTAATTTTTGCAAGTTTTGATTATTCTGATTTTTCTGGGATAAACTTATGCGTTTTATGAAGTTCCATGGGTCTTTCTTGTACTGAGAGAATGACCATTGAATCTGTCGTCTTGTGGTAGTTTCTGTAGAGTACATATGTGGGGCATAACTTGCAAAGAGTTTCCATGTTCTTACTGCCCGTGAATTGCATTGTAAATTTTGGTTTTCTCCAGTTTTTAATGGTGGTTCCTATGTGTAAACCGACTGATTTTGCCCATCAGCTTACCACGTGTCTCTCATGTCAAAGTATCCTCCTCATCGTCATCTTCAATGAGTAGATCTTTTTTCCTCAATGAATATTCACATGCCTCTACACATACATCTAGATCATACTCTGCAAGCTACCTAATGGTGTGTAGCGGAGGGTACTTTTCGTATCACTATCTCATCCCTCCAACTCTGTTCCACTCGCGAATAGTGCCTGGGAAGAATGACTGTCGGTAAGCCTATGTATTGGCTCTAATTTCTCGAATTTTCTCCTCGTGATCAACACGCGAGATGTATGTGGGGGAGGGGGGGGGGGAAGTAATATGTTGTTTGACTCCTCCTGAAAAGTTCTGTCCCGAAATTTCAATAGTAAATTTCTCCGTGACGCCTCCCTTGTAACGTCTGCCTGTGGAGTTTCTTTAGTATCTTCGTAACGCTCTCTCACCAGCTAAACGATCCCGTGACGAAACGCGCCGCTCTTCGTCGGATCTTCTCTATCTCCTTTATCAGCCCTACCTGATAGGGATCCCAGATAGATGCAGTTTCTGAATTTACATGAATTGATTGATTCCGGCCACCAGCCCAACAAGTGTCTCTTAAGTCAATTTTCTCCTCATGGTCACGTTCAATGAATATCTTTTTCTCCTGAACTCAATGAATACCTGTATGTCCGTATTTTTTTATCAATTGTTTCACGGTTTTTGAATTTGCCTAAACTGATCGATTTTTGCCCACCTGCCCACCATGTATCCACCAGTTCATAGCTACCTTCTTTTTGCATTGTTTGATGCATAGGTCTGTTTCCCTCGAGATCGCCGGCCACTGTGGCCGAGCGGTTCTAGACGCTTCAGTCCGGAACCGTGCTGCTGCTACGGTCGCAGGTTCGAATCCTGCCTCGGGCATGGATGTGTGTGATGTCTTTGGGTTAGTTAGGTTTCAGTAGTTCTAAGTCTAGGGGACAGTAGCTCTAAGTCTAGGGGACTGATGACCTCAAAAGTTAACTTCCATAATGCTTGGAGCCATCTGAACCATGTGAACCCTCGAGTTCAACTGATACCTAAATGCATGTGTGATTACAGCTTACTTGTCATTTTCTGAATTTATGAAATCTCACTGATTTTCAGCCACTAGCGAGTGCTGGGTTATGAGTATGAACTACATTGGAATGCTACCCAATCAGCCACTGGAGCTCGTTATTGTAGAGCATAAGTAAAACGGTAACACGCATTTGTGGAAAATTTCATCCAGTAAATGATTTTTATATTTTTGTGCCCTTGCCTGTATCGGTGCTTGATTCCGTAAGTACACATAGGAATACCCCTCTGATACCCCCAGTGATCATTAGATACTACCAAATGCTTAGCCAGTTAGCATGACATGTTTATGCATCCAATGTGAATTATACACTGAGGTGACAAGAGGAGGTAACTTAATACCGTGTCAGGATTCCTGTTGTCTGGCGTAGCACAGCACCTCCACGTGGCATGAACCCAACAATTCGTTGGAAGTCCCCTGCAGAAATATTGTGCCATGCTGCCTCTATAGCTGTCCCTAAGTGTGAAAGAGTTGCTGGTGCAGGAGTTTGTGCATGAACTGACCTCTCGATTATGTCCCTTAAATGTTCGATGGGATTCATGTCGGGCGAAACGGGTGGCCAAATCATTCGCTCAAATTGTCCTGAATGTTCTTCAGACCGATGACGTGGCACATTGTCATCCACAAAAATTTCATGGTTGTTTGGTAACATGAAGTCCATTAATGGCGGTAGATGGTCTCCAAGTAGCCGATTAATAATTATTTCCAGTCAATGATCGGACCAGAGGACGCAGACCGTCCCTCATAGACACACCGCACACCATTATGAAACTATGCCCAGTTTGCACAGTGCCTTGTTGGCATCTTGAGTCCACGGCTTCATGGGATTTGCGTCACACTCTAATCCTACCACCACCTCTACCTACCACCAACTGAAATTGGGACTCATCCGACCAATATGATCACAAGGCCAAGAGAGGCGCTGCAGACAATGTTGCGCTGATAGCAAAGGCACCCACTTCGGTCGTCTGCTGCTATAACCCATTAACGCCACATTTCGTCGCACTGTCCTAACGGATACGTTCGTGTACGTCCCACATTGATTTCACGCAGTGTTGCTTGTCTGTTATCACTTACAACTCTACGAAAATGTCCTGCTCTTTGTGGTTAAGTGAAGGCTGTCGGCCACCGGACTGTCCATGGTGAAAGATAATGCCTGAAATTTGATATTCTCAGAACACTCTTGACGCTGTGGATCTCGGAATATTGAATTACCTAACGAATTCCAAAATGGAATGTCTACATCTTCATCTACATCCATACTCCGCAAGCCACCTGACGTGTGTGGCGGAGGGTACTTTGAGTACCTCTATCAGTTCTCCCTTCTATTCCAGTCTCGTATTGTTCGTGGAAATAAAGATTGTCGGCATGCCTCTGTGTGGGTTCTAATCTCTCTGATTTTATCCTCATGGTCTCTTCGGGAGATATACGTAGGAGGGAGCAATATACTGCTTGACTCCTCGGTGAAAGTATGTTCTCGAAACTTCAACAAAAGCCCGTACCGAGCTACTGAGCGTGTCTCCTGCAGAGTCTTCCACTGGAGTTTATCTATCATCTCCGTAACGCTTTCGCGATTACTAAATGATCCTGTAACGAAGCGCGCTGCTCTCCGTTGGATCTTCTCTATATCCTCTATCAACCCCACCGGGTACGGATCCCACACTGGTGAGCAATATTCAAGCAGTGGGCGAACAAGTGTGCTGTAACCTACTTCCTTTGTTTTCGGATTGCATTTCCTCAGGAATCTTCCAATGAATCTCAGTCTGGCATCTGCTTTACCGACGATCAACTTTATATGATCATTCCATTTTAAATCACTCCTAATGCCTACTCCCAGATAATTTATGGAATTAACTGCTGCCGGCCGCGGTGGCCGTGCGGTTCTACGCTGCTACATTCCGGAACCGCCGGACTGCTACGGTCGCAGGTTCGAATCCTACCTCGGGCATGGATGTGTGTGATGTCCTTAGGTTAGTTAGGTTTAAGTAGTTCTATGTTCTAGGGGACTGATGACCTAAGATGTTAGGTCCCATAGTGCTCAGAGCCAATTAACTGCTTCCAGTTGCTGACCTGCTATATTGTAGCTAAATGATAAAGGATTTTTCTTTCTATGTATTCGCAGCACATTGCACTTGTCTACATTGAGATTCAATTGCCATTCTCTGCACCGTGCGTCAATTCGTTGCAAATTCTCTTGTATTTCAGTACAATTTTCCATTGTTACAACCTCTCGATATACCACAGCATCATCCGCAAAAAGCCTCAGGGAACTTACGATGTTATCCACAAGGTCATTTACGTAGATTGTGAATAGCAACGGTCCTACGACACTGCCCTGCGGCACACCTGAAATAACTCTTACTTCGGAAGACTTCTCTCCACTGAGAATGACATACTGCGTTCTGTTATCTAGTAACTCTTCAATCCAATCACACAATTGGTCTGATAGTCCATATGCTCTTACTTTGTTCATTAAACGACTGTGGGGAACTGTATCGAACGCCTTGGGGAAGTCAAGAATCTCGGCATCTACCTAGCTCCAACTACCGTTCCACGTTCAAAGTCTGTTAATTCCAGGCGTTCGGCCATAAGCATGACGTAAACCTTTTCATCTGAATCTCCTGACTACAAACGATAGCTCCTCCAGCGCACTGCCCTTTTATACCTTTGTCTACGTGGCACTCCCGCCGGCTGCATAGGTGCATATCGCTATCCCATAACTTTTGCCACCCCTATGTATGAGCATGCACCCTCTCAGGTACCCATTTTGATTCTCAGGTCCTCGTAATGTGAGTTGTACTTACCTAAGCCTTACCTACCTAATTTCATTGCCATGTAGCCCGCCTCCGTAGCTCAGTGGCGTGTTAATTTTGGCCACAGTTGTCTGACGATGATTACTCTAAACGTGTCATAGATAAAGTTGTAAGAGGTCCGAGCAGATGTGATTTTATGTAAGAGGTCCGAGCAGATGTAATTTCGATGTATTGCTCATCCGCTGCCTGCGATATGCAAGGTATAAGAGAATCGCTGACCAGAAAACAGTGTTGAGTGCAGTAGGTACTGTGTAGCTGTAGCAGTAAGTTGTTGCTAGTCTGCGCTAGTCTGCAGTCTGCTCTGGTGTATCGTGTTGGCTGGCCCGGTCGCGGTGCAGCGATGCCGGAGCCTGAGTATTATTCTATAAGGTAAAAAGCAGCCTCGCGCATATCTAGTAATGTATCTAAACTCCCATGTAAATGTTTTAAAAATGTGGTAATAATAATCTTTGACATATAAAGTAATTTCTAACAAGCATTCATTTCAATTTAAAGAATTTACTAATTTCTTCAATACATGATCATTCCTATTGTTGCAAAAGAAAAATCAGTTGCTTTCTTTCATATCTACATCTACATCTACATCCATACTCCGCAAGCCACCTGACGGTGTGTGGCGGAGGGTACCTTCAGTACCTCTATCGGTTCTCCCTTCTATTCCAGTCTCGTATTGTTCGTGGAAGGAAGGATTGTCGGTATGCCTCTGTGTGGGCTCTAATCTCTCTGATTTTATCCTCATGGTCTCTTCGCGAGATATACGTAGGAGGGAGCAATATACTGCTTGAATCTTCGGTGAAGGTATGTTCTCGAAACTTTGACAAAAGCCCGTACCGAGCTACTGAGCGTCTCTCCTGCAGAGTCTTCCACTGGAGTTTATCTATCATCTCCGTAACGCTTTCGCGATTACTAAATGATCCTGTAACGAAGCGCGCTGCTCTCCGTTGGATCTTCTCTATGTCTTGTATCAACCCTATCTGGTACGGATCCCACACTGCTGAGCAGTATTCAAGCAGTGGGCGAACAAGCGTACTGTAACCTACTTCCTTTGTTTTCGGATTGCATTTCCTTAGGATTCTTCCAATGAATCTCAGTCTGGCATCTGCTTTACCGACAATCAACATTATATGATCATTCCATTTTAAATCACTCCTAATGCGTACTCCCAGATAATTTATGGTATTAACTGCTTCCAGTTGCTGACCTGCTATTTTGTAGCTAAATGATAAAGGATCTATCTTTCTGTGTATTCGCAGCACATTACACTTGTCTACATTGAGATTCAGTTGCCATTCCCTGCACCATGCGTCAATTCGCTGCAGGTCCTCCTGCATTTCAGTACAATTTTCCATTGTGACAACCTCTCGATACACCACAGCATCATCTGCAAAAAGCCTCAGTGAACTTCCGATGACAAATCTATCGGCCAGCATTGCACAGAGCTGTGCCGGAAAAATTTTAGGTAAGAGCAGATATATTCGCCGTTTTTATTGAGGTAAGAATGTTTTGCTTTTCTTTATTCAGAATGATCTTACAGGGACATGACGCAGCACTGCTGTCGTCCAAAATTTACCAGGTTACTGAATTTATTTTTTATTACGAGGTTTAGGAATTTTTCTGTTTCGAGCTTACATTAAATGAAAAAAGAATTTTGTGGGTACATTAAATGTGAATGCATTTCTGTACGGAGATTATAAATGGGAACCAATTTTGTTCGGAGGTTACACTTGGCTCAGAATCATTATCCATATTATTTATTTTATTATAAATTTTGTGGGGAGGTTACAAAGTATTTAGTGATCAAGATGGGGTCTCCCGCCCAATAATACCACACAACCATTTCCATTAGCCTTTCTTTCCCACCGCGCTAAGAACGGTGGTATGTGATAACGACTGAAAAACTCCCCAGCCGACAACGTTTATACAATGTACTTGTACATCTTGCGACGACCATCTCTGCCCCAGATGCGCCGCTGTTGACACCGGCATCACCGTTTCGTTTGTGATACGGCAGCCGACGGTCGGCTCCTTACACGTCGCATGTCGGCTTTGTTGCTGCGACGGAGCATTATTCCATGCTGACATCACTTACTACCCTGATGTTCGACATAACGCCACGGTATGGGTGAAAGGTATGGCGTTGTCATACTTTTTAGTGAGGCCATTGCAGAGTTATTAAATTTTTGGCACTATTTAACGAATAATTACACGGTTTTACGGCACAAGACGTCGTATGCTTCGCTCTTTGTGAAATACTTCGGGTTGTTGTTTAAGCACCCACCAGAGTACTGGTGTGTGCATGGTGTGAGAAGAAATTGAAGATATAGCACAGGATAGACTGATCAGAGACGTCAACGGTAACTGTATGGTGTTTTAATCACGGTAAATAAGACCTGGATATTCCACCGTCTGCACCGTCTGGCTGCTGTGGAGACCCCCGAAGAAGATAAAAAATAACAAAAAAATGCAAAAAGCATTCTCCCTCTTTTTTTTCCTTTTTTTACAAAATGATCGGAGGTCTATCTAATTTTTTTTTCATGAGTGGAGCCTGAAGTGGTCGCTAACATCTGTCCTAGTTGGCTTCTAGTGGGAAAATGGCGGTGGCACTAGATATTGATTGTTTTTGTATGTAAGTTACATAGGTTTTGGGGGTAGTATGGATGTTAGCGGCCCCAACCACCACCACCTAGGTTGTGGTGCCCCAACGCCCTAAGTGTAAGAGGTCAAAAGGCAGACAGCAGTGCGAGGTGCGAATAATGACACCCAGCATCTAATACGCGTCTCCCTTCCCCCGTCAGTCTGAAGGACCCCACGGAAGAATAATATGAACATGAGTTTTGAGTATATTGAGCCTTAAAAGAAAGCGTAGCCTTCTTAGGACACAAATCACATGCCTCGTGACATTATTTTCCCCTACTTCATGCATGCCGATAGAGTATTGAATTGATTCGCATTGTTATCCGGTTCGCAATAGAAACAGACCTCTTAATAATCGGTTTACGGGTCTTATATGCCATATCCCTTTGTATAGAAGATGGTGAAGAAAACTCGCGTTTGCGAGATCTGGCTACGAGACAAAGGAATAAAAGGTCTGAATAAAAGTAAAAGGTGAATGAGGTTAACTTGTACCGAGCGACACAGTTCACAGAACAAGGCGGCTTTCTAGCTAGCATACTTCTCCCATTGAAAATGAAGTGATCGTATGGCATTGTTGGCCGGGAGGCCTCTGCGGGGAAGTTCGACCGCCGTATTGCAAGTCCTTCTTAGTTGACGCCACTTCGGCGACTTGCTCGGCAATGATGATGTAAGACACACAACACCCACTCACCACGAGGCAGAGAAAATCCCTGACCCCGTCGGGAATCGAACCCGGGCCCCCGTGGGCGAGAAGCGAGAACGCTACCGCAAGACGACGAGCTGCGGACTCTACCATTGTAATTCCGTAATTCACGAAGCCAAGCTGAATTTTGCTGAGTCCAAAGAGTGTAGAACGAATTCTTCAAGGAATTTGGGGTACTAACTACGCTTCCAGTATATTTATTCCTCAATGAAAGTTATCATAAATAATATATCTCTTTCCCGAACTCACAACTCAGTGCTTATGATCAACATAAGGAATAAGAATAACATTTATAACGACTTGACGTCACTTACTTTGGGCCAGAAAGTGTCCATTATTCAGGAACACACATTGACAATAACTTGCCAGCAGCCATAAAAAGCTTAACTACCAATAAAGTTTAGTTTAAGAGCATCCTAAAGGTTTTATTGGTTGCCATCGTCTTCCACTCCATTGACGAGCTTCTTCGTAGAACCGATTAATAAATTTTCCACGTCTCCCCCTAAGCCACTACATCAGTTTCAGTCAGACTTGGTACACATATCACTTACTGTCTGCAAAGGATCTCTGTGGCGGTAAGAACTACGCAGCAATCAAAGGGGTTAGGGTGGGGGTGGGGGAAGGGGGGGGGGGGGGAAGTAGTGTAGATCGTGACACGCAAGTACCCAGACTTTATTACTTTATTCATCCATTTGAGGATGAGGGCACTTCGTGACTTGCAATAAACTTTACACATAATCTGAAATCCTTACTAAACTTTTTTGGCCTATAAG